>NC_139517.1:19230491-19630785 GCF_947247035.1 Vipera ursinii | reverse complement strand
ATCTTAGTTGCTCTTCTTTGCACTTTTTCCAAAGTCTCAACATCTTTTTTATAATATGATGGCCAAAACTGGATGCAGTATTCCAGGTATGGACTTACTAAGGCTTTCTAAAAGGTAAAGGTAAAGGTTCCCCCGCACATGTGTGCTAGTCGTTTCCGACTCTAGGGGCCGGTGCTCATCTCCGTTTCATAGCCGAAGAGCCAGCGCTTGTCCGAGGATGTCTCCGTGGTCATGTGGCCGGCATGACTGGACGCCAAAGGCGCACGGAATGCTGTTACCTTCCCACCGTAGTGGTCCCTATTTTTCTACTTGCATTTTTACGTGCTTTCGAACTGCTAGGTTGGCAGAAGCTGGGACAAGTAACAGGCTCTCACTCTGCTACATGGCACTCAGGATTCGACCCGCCAAACTGCCGACCTTCTGATTGACAAGCTCAGCATCCTAACCCACTGAGCCACCGATACTAATACTTCACATGGTTTTGATTCTGTGCTTCTGTTTATACAACCAAGGATTGTGCTAGCTTTTTTGCCTGCTGCTGCACACTGCTGGCTCATTTTTAAATGATTGTCCACTAGAAGTCCAAGATCCCTCTCATAGTTGACCCCCTCTTCTTTGTGGCAGCCCCTTAAATACTGGAATACTGCTATCATGTCACCCAGTCCTTCTTTTCTCTAGACTAGCCAGACTCAATTCATGCAACATTCTTCGTATATTTTTGTCTCCAGGCCCTTAATCATTTTAGTTGCTGTTCTTTGCACTTTTCCCAAAGTCTCAACATCTTTTTTATAATATGATGGCCAAAACTGGATGCAGTATTCCAGGTGTGGACTTACTAAGGCTTTATAAGACGGTACTAATACTTTACATGCTTTTGATTCTGTGCTTCTGTTTATACAACCAAGGATTGTGTTAGCTTTTTTGCCTGCTGCTGCACACAGCTGGCTCATTTTTAAATGATTGTCCACTGGAAGTCCAAGATCCCTCTCACAGTTACTGTTTTTGTATCCTATCTCTCTGCACATCTCAGCCCCCCACCTATTCCACTGTGCATTCAGCACTGACACGGTCCTAGAAACCTTAGTCTGCTCCTTGCCCCCATCAGGCTTGGGAAGCCTTCTGAGTTACAGTGCCCACCAGCATATTCAAATTGGCTCACTTACCTTTATAATGTCTCTGCAGCTATTGAGAGGCATGCCCACAAGGCACAGCCTTCCTATCCATGCCACTTGTGTCATTTTGCAAGTATGTGACATTTTCACAATGGTTTGGAAGCCTTACAAAGCAGAAGTCTTCCTACTGGGTTTCTTCTTCTCAGAAGAAGGCTTCCAAAAACACTGTGAGGGCAGGCACCATTTTTGCAATCATTCGGAATCCTTCCAAAATATTGAGAGAATAGCACATGCTTGCATATGCTTCCTCGGTGGGAAGGCTGTCTCTTGTAGATGCTGGGCATGCCTGTCAACAGTTACAGAAAAATTGCAGAGATAAGTGGAGCAATTTGCCTGCACTGGTGGCCCTATAAGAGTTGAGGCCTCCTGTAATTTATTTTATTTATTTATTTTATTACATTTATATACCGCCCTTTCCTGAAGGACTCATGACTAATTGGTGGGGTGGGGACCAGGCCCTGGCATCTCAAGCTGCAACAGGTTTCTGTGCAGTGCTGGGCCCTGTAACCCATGGAGGCCTCCCAGGCTACAGTAGGCTTCTGCATGTTGGTGCCCTATAGTCCAGAGTTTCTCAACCTTGGCAACTTTAATTTTATCAAGGAATACTACCTGAGAGCTGTATTACTCACAGCCAGGAGATGGGAGACTTGCACGAAAGGTTACTTGCGTTTATTGCAAACTAGCCTTTCTACACAACTGCCTATGTAACGATCTACCTCCGAGGTCGCTCTGGAAGAAACCGCTTGTGGATTCCATGGAGTGCTGACTTGCCTTTCGTTGATTCCAACGCTGTACTACACGTGCATTGATTAACGACCATCATAGAAACATCCATACTATGACGATGGCAGCCCGTGAATACCAGGAATGTTACCAACAAATCCTTGCACGCCAGCATTACCAGCTTCTCGTTTGCCATATTAGCGAAGCTACAGAAAAGACCAAGCAACTCAGGACTGAGGTCCTGCATCGCAAAATGCAGCGCCTGCGCACAATAATCAACCCTGGTTCTAACAATGGTTTGGTGCACAATTTATCATCTAAGACGCTTTCTTACAAACAACTCGAATTGTTACAACATGACGCAGGTTACAACCTAACGGATGCATGCCTTGTGGGCTTTGGGGCAGCCTTTGAATCAGCTATCCAACAAGTGAATATTAATGAAGAGACCAAGGGCTCTATCAGGCACCGCATCACAAGCCTACTTATGACTCATAGAGGCTGCCAAACATTATCAGTTACTGAAAAAGAAGCCCTAAAGCAATTACAGGATGACACATCCATCGTCATCCTCCCAGCTGACAAAGGCAGAGCAGCGGTTGTAATGGACCGACCTGATTATATCCACAAAGCCCTCACACTGCTCAATGACACCAGCGCCTATTGGACTGTCAAAAAAGACCCTATGACAACCCTCAGGAACCAAATATCCAAGGTACTGGATAGTTTAAAACGACAAGGGAAAATAGGGGAGGAGGCTTTAAGAACTATGCACCCCAAAGACGTACCTACTGCCAGATTTTATGGACCCCCCAAGATCCATAAGGAAGGAGCTCCCCTAAGACCCATTGTGTCATTTAGGGGAACTCCAACCTCGGGGCTGGCCAAATGGCTATATGGCAGGTTAAGAAATCTAGTAATGAACAATGATACCACTGTGAACTCCTCTAGTGAATTTTTTAGAGAAAATTAGATCTGTCAGCATAGAGGAGGAAGAGATCATGGTTTCCTACGATGTCACCTCCCTATTCACCTCAATTCCATAAGACTTAGCACTTGCTGCAATTGGGAACTGCTTGCAACAGCGGGGAGCGGGGCAACATCAAGATTCACTTAGCAACGAAGATCTGCTTCAGCTCATGTCCCTATGCCTGAAAACGTTTTTTTACGTTTCAAGGCACCATTTATGAACAGGTGAAGGGTACCCCTATGGGGTCCCCCATCTCTGGTGTCATTGCAGAGGCAGTCCTGCAACAGTTAGAGACCCGGGTGATGTCCACGTATTGCCCCAAGTTTTGGGTGAGATACGTGGACGACACCTTTGTGATCGTCAAAAGGCAGGACAAGGACAGGTTGATGAGGAAGCTCAATTCCATCTATCGTCATATCCGCTTCACTGCAGAAGAAGAAACCAATGGGGCTTTGGCCTTTTTAGATATGTTGGTTAGACGTCAACCTGATGGCTCGTTACACACATCGGTCTACTGTAAATCCACCCATACGGACAGGATACTTCATTACGAAAGTAATCACCCCACAACCCATAAGGCCAGCTGTATTAGGACCCTCTTTAGACGTATAGGCATGCATTGCAGCACGAATAAGGCAAAAAGGGAAGAAAGACCCCGCCTTTATCGTGTCTGCAGAAACAACGGGTACCCACCTAACTTCATTAGACAACACAGCAGGCCAGATGAACCTACCCGCCATCAATGTGAAAACACATTAACATCATGGATAACACTGCCTTATATCCACAGTGTATCCGAGGCCACAGCGCTCATACTAGCCCCTCACAAGGTCGGTGTTGCCCACAGACCTGATCGGACTTTACGAGCTTGTGTCATGCGCCCTAAAGAACCACTCCCCAATGAAGAAAAATCCTCGGTCGTGTACAAGATGTCATGCCAGAATTGTGATTGCAATTACATTGGGGAGACGGCAAAACAACTGAGAACTAGGGTGCATGAACACAAACTCGCTATTAGAAGACAAGAGCAACATTCACAGGTGTGGGCACACATGGCTACACACAACCACGTCTTTAATCTAACAGGGACCAAGGCAATTGCCAGTGACAACTCTAAAGGCGGCTGCTTGTTTAAGGAAGCTTGGTTTTCAAACCACTCCTCTCAACTGGCACATAGACCTCCCCCCTGCATACCAGGCATTAAGGAATTGGGAAGAGGAACGATGTGCGCGATATGAAGACGAACAGCGCAAGCATTCACAGAGCGCCTCATTGTATCAAAATCAAGATTGCACAAACACAGAACCACCCTGCATTGTAGAACACAGGGAAGAAGAGCAACAACTATTTAGAACCTCTGGTAAAAGAACACAGGCAATGACTAGAGCTATGGCTACAACACATGGAACTATCAGCAATCCACTTTTGACAACAGACACTCAGAGACAACTACATCCCCCCAAAACGGATGCACGACAATTCAAAGAAATACGGCCGACCTCAACAAACAGACCGGTGACGCACTCCATGAGCAGAGAGTGCAAACACCAACAGTATAAACGTGATCTCCCCACCCCAGTGTTTCCATCCAACGAAAGCTTGATCTTTTAGCAATAAAAACTGTTTTAGTTTTTCTTATTTCATCCCAGTGTTCGCTTAGTTTGTTAATTTTAATATGCCTGGGATTCGCATTTTTAATCTCATCAAGGAATACACACACACACACACACACACACAATTTTTATTTTTCCCAACTCTCCCCCAAACATATCAACAAATATACAGTAATATTTTATCAAGTATTAACATACATTCTTATTTATCAGATACTCTTAATAAAATAAATACATACACATAAATTTTGGGGTTGCTCGTCCATTTCACCTTTCACTGTATCTACACTCCTTCTCTCTCAACAGATTATCTATGTAGCCAGAAATGCAAAAGATGTGGCTGTCTCGTTTTATTACTTCTACAAAATGGCAAAACTGCACCCGGAGCCTGGAACATGGGATGAATTTCTGGAGAAATTTATGGATGGGAATGGTAAGTGGGTAGTAAACCCTTCAAAGGCATTGAGCCTGGAAATTAGCCCTCCTCAGTTCAAGGTACAATATGATATTACCTGCAGCTAACAGAGCAAATTATGGGGGTGGCTTAACGCTTCTTAGGGCACCATTGTGGGGGAAGCTGCTTGAGGTCTTCTACTACTGATGGGTTTCATAGCTTGAAGTTCTGTGAATGGGAAGGTCAGATCTGGGCCTTCTTCTCCTTACCCATTCCTTTTTAGTGGATGACCAAACCAAAGTAAGTAGTAAGAAAACTGTAGTTTTCTCCATGTTCTTGCACTAAAATTCCAATCATTCACAAGCATTATTTCTCTTTTCAGTGTCTTTTGGATCCTGGTACGATCATGTCAAAGGTTGGTGGGACATCAGGGAAAAATACAGGATTCTGTACCTCTTTTATGAAGATATGAAAGAGGCAAGACTCTTTCTGCTCCTTCTATTAACATTGTTATTCTCTGCTACTCCACTGTCCACTTCTTCTCCCCACCTTAAGAATTAGATATGAAGTCTAGACCTAGTCTAAGTCTTGCATACATTTTCAACCTCCATTAATCAAAGATACACATGAGGACCGATCACAAAATGCTGCAAAACATGCCATAGCAGCCATGGCAGCTGTCCTCGAGCTAAACTCCTTCTAATTATGTGGGGAACAATTCCAGTTATGCTCAGGCAAGTTGGAAAAAGAGCCTTGTAGGCAGAAGATTGTGAGAGGCTTAAGTTGATTACATCTCCAAACCAACTTTATGGCTAAATGGCAGAAGATGCCTTCGGGACAATGAGAAAGGAAAAAGATATCCTCTATGATTACTCCCTTCTGGGTGAGAGATAATGTGAGGTTTTGACTACATGCCTTCTGTGCAAAGGATAGCATTCTTTTTAAATTTTTGTACTGTTGTTTTTTATTGTTGTTAGCCGCCCTGAGTCCTTCGGGAGATAGGGCGGCATATAAGTCCCAAAAATAAACAAACAAACAAACAAACAAACAAACAAACAAATAAATAAATAAATAAATAAATAAATAAATAAATAAATAAATAAATAAATATTTTAATTCATTTACAATCTCGCTGTACAGGTAATCCTCGACTTGTAATGCTTCATTTAGTGACTGTTCAAAGATATAACAATACTGAAAAAAGGGACTTATGACCGCTTTTCACACTTACGATTGTTGCAGCATCCCCATGGTCACATGATCAAAATTTGAATGCTTGGCAACTGGCATGTATTGATGACAGTTGCCATGTGCCGGTATCATGTGATTCCCCTTTTGCAACCTTCGGACAAGCAAAGTCAATGGAGAAGCCAGATTCATTTAACAACTATGTTACTAACCTAACCGCAGTGATTCACTCAACAACTGTGGCAAGAAAGGTTGTAGAGTGGGACAAAATTCATTTAACGGTTGTCTCGCTTAGCAACAGATATTTTGGGCTCAATTGCGGTCGTAAGTCGAGGACTATCTGTACTCCACCATTCTTCCTAATACAGATAGTCCTCAAGTTACGACCACAATTGAGCCCAAATGTTATGTTGCTGAGATGTTTGTTAAGTGAGTTTTACCCCATTTTATGATTTTTCTTGCCACAGTTCTTAAGTGAATCGCTGCAGTTGTTAAATTAGTAACATGTTTGTTAAGTGAATCTGGTTTTCCCATTGACTTTGCTTCTCAGAAGGTTGCAAAAGGTGATCGCGTGGCCCTGGGACACTGCAACTGTCATAAGTATAAGTCATTTGTCAAGCATCCGAATGTAAATCACGTGACCCTGGGGATGGTGCAACTGTTATAAGTGTGAAAAATGGTTATATGTCACTTTTTTTAGGGCCGTTGTAATTTTGAACGATTACTAAGTGAACTGTTGTAAGACTTTTACCTGTAGTAAAAGTCCTGGCTTTCAGTACTTGATTATTGCTTTGTACACAGGATCCAGAACAAGAGATTCGGAAGATAATGGAGTTCCTAGAGAGGCCAACTGATGAAAACTTAGTCAAGAAAATTGCACACCACACCTCCTTCAAAGAGATGAGCCAGAACCCAATGGCTAATTATACAGGCGTTCCCATTTCATTTATGGATCACACCATCTCTCCTTTCATGAGGAAAGGTAAGCCTTTCAAATAACCAAACTGGGGTTGGATGAGGTTTCTAATGCTCATAGGAGGAGGAAATAATAGTACTGCCTTCTCCTGCCTGACTAGCTCTGTATGTGTTAGATTTACAATTCCCAGCTATCAGGGCTAATCACTGTGCTGATCAGGGAATATGGAAGAATTATTATTATTATTATTATTATTATTATTATTATTATTATTATTATTATTATTATTGTTGTTGTTGTTGTTGTTGTTGTTTTGTTGTAGTAGTAGTAGTAGTAGTAGTAGTAGTAGTAATAATTCCATATTCCCTGATCAGCACAGTGATAATAACAACAATAATAATAACAATAGTAATAACAACTACTTTATTCTCACTTTGAATGTACACCAATCGGCATACATCAAAATGAAATTTCATTGCATACAGCTCTCCAAGGGTCAAAGTTTCTGCTTCTAATATCAGCACCCGAGGGAAGTTGGAATAAAGGTCAATAATTGCAGCATGGAAATGTAATGTTGTTGCAGGCAAATAGGGTCCTTTTTATACATGTTACAGGTACAACAATCTTCACCAACCTGGGCAGCCTGCAGATATGGGGGGCTTCATGACTTTCCAGCAAGAATGACCATGATTAACAATGCAGTACAATGGCTTGGGAAAGATTAACATGGGCCATTCTCAGAGAAGGTTGTGGCTGAGGTCTTCAGCAACTAGATGGTTCTTCTATTATTATTATTATTATTATTATTATTATTATTATTATTATTATTATTATTATTATTATTATTATTATTATTTATTATTATTATTATTATCCTTTTCCTGGGATTTCACTACTTCTACAGGGATCTCTAAGTAGGAAACAATCCTAATCAAGATGGGGGAAAAAACATATGGAGAGAGAAATTGTAATTGTGCCTGCCTTGTGCTAGCTTCTGCATTCTCCCAAATACACAGTAATGTTGTACATCAGCCTTTTATTTCCCCCTCTGCCCATTTTCCGATAATTTTTCTCTCCAGGGAACATACTGTATGTTACGGACCCAACTTTATTTTATCCAGTTTTAAATATGGTGATGTTGAAATGGAAGATAATATATGTTATTTAGTTGGGTAATGAAAGGTCTGCAAGCAAACAACCAAGGTCAAAGACCATAAAAGGTTCCACAATTGAACCGTGAGTTGCATACCGTATACTGTTTTCTATTGCAACATCACTACATTTAACCTGTTACCCAGTTGACTGATGAAATACCTGCAAGCAAGCAAGCAAGCTCAGCAAGTACTAAGGATCTCACAGTTATGTTGACTATCATTTTCCCTTCAACTTAGGAGTTCCTGGCGACTGGAAAAACCAGTTCACAGTGGCACAAAATGAACATTTCAACGAGAATTACAAGATGCAAATGAAAGGAACTACATTGCAGTTTCGAACAGATATATGATTGTTGTTGTCCCCCCCTCCTTGACTTTCCATTTTCTTACTCAGAATTAAAATAATCCTACACATTTTGTTTATGTGCCTGGAATGTAGGTCAGCACACTGCACATGCCTCCTAGTTAATAAGATTTGTCCAACAGGCTGTCAAGGTAATCTCTAAATTGTAGATAATAGAATAGAATAGAATAGAATAGAATAGAATAGAATAGAATAGAATAGAATAGAATAGAATAGAATAGAATAGAATAGAATAGAATAGAATAGAATAGAATAGAATAGAATAGAATAGTAAGGGACCTTGGAGGTCTTCTAGTACAGCCTCCTGTTCAAGCAGGAGGACCTATACCAGGGGTAGGCAACCTCGGCTCTTTTATGACTCATGGACTTCAACTCCCAAAATTCCTCAGTCAGCATAGCTGACTGAGGAATTCTGGGAGTTGAAGTCCATGAGTCATAAAAGAGCCGAGGTTGCCTACCCCTGACCTATACCATCTCAGACAGGTGATTATCCAGTCCCTTTTTAAAAACTTCCAGCGATGGAGCGCCCATGATTTCTGGGGGTAAGTTGTTCCACTGGTTGATTGTTCTCACTGTAAGCATGCTTGGAGAATAGCACGTTTGGAAAAATTTTGGCTGCACATTTTGGCCAGACACATCAAGTGAAAGTATTAATTGACCAAACCTATGATAGAAGTTAAAAACAAGAGCAAGTAAATGAAATGGTTTACCCGGGGCTTTTTTTTGTCATAGAACGCTCAGAACGGAGTTCCGGCACCTTTTTTTGGATGGAACCTTGTAGAGTAGGCAAGGCGGGTTGTATGACATGTGAGTTCCGGCACCTTTTTCTTTTACAAAAAAAGCACTGGGTTTACCTTACTATATATGGAAAAACAATGGAGAAATGTTCAGACATACGCTGGTAGAAGAGTACTGGGTAGCTTGTGATTTATTGTGAGCAAGACATATTGGTTGAAAGAAGACAAAATGGCTGTGAACATGATTGAAGTAAGAGTAAATAAGTGCTGAATGAATATGGACGGAATACAAAAGTGAATGCCATTATGAAGGAAATACTGCACAGTGAGGAGTTTTGATCATGCGTTGTAAAGGGCAGGGATCTGCCGTGCTTTGGATTCAAACAGAAAACAAGATGGTTGAGGGGGGGGAAAGCAGCATGGTGGCCTAGTGGTGAAGAAGCTTGCCTCCTACTAGGATGTTTGAGACCCCAATCCTAGGTAGTGGCAGATATTTATCTCCTAGGGCACAAAGAAAAAAAAAACTTGCTACAAACTTCCTGTGGAGTCAGGGAGGGCATCCGGCCAGTAAATGCTCAGCTCCATTCAGTTGCCCCAACTCTATCCAGAATTAAGGGATTACAGGGTCGTTAAAAGGACGTTACAGTTGAGAGAGAGAGAGAGAGAGAGAGATGCTGAAAATACGGGACAACTGCTTTGGAGCAGGGCTTATGACCCCCAATATCACAGCTGCTAGCACCTCCTAAAGAAATGGTATTTGTCATAGTAATCACAGTCTTCTAGGGAAATGCATACTTCAGGTAGAGCTCCAACAGGGCATCTCTTCCTACTCCAAGCAGATGACCCCCCCCACTCCTCAAGTGTCTCTTTTCCTTATTTTCTGGAGATCACACACCACCATTGTGAAAAACATTTGCTGTGCAGGTTCTGAGGTTTCGCTTGATTAAAAAAAATAACAGGAAACCAGAAGTTGCCTTTAAGCTTTACGTTTTGATTCAGCTGAACAAGGACGGGCCCCTCTAAAAGAGAGAAGCCCCAAATGACAAGAAATCCTTGTATTTATTCTTTCTGATTACATAAGCAATCCACCCAGCAAAGCTGACGCACATAAGATAAAGATTTCACCCAGTAAGTCTGACACACTGTAGATAAGAAGGGAGAAAGCAGAAGTAGCTAAAAATGTTCCCTTTTGGGCGTTTCCCTAAAGACATCGTAGGTTCCCGGGTGAGGTAGGGCATTGGGCGTTTTCCTTGCTGTCTTTCATGACCCTGCATCCATGACTCTGCAAGTTCCCAAAGACAGCAGGGCCATCTGCACATATTCACAATTGATACTTCCTATGCTGTCTCCTAATTCCAGGTCAACACACTGTTTCTTCAAAAGAGACATTGACAGATACTCTATGTATGCAGATACCAGACATGCTCACAGCATGGAGATGGAATTGATGACATTCTCAAAAAAAGAGAAAGGTGAATAGTTTAAAGAACAAAAGGCAATAGATGTGACTGTGTACTTCACAAGCAATTGTAGTTGTAAGGATACTGTGCTGCCACCATGTGGCTGTTTTGGAGAAATTACAATGTGGGCAGTCAGACCCTCCTACTCTATGATGTATTTCCTCTTCCCTCCCCTTTCTGGGATGGACTTCCTCCTCCTTTGTCCTGGGAGATTTCCATTCTCCTTGAACCAGCTAACATGTGACAACAGCAGACATGTGCAGACGCTGGGAATATTACCATTTTCTGACCATTCTGGATCCAAAGCCGTTGTACTGTAATTTAATTTAATTTAATTTAATTATTTAATTTAATTTAATTTAATTTAATTTAATTTAATTTAATTTAATTTAATTTAATAATTTAATTTAATTTAATTTAATTTAATTTAATTTAATTTAATTTAATTTATTAATATTTCTATACCGCCCTTCTCCCGAAGGACTCAGGGCGGTGAACAGGGCAAGAATAAAAAACACAGAATTACAAAAGTTAAAAAATGATTAAATACATGCCCACTAAAAACAATTAATACATAGTAAAACCCCAATAAAATACAATACAAACCCCACCAATCCCCCATCAGGCCAGGCCGGCTTGTTCGAACAAGTGTGTTTTTAGATCACGGCGAAAGGAGCGAAGATCAGGCGCCGTCCGGAGCTCAACCGGTAACTGATTCCATAGTTCCGGGGCGCCCACAGAGAAGGATCTCCCCCTGGGGGCCACCAATCGACATTCTCTGACCGGTGGCACCCTGAGGAGTCCCTCTCTGTGGGAACGCACAGGGCGGAGGGAAGTTGATGCCGGCAGCAGGTGTTCCCTAAGGTACTCCGGACCCCTGCCATGTAGGGCTTTAAACACCATTACTAGTACCTTGAATCTCACCCGGAAGACAACTGGCAACCAATGCAGCTCACGGAGCAGAGGTGTAACACGGGAGTATCGGGAGACTCCCAACACAACTCTCGCGGCTGCATTCTGTACCAGTTGGAGCCTCCAGGTGGTCCTCAAAGGAAGCCCCATGTAGAGAGCGTTGCAGTAGTCTAGTCTTAACCCCTTGTTAAGACTTCTATGGTCTATATAAGCAGGCCATTACCATTAACAGTTCTCTCCAGATAGTTTGAACTCGTGGAAACACCATTTATCATATAGAAATACCTTTATTGCATGTAAAGACGAATACAGTAGGTGGGGTGCATTAAGATGACGTTGTACAGCATTTCCAAGATATTTCCAAGGTATCTCCAAGGTCAGAAAATGGTAATACTTTGCAAAGCTGGAAAGGTTGGGGAACTCTGGTCTAAGGGTTAAGATATGAGGCTAGGAATCAGGAGACTGTGAGTTCTAATTCCACTTTAGGCATGGAAATCAACTGGGTGACTTGGGGCCTGTCACCGTGGTAGAATCTCCAGCTAGAGTTGGGGGAGGTATGAAGAGGGGGCCGAGCTTAGAATCCTTGCACAACAGAAAATGCCCCAGGCCTTACCTCCTCTAGAAGTAAGCCTTATCTGACTGTTCCCAAGAGACTGCAGTCAGTCTGGCAAGATTCTTGTAATTAGGCATTGCAGACAATAAAGAACTCTGAACAATTCACAGTGTAAGCTGGGTTCCTTGTGCCTGACAGTCATTCTCTCTGGAGCCACAAAGTCAGGCTTGGACAACAAGCCAGTCAATCAAATCCTTTAGGAACCAATGGATCAACACTTAGTTGATCAGAAAAAAACAACAACCCAAAACAAAGGCAGACCCTCTATTTGCGGGAATAAGGAGGAAGAGGAGGAGGAAGACCTTATATTTATTTATTTTTTTGAACAAACTTCACTCTTAAAGCTGTAGAGGTAATCCTCATCTAGCAACTACTACTCCTTGGAACCTATGATGGTGCTGAAAAAGAGGTAGTTAGAACTGGACCTCATGGCGATCACAGCATCCCACAGTCACATGACTATGATTGTCAACTTTCCCCACTGGCTTCCTGCCAGAACTGCCATCCCTATATGGCAGAGTTATGTGGCTTTTTGATTTACAATCGCATTGCTTAACGACAGATTTTCCAGTCCCAATTAGCACCATTACACAAGGGCTACCTGTACTGTTCCTCTTGGTTTGAGCCAAAAAAACCAAACTACTCCTCCAGAGGGTGTTTCATTGATGAACTGTTTTAGTTAGAAATATTCTTTATTCATTAGCTTGAATTGGATCACAGCTGACACGTACGTGACTTGAATGGCAAAAGCCGTCTTGAAGCAACCTGGAATTAAGGAGAAACTTCCTAACAGGGAAGGCAGTTAACCAGTGGAACAGCCTGCCTTCAGACATTGTGGGTGCTTCATCACTGGTGTTCTGTACCAGCCTGCTACCGGCCCTGCAGAAAAGGCAGGGACAACCCCTTTTACAAGAAGGCAAGAGGCTGGAACTAAGCCTGCCAAATTTATGGATACAAAAGCAAACAGAACAAGACACGAACCATGAAACAGGAGCTATTCAAGCGGTTGCCTTCAGCAAACCAGCCCCCCCATGCATTCCCCTTTTATACAGTTCAGGGCGTGGCTTCTCTCTGCCTCCTTCCGAGGTGCCCCATTGCCTTCCTCTGTTTACTCCTGATTGACTGCCTCCTGCGTCGGGCGTCCTTGAACAGGGCCAGCTGTGGGTCATCTTCATCCACGCTGTCAGGCTCACACAGCTGGGTCTGCGTCGTGACCAGGTGGGAGGGGCCTGGCTGAGGGCTCTCATCAGCAAGCTCTCCAACCCCCTCAGCAAGCTCTTCAACACCCCCCTCCTCCTCTGAGTCGTCCGACCCAACTGCCGAACCCACAGGCTGACCCTGAATCACAACAACTGGAGGTTTTTAAGAAAAGATTGGATGGCCATCTATCTGAAATGGTCTCCTGCTTGAGCAGGGGGTTAGACTAGAAGACCTCTAAGGTCCCTTCCAGCTCTATTCTGATTGATTGACATGGCTTCTCAAACTTTAGGCTAAGGTCAAGTTTGAAGATAGACAAATTGTCTGGGGTGGCCGTGGCTCCCAACAAGATGCTGTTAGATTTTCTCTGTTTCTCTATTATAGGTTTTCAGCTCTATTTCCCTTTGGTTGATGTGGTCAGGTTTTCCCCCACCCACCCAGATTTGGGGCTGAAGTCAGCAAGAACCTTTTCTTTCCTTTGTCCCATTTTCACTCTTTCTGCAAAATGCTTGTAGCTTTCCTTTTTCCACGCAGGCCCTAAGGAATAACTGGAGCACCTAGCACGTCTCAGTATGATAAAGGGCAAGCTAACACATAGCATTACATAAGCCAAATGTTAACAGCTAAAGAGTTGTGTAACAGCAAAGGAAATGAAAAACTATGAAAACTTCCTACTGCGGTTCAACCACAGAAGTGGCCCAGAGCCAGATTGGAGTCGAAATCCAAATTGCAAATGGAAAGTGGACTCAAGTCAAATTAAGCCAGCTTTTTGATCCTTTTCATTGCAAGGATCAAATTGCACTTCATGATTCAGTTCTTAAAAGTATGCTTAAAGTACTTATTTTAAAAGGAATGAAAAGCAACTGTGGAATGGTATAGCCTTCGGCCGAACTGCTCATTTTTAGGGACAAATGGAAAAGTGTGCTGGAAGATTTTTGAGCGGAGTGGGGTCCCAGATGTTTTTTCTTCAACATAGAAAAGTAGATGCTTTAATTACACCTTTTAAAACATCATTAATATGTCATAACATAGTTTCAGCCTCAGTCAAACAGACTAAGATTTGAATAAAGGCCTCCTTTCCAGATTCATTGAAAGACAGAAATTAATTATTGAAGAATTTTTCTAAGTACAGGTAATCCTCGACTTAACAATAGTTCATTTAATGACTGTTTGAAGTTACAACAGCACTAAAAAAAGCGGCTTATGACCATTTTTCATACTTAGGACTATTGCAGAATCCCCATGGTCATGTGATCAAAATTCAGACACTTGGGAACCGACTCATATTTATGACAGTTGCATAAGGTCATGTGATCACCTTTTGCTACCTGACAAGCAAAGTCAATGGGGAAGCCAGATTCACTTAACAATCATGTTATTAACTTGACAACTGCAGTGATTCACTTAACAACTATGGCAAGAAAGGTCGTTAAGTGGGGCATAATTAACTTAATGACACTCAGCAACAGAAATTTTGGGCGCAATTGTGGTTATAAGTCGAGAACTACCTGTAATCATGCTCCACCATAATATTAAGGTAATCATTTTTAAATAGTCGGAATATCTTTATGAATTCTATGAGGTTTGCTATTTTTAGTGTGGTAGGTGGTCCTCATTTAATGACCATGTCAACGCTACTAACATTGGATGTTTTGGCATTGACAACAGATGCAAATGTAGCCATCTTTTTCCTTTCACTTTTAGAATTAGATGATGCTGGAAGGGGGGATGTGAATGAGAGTTTAGCTAGACATAACAACACTAAACATAGTGTGAGAACCAAGGTTATTGAACTCAGAGCTGATAAAGAATTGGCAGGGCTGGAGAACTGGAGAGGAAGCCCGGGCTTCAAGCTAATTGGGGAATGTGATTTATGACTGTTAATTGGAGGAGGGAAATGTGCTTTGATACTAGGTACTTAGGGGAGGGGAATTCAGTTTTTGGCTTCGATTATGCAGTGCCGATGTTACGTTACTGAAATAAAAGATCCTTCATGGTAAACAATGCCTCAAAGTTCTTTTGAAGAGTTTCATCTGTCGGAACCATGACATGTTCAGCAACCATTCGAACTTACAACTGTGCTTAAAGAGTAGTAGTAACAACCAGTCCTCATATTTATATAGGTTGCAGTGTCCTGAGATCATGTGATTTCCACTTGTGATCTTCTTTGTTAGCTTCCTATAAGCAAACCCAATGGGAAAACCACAGGGTCTCAAATGGTGTCATGATGCCCTTGCTTAACAATCCAGTGACTCAGTTAATGACAGCAACTGGGAATCCTGGAATTTCTGTTGCTAAGCAGTGCAGTCATGTGACAGTGTTTTAGGACTGTGTTGAAATTCTGATCCCTATTACCATTGTTAAGTATTATCTGTATTATCTATGAATGATTGATTTGAAGACCTCTGACATTTTTAAAATGAGATTGTAGGCTCTCTCCTTTATTTCAAATAGCTGCCTTTAAGGTTTACTTCATTTTTTTATTTTCTTGGTTTTGCTCTTGTATTTCTTTTGATATGAAAATGATAAAACATAAACAAATTTAAACCATTTTTAAAAAATCCTTATGAAACTTTTTCAGATTTGTCCCTTTTTCAGGTTTTCCCTCCCCCCCCAAGAAAAAGATGGTCATTGCAGGTATTATATGCTTCAGGTAAGCTAAAGTTATGAAACATTATGCTATGCTGACTCAGGAATTCTGGGAGTTGAAGTCCATGAGTCATAAAAGAGCCGAGGTCGCCTACCCCTGCCTCAGTCCAATCATAAAAACATTGGGGCACACCAGGCAAAATGATCAAAGTGAGGGATGACACCTGATGCTTAGTAAATGTTCCATGCACCCATAGAAAAATCCTTACCCAAATCTTCCTAACATAATTCATTGAGTTAATCAGCAAATCATTTCCTGGACTTTAATGAGTTTAAAACGCCACGGGATAAAGTTCACTACTGTGGGAAGTCAGCCCCCCAGAGAAAGAAATATTAAAAGGGCAGAAAAAATATATTTCCTAAAAGGATCTTAAAGAGGCAGAAAAGCATGCCCAGTTTTTCTAAATAGCTCCAAGTCTCCCTCCCCCCAAGCAGAAACCAGCTCTGTAGAAATGCAGATAATTTTGTCAGAAAGACTGGAATCAGGAAACTGGGATTAGGAAGAAAGATCCCTAGAATCAACACCAAAAATCTAAGTCATCAGCCATAGCCACAGGGAAGCAGGATATGACCCTTGGGACATAATAGGATTAACCCACTACCATCTTTCTGTCTGGCTCTGCTCTTCAATAAACTACAACATTCTTTCTAAAGCAGTTGCCATGTTGTTTATTCCCAGCTTGAACCATGATAAAGACTTTTCCTTCAACACTACCCAACCAAAAGACACAGACAATGAGAGATGAGAGAATGTTCGTTTTGGAATCAAGCAATGGGGAGGAAAAAAAACTGGCTTCAAAGGAAAGCATATAAAGTTGTAGGGAGTTATTTATTTAGCGTATGGCTGGTCACACACAGAATTAAAAGCACTTCATATTTATAAGTTAGAACAGTTAAAACAATTTTTTTTAAAAAGAAGCAATTATAAAACCTAAGAGGAAAACAGAAATAACATTTCAGAGTTTAATGTCGAGTTTGGAGATCCAGTCAGTAGCTGCCGTTGTTACGCAGAGGAAGTCCTTAAAATCTCCTGGGTATCTTCTATTAGTGCATTCCCTCACTATATGCTGGATAATCTGTTGGGGAGCCCCGCAATCACATTGTGCTGAAGGTGTCTTTCCCCATTTATACAGAGAATCGGCACACACCCCATGAGTCGTTCATGAGTCGCGGAGCTCCGGGAGATGAAGCGTCGGAGACGGGGCCTAGAGAGCGTTTGGAGGTCCAGCCGATCTGAATCCGACCGATTGCGACTAAGAACCCATATTAGGTCTTATCTCGCAGCGATGAGGGTAGCGAGATCTAACTACTACGCTGCCCTCATCGCGTCCGCAGATAATCGCCCGGCCGCCCTGTTTAGGGTGACCCGCTCCCTCCTTAACCAGGAGGTTAGTGGGGAACCCTTGCAGGGGCGTGCCGAGGAATTTAGTCAACATCTGTCGGACAAAATCGCTCGGATTCGGACCGGTTTGGACTCCGACTGGGCAGTATCGGACGATCAGGACACGAGCGATCTTGTCAATGTCACTTGGGAGGAGTTCGATCCTGTGACTCCGGAGGAAGTGGACAGGATCATGGGGAGGCTGAGCTCCACCACATGTTTATTGGACCCGTGCCCTTCCTGGCTGGTTTATGCAGCCCGGGAGGGGACACGAGGCTGGTTCCAGGCGGTTATATCTGCTTCTTTGAGTGAGGGTAGTTTTCCCGCCGCCTTGAAAGAGGCGGTGGTGAGACCTCTCCTCAAGAAGCCTGCCTTGGACCCGGCTGTTTTGAATAACTTTCGTCCGGTCTCCAACCTTCGCTTTCTTGCGAAGGTTGTTGAGAGTGTGGTGGCGCATCAGCTCCCTCTGGTCCTGGATGAAGCGGATTATCTAGACCCGTACCAATCGGGCTTCAGACCCGGGTACAGCACGGAGACGGCATTGGTCGCGCTGGTGAATGATCTCTGGAGGGCTCGGGACAGAGGATACTCCTCTGTTCTAGTCCTATTAGACCTCTCAGCGGCTTTCGATACCATCGACCATGGTATCTTGCTGCGGCGTCTCAGGGGATTGGGAGTGGGAGGCACGGTTTTTCAGTGGTTCTCCTCCTATCTCCTGGGACGCTCGCAGTCGGTGTTGGCAGGGGGGCAGAGGTCGACCGCGAGGCCTCTCGCTTGTGGAGTCCCTCAGGGGTCGGTCCTCTCGCCCCTTCTGTTTAACATCTACATGAAACCGCTGGGTGAGATCATTCGTGGTTTTGGAGCTGGGTATCATCAGTATGCTGATGATACCCAACTATTCATTTCGACCCCAAACCACCCCAGTGATGCCCTCGACGTGATGTCCCGGTGCCTGGAGGCGGTCCGGGTCTGGATGGGGAGGAACAGGCTTCGTCTCAACCCTGACAAGACGGAGTGGCTGTGCATACCGGCATCTCGGGACATTCAGGATATCCCACCCCTCATTATGGGGGGTGAGTCATTATCTCCTGTAGATAGGGCTCGCAACTTGGGAGTCCTCCTAGATTCACAACTCTCCTTAGAAGATCATATTGTAGCTGTGACTAGGGGGGCGTTCGCCCAGGTTCGCCTGGTGCGCCAGTTGCGGCCCTATCTAGACCGGGATGCCTTGCGCACGGTCACTCATGCGCTCGTGACCTCTCGTCTTGATTACTGCAACGCTCTCTACATGGGGCTACCCTTGAAGACCACTCGGAGGCTCCAACTGGTATAGAATGCAGCCGCGAGAGTTGTATTGGGAGTTTCCCGATACTCCCGTGTCACACCTTTGCTCCGCGAGCTGCATTGGTTGCCAGTTGTCTTCCGGGTGAGGTTCAAGGTGTTGGTAATGACCTACAAAGCCCTTCATGGCATGGGTCCAGAATACCTTGGGGAGCACCTGCAGCCGGCGTCAACTTCCCTCCGCCCAGTACGCTCCCACAGAGAGGGCCTCCTCAGGGTGCCGCCGGTCAAAGAATGCCGACTGGTGGCCCCCAGGGGGAGAGCGTTCTCTGTGGGTGCACCGGATTTATGGAACCATCTTCCGGTTGAGCTCCGGATGGCGCCCGATCTCCGCTCCTTCCGGCGCGACCTTAAAACCCATCTCTTTAAACAAGCGGGCCTGGCCTGATGGGACGGGTTGGGATTTTTATTAATAACTTCAATTTTAAATTTGTATTATTTATGGGCATTGTTTAATCATGTTTTAATAATTTTAATTTTAATTTTTGTATTTAACTTTTATGTATTGCCCTGTTCACCGCCCTGAGTCTCTTGAGAGAAGGGCGGTATATAAATTAAATAAATAAATAAATAATTCTATTGTATGTCACCCATATCTGTCGGGGTAGATTAAATCCTGGAGGTATACTATTAGGATTAATATGCTCAGAAATATCTTGGGAGGTATAGCTACTCCATGCTTCCATCCACTTTTGTACAGTGCTCTGATGTTCGGCCAGCAGCTTAAGTGCTGTGAGGAGTGGTGGATTTCTTGACTTTAATCGACATCTTAAGAGATCAGAGGTATAAGCATGTAGGGAGTAAACACTTGGTATGCAGTACCAAGAGAAAAGTCCCAAAGCCAGCAAAATAGCAGTAGCCTTCCATCCTGGTGGTCTATTGATTTTATTCAGGGCAGCAACCCTGGATCACTTCTTCCCTCCCAATCATGCCTATCCTCTCACAGCCTCCTAAAACAGAACGAAACAGACAAATGGTAGCAGGAGCCAGGTTTCTTTGGTAAGATTTTGTTTATTCTGAGTTCAAGCTTGATCTATTGAGGAACACTGCGTCATGCACTTTTTCTCAATTTCCTCAAGAAGAAAAGGTCACACAAAACATTTACATGGCAGCTATTGTTTCTGTTCCTAAACAAAAAAAATCACTTCAAAAATTTGGTAGGTAAAAAAAGCCATCTTTAGCTGACACCAACTAGAATTCATTTTTTTAAAAAAATTTCATCATCTCTTTAAAAAGAAACAACACTGTCCTTTTCCCCCCATTTTTCACTAAGTTGGTAAATATTTTTACTGGGCGAAATGTCTATGGAGATTCTTAGTCATCCAGGTTATAGTTGTTCCAAAGGTGCCTTTCAAAAGGCAACTGGTCTTTCTTGGCCTTCTTCCCTTGAAAACGTTTCTTCTCACCCAAGAAGCTTCTTCAGTTCTGAAGAAACTTCTTGGATGAGAAGTAAAACATTTTCAAGGCAAAAAACCCTACGATGTTTAAGGGTTCTCCTAAAATTGTCAGGGAAGAAGAAAGAAATCAAATGTTTATAATGTCCCCATTTCTGGAAATATAATTTGAATACTCTAGAGATTGAGGGCCACCATTATCTGGTCTTTGCACTTCCCAGTAACATTTTTAAAAATATTATATAGATACACTCTCCTTTGACATACTTCAAAAAACTGTTGATTGTGTAATTTCTACTGAAGCCACCAAGCAATTATCAAATGCATTATGAAGTTCTCTTCTTCATCACTAGTTTTTTAACTGGTAGTTACTTCTTTTCTACTTTGCTTTTGTATTTTTATTTTTGTGTGGTTTAAATGTTACAATTTGTGCAGTAAAGTTATGCAATCTGTTCTTTTAAGACTAGTTCCAAGTCATCATACCGAGTTTTGAAAATGTTCCAATCCTGGGAATCAAATCCTATTGGAATTCTAGTCATATCAGAATAGTAACACTTCTAGTTTTTCTCGCAGTGATGAAATGAATAAAAGTGGCAATTGTGCAACACAAACAATTAGCAACATTATCTCACTCATTCTTTTCACCCCAAAATAATTAAAAAAAATTCCCCAACACCCTCCTACTTTCCTTTAGAAATTCACAAAGTCAGGTCGAGAGTCTTTGTGTTTCAATTGCTGGATTTAATTCCAAATCTTTTCTTCAAAGAAGGAGGTTTTGCAATCTTCTTCACACAGGGGAAAAAAAACCCTGGGAAAAAAATCTAAAGTATGCAGCACTTCATAGCAGCCTAAGCTGAAATAACACAGCTGCAAGGGGGAAAATTTAAAAAAATAACAGAAATCGACAAATAACAGACAAATTGCCTGTTCTTTACTTACAGAATTTTAGTTGGCTATTTCCAAAGCAGCTCACGATTCCTGCAAATAGTAGTTAACCTTTGTAAGTAATCATAGAATCGTTTCTCACAAAAGCTAACTACTGCCCGTGTTGCAACTGGAATGCAAAAGTCTCAGGTTAATAAATTAAACTCCTGCTCTGGTGGGTTTCTGCTTTATTCACTGTCCCTCTGCAGAAGTTCACCGGGACAGACCTTGTTCTTCACCAAGCTGCAGTTGGCAGGGCAACGTCACTTCTTCTTCGTTTCTTTGCAAGCCACAACGTAGCGCTGAGCTACATTGAGAGGGGGAGAGTAGCCATCGGCATAGCTGGTATCTTCAAAGAGGACTGAGTAGTCATCTTGCGGCTGAGGCCAAGAAAAAGAATGGATTTTGTTACCTCCCACAGGGGGGATGGATGGCCATGCAGTCATGCGCTCCACTGGATTATTAAGCAGCTTTCTTTTCATTCTTCTCCTCACCTCGTCCTTTTCTGTCTCCTTCTTCTCGTTCTTCCTTCCCACTCTTCTAGCCACGTCCACATTGCAGTCCTGACATACTGAACCGTCTTAGTAAAAATAGACAACTGCATCTTACTGATACCTAAGGCTTTTTAGACCCTAATTATGAATGGATTGGGGAAATTTTGAAAGATGTTGAGCTTTCCTGCTTTCCTGTATCCAGAGCTAGGAAGAACATGCCCTGATACATGACTTCATAGCAGTCATTTGCCAACCCTTGCTGGAAAAAAATTATTTGGTCTTTTAATCTATCTGATCTATCTATCTATCTATCTGATCTATCTATCTATCTATCTATCTATCTATCTATCTATCTATCTATCAATCTATCAATCTATCAATCAATCAATCTATCATCTATCTATCTATCTATTATCTATCTATCTATCATCTATCATCTATCTATCTATCTATCTATCTATCTATCTATCTATCTATCTATCTATCTATCTATCTATCTATCTAATCTATCCATCCATCCATCCATGCTTCTAAGATGGTTAACTTGAAGTGTGTGTGTGTGTGTGTGTGTATATATATATATATATATATATATATATATATATATATCCCAAATTTCATAATTAGCATAAGATATGTAATGCATAACAATGAAGTAGCAACTCCAAACATATGCCTCTGTATTCACATATCTAAATATCTTTTTTCCTTCCACATACTAGCAACTTAGCTACTTCACCATCATGTCTCAACACATTTAAAATAGTTGTAGTCCATCCAGAATGCAACATCTTCCATGGTTGCTCCCCAGCTAATTGTGATTTAGTCTCCTGTTTTCCTTAGATAGCTTGACTTTCAAATCTATTTCCCTTCTATCTGCACTACTAATTGAAGACAGAGACTGATAATCTGGCTAAACTAGCAATACAGTAGCTAAGGGACAAAGCAATGTAACACTGACCAAGTGAAATCCCAGTGCTGAATAAAACAATCAAGGATTTTGGATTTGGCAAAATGGGATGGAAAGAGAACAAATAACTTGAGAGCAAATTTCTGTAAACAATTTCCAGAGGTAATTGATTTGGAGAGAAGTCAACCAAGCAAACCAGAGACAGGCAGAGATCCTGACTGATAATCTGTAGTTGTCAGGCTCCTTCTCTCCTTCTCTATTAGATTACAATTTAACTTTCGTGAATAACGTTGATAGATTTCTTTTGTCTTTTTAAAACTTTTGCTCCATCCACACCTGGTTCTATCTAAGCCAAAAAACTCCTGACACGTTATTCCAGGGAAGACAAATTACCTTGCCTAATAAAAGAGACTAGGAGATATTAGCAACCTGTGGTTTGATGCTCTACTACAGTATTCCCCAACCTTTTCGGCTCGGTGGTCGAGTGGGGGAGGAGAAGGGATGGTTTTACATGTTTGTGCCACTTTCACAGATGCAGCTTTCTGCACGGGCACACGTGCGGACACCCATGCCCACTTCCACAGCCTGGTTCCGAATGGGCTGTGGCCCGGCACTGGGCCATGGACCGGGGACCCTTGCTCTATTAGCATCAACAGAGTTACTCTGTAATTATTACCTAGAGAACAGCTCAGGAGAAAGAGCTACGGGCCAGACCAAGAGGTTCCTTGGCCCAGGACTCAAAGAACCTTTGGTCTGACTGAAGGACAGGTCAGCTTTTCCATAAGGTAGACCTGCATCAGCCATTCTATCACCAGCTGGAGAAGACTACAGTTCGGAGCATTTACTGAGGAAAACTCCTATGGTCTCTTTCTTACCCGCTGAGGTGGAGCGTGGATAAGGGCTCGGTAGAAGCAGGTGGTTTGTGGGTACAAGGCCAGGACCAACTGGTCCTTCTGGAACAAGGCCTCGGGGTCTGTTTCAGGATTGGCCTTCCACTGAGGTAGAGGGATGATGCGACGTCGACTCAAGGTATGACGCCTGCAGAAAAACAGAAGTCAAGATGAGCAGATTTCCCACAAACGTCCCCATAATTCAGGGCCAAAATATTTGGGGAGAGGGGCTGAGGGGCACAGGTGAAATTCGGGAAGCAGACTGGGGAACACTCAGGGCTAAAACCTGCAACATTCTCTTCTGAATATTTTCCCATCAAAGTATCAGGATGACTCCAATCCTGCTGGACTTTCACAAGGCCATGAAGACCTGGTTGTGTGCTGGGGCCTGGAGCCCCATGTGTTAAGGGCCCCATTTCTTGGCTATTCTATCTATCTATCTCTCTCAGTCTGTCTGTCTGTCTATCTATCTATCAATCACAATAGTTTTACTTGGCAACCATATTGAGTATTTTTTACTTGGCAACCATAGAGTATTCTTTTTATGCACCCTGTCGACCCAAATATGGGGAGAATATATATATATATATATATACATACATACATACACATACAAACATACACATGTATATGTATATGTATATGTGTATATATATATATATATGGACGCGGTGGCTCAGTGGGTTAGGACGCTGAGCTTGTCAATCAGAAGGTTTGGCGGGTCGAATCCTGAGTGCCGCGTAACAGAGTGAGCACCTGTTACTCATCCCAGCTTCTGCCAACCTAGCAGTTCAAAAGCACGTAAAAATGCAAGTAGAAAAATAGGGACAACTACGGTGGGAAGGTAACAGCGTTCCGTGTGCCTTTAGCGTCTAGTCATGCCAGCCACATGACCACGTGTATATATATATATATGTGTGTGTGTGTGTGTGCGCGCGCACACACACACACACACACACATATACATACACATACACGTTTCATTTAATTGTAAATATAATTAAGGTTAAATAAAGTGAATATAATGGCACTACTGACTACCTAATTCTCCCTTTAATCGCATTAGAAATTACAGGAAGGGTTTGGGAAATCTCTGGGTGCCTTGTTCAAAGCTTCTGGGCCTGGGGCCTGACACAGTGCACCTCGGCCTTTAGCAATCCCTTCATCACTTACTCTTTTCCTTCTTCATCAATGTCATCCACCTCATATCTGAAGAAGAGAAAATGCTGAATAAGAATTCGAAGAAAGCCAAATAGAATGCCCACAAAGTAAAATTAACCAAGATGAATTCTCGCACATCCATTTGCATTCTTTTAGAATGATGACCAGCTGTCTGTAAGGAGTATAAATCCTTCCATTCCCCACCATCCAGTGAGAGCTAAAGAAGCTTCTTGCATGAGAAGCAAAATGTCTTCAAAGAAAAACAAGAAAGTCCAGTTGCCTCATGAAAAAGCATCTTCGGGATAACTATGACCTGGATGACTGAGAATCTCCATAGGCTCAACAGGCATGAAGCACATATGCACCATGCATATACACATTCATACATACTGTAGTATCACCGACTTTATTCTCTTTCAACTCTTTGCATACCACAACTTTTTTAATGGTATTAATCATCATCATCAAGTAGGGCAGACTGATTTTGAATACGCACAAACTCTGGGTGACCATATGGGGGAAATCTATTCAGTTTTCTAAGCAACGTTTCTGGGAGTGGTTTGCCACTGCCTTCTTCTTGGGCTAAGAGGCAATTATAGCCTAGGGTCACTCAGTTGGCTTCTGTGCCCAAGGCAGGTGTGGAACTCCTAGTCCAGCACTTTAATCATTAGACCGAGCTGGCCTTCAGTTATCGAATCTACATACTTCAAAATGACTGTTTCCAAGACAAACAACCCCTGTTCTTAATTAGCAAAAGCAAGAATCTCTATGACACTATCACAGTCCCCCGTATGCTCACTTGTTGGTGGCATGATTGTAGCTCACAGCCTCAGCCAAGATCCACTGTTCATCCCCATCAACAGCCTTGACGCGAGCTGCTACTTTATCTCCTGGTTTGGCCACATAATCACTAGAGGCGGGGATGGCACCGCAAAGGGGAGGCGGCCTGCACGAGAAACCAGACAAAAAGTGCCTCTTCCATGGCTGAAGAGGGACTTCAGGTTTTCAGAACCCACCGGACCTTCCCAACAATTACTTTTCTCCAGGCTTCCCGATCCATAATGGAAGAGTCATGGCGCTCTGCTGGAGAAGAGTCATCAGCACTCCACGGCGCATGGTTTTGCGTGGCGGTTCGGAGTCATTGTAGAGGCCAGCAATCTTGGCAGCTGTGTGAGGAGAGGGAAGCAGACCAGAAAGGTTTGGCTACATCTAACAAATTATTAAGGATGCAAGTATCTCAGCCAGAAGTCAATACTGATAGACAGATGACAAAACAGAGAGAGAGAGAGACAGATGGTAGAAATCAATATTGATAGACAGAGAAACAGACAGACAATCCAAGGCAAAACCAGACTTATGGCTTAAGCTTAGAATGCAACACTTCCAATACTCCAAGGGAGTAAACTTTGCAGGTAGCCTTCCGGCCTTCAGATGAACCTGTCAATCATATTCACTTCCATATCAAAAACATAGTAACTTTTATGTTCTACAACAATATGGAAGAAGAGAAAGCACCGTGTAGGCAAATTTGAGGTCTTGAAGGGAAGGGGAGATATAATCTAAATACAAAAGTAAAAAAAAGAAGGAAGAAGAGCTGAGGTTGTAAAAACTTTTCATCCCCTTGTCACAGAAAATTGTGACTGTATCAGTACATCAAATTTCTCACTTTGTCTTTATTTATGAACTGCACACTCCTGGCAGAAGCCAAGTTTATGGCAGTGAATTCCTTCTAAGTTTATTTCAGAGGTGTCCTTGAACTATCAGGGGTAAGTCCCAAATTCTGGGAAAGAATGTCCACTTTCAGTTATAAACTCTCACGTTCGCTCATCACCCAGTCTGATGGATAGCATAAAACTTCCTGCCCAATTTAAAGTAAGATTTCTGAGAACCGTGGGCTTATCTCGGCCAGCTCAGCAGATGCTTAACTGGGAAGGCATCCCAGTGCAATTATTCATATTAGGAAAAGTGCTGGTGCGCCAGACATTCAAGAAGAATACATTGAGCATCATTCCTTAACCTACCCAGGCTCTGTTTGGGTTTACATAATGCATATAATTTGTGAAATGTAGCACAATAGTTTGCCATGAGTCAGGTCCCTGTAGCTTGTTCCTAAAATATACTTAAGACAAACATTGGCTTAGAATGATTGCTTTAACTCAGCAACACAAGCCAATTAGCCTAATCAAAATAACACTTCATCTTTTCCCTATTTTTCTACCTATGTCTTGGAAGGAGCAAAGTATTCTTATTCAATTTCTTTCTGGCACAATCTGATTAGGATGACCAGAACTGGGCTGCAAAAATACAGAGAACTACTAAATGGCAGCAAGGCAATAAGGCATTATATATCTATATGCTACCATCTAGAGGATGACTAAATGTCTGCAGTCCCGATCTGACAGAACTAGATTTGTCTACAGGTAGTTCTTGACTAAAAGACTTGGACTGCAAGGCGATCAAACCGGTCAGTCCTAGAGGAGATCAACCCTAACTGCTCTTTAGAAGGCCATATCCTGAAGCTGAAACTCAAATACTTTGGCCACCTAATGAGAAGGAAGGACTCACTGGAGAAGAGCCTCATGCTGGGAAAGATTGAGGGCAATAGAAGAATGGGACGACAGAGAATGAGGTGGCTGGATGGAGTCACTGAAGCAGTAGGCGTGAGCCTAAATGGACTCCAGAAGATGGTAGAGGACAGGAATGCCTGGAGGAACGTTGTCCATAGGGTCGCAATGGGTCGGACACGACTTTTCAGCTAACAACAACAAGTTCTTGACTTACAACCATTTGTTCAGTGACTGTCTGAAGTTTTGACAGTGCTGAATGAATAGTGGTTATGATTGTTCCAGCTATCCCAGCACCCTTGCAGCTATGTGATCTCAATCTGGGCTCTTGGCAACCAACTCATACTTATAGATGGGTTGCTGCGCTGCGCAGTCCAGGATTGCCATTTGTGACCTTCCCTAATGAGCTTCCGCATCAATGGAGAAACCAGCAAGGAAGACTCCAAGTCCCTGGGATAAGTCTCCCACACCCACATCATCTCCCCAATCTCACATCTTCTTGTACACACTGGCATCCCTGCACACAAACCCCTCAAGCTTTGCCTCCCTTGCACCTCACCCCTCACCTGGAAGCAACCACTCACCTACCTGTTTGCTTGCAAACCACTTGTGACTTGCAACCCCCTGCAGGCTTCCCCACTGACTTCAGTTATGGCAAGCCAGCTAGACGTTGAGAGAATGTCCTTGCCTAACAATGGCTATCATTCCGTTAATGGAAATTAATGTAGATTTGTTGTCACTAAGCAACGCAGCCACAATTTATGACTGCATCACTTAGCAACAGAAATTTGGGTCCCCATTGCTGCCGTAATTTGAGGACTACCTTTATTAATGGAAGACAAGTCCACACCAAAAATTCATATGCATCCTTTTCTTAAGGCCGCTTGAATAACTAAATAATTAAAACTCAATTGTTTAAAACTTTAAATCTGGGTAGCACCCAGCATTTTTAAAACAGCTCAAGCATCCCCTTTTCTCACAGCTTGGCAACACTCACCAATTCGCCGTTCTTCCAGAAGAGACTTTATCTCAGCAATTTTGTCCAAGTCCTTGCGTAGGATGCTGGGTAAATAGGGCAAAGAAGCAACAAGAGTAATGAAAAGGAATCACTGTCTCTCATTAGAAGCAGGCAACTTAGATATACTCACTTGCATTCAGCTTCTGCATCAGCCTTAGCTGTTGTATAGAGGCCACGTAATTTTGTCCGATAATATGGAGAGACTAGACAGAAGAAATGCAGGTAATATTGAGTTCACACAGAAATCTAGTTTGCCTATTGTTCTAAGCCAAGCTTGCCTCATCAAGTTTGTGGGAGTATATTAAAGCCGACTGGATTAACACAACACTGTGAGCCATAATCTAAAGTTTAGAAGTGACATACCAGGCTCACCTGACATATTAAGCTAAAATCAAATATAACACATTACATATACTAGGCAAAATCCCTTTTTTTTTAACTCAATCTCACATAGAACTGGGAAAGATCCAAGGCCTAAAGAATATAACCGACAATAAGGTCACTTGTTCTGAAATGTAGCAACAACCCAACTAGTTTAATTTTCTACAATAAGATGTAAGATGTTCATTGGGAAGCCGATTCATTAGCCTAGAATTCAGGGGTAGGCAACCTTGGCTCTTTTATGACTCGTGGACTTCAACTCCCAGAATTCCTGAGCCTGCTAGCCTAGATGAAACACTCTACATTATGTGTAATTCTGTATATATTCAATCTGTTCTCTGTTTATCCTTTTTTTAATAATTAAAAAAGCTCCCTGTTTTATTACTCAGTGCAGGGTTAAGAGAGCCATAAATGAGGTGTGAGTAGGAAACAATAACAATACGTTTTGGACTAGGTATATATTTCAATGACATAATCATTCATTATTCGTTATTGAAGGAGCCTTACTGTTTCGGTCTGCAAAATGTGCAATATTATTTTGTTGACCTAAAATCAGGGGGAAGCACAGATTGTGAATATGTGCAGATGGTCCCGTTATCTTGGGGTACTTGCAGAGTCATTGGATGCAGAGTCATGGAAGATCAGCAAGGAAAACATCCAATGTCCCAAGTCACCTTTAGGGAAACACCCCAAAGGAACATTTTTAGCTGTTTCTGCTCTCTCCTTTCTTATCTGTGGTGAGCCAACCTTTCTGGGTGAAGTCTTTATCTTATGTGTGCCAGCTTTGCTGGGTGAATTGCTTATGTCAGGGGTGTCAAACTGCTGGCCCACGGGCCGGATGCGTCATGGCGAAACCGCACCCATCCCATTGCTGGCAATGGGGAAAAAAAAGTCTTGACACGTTGCAAGTTTGACACCCCTGGCTTATGTAATCAAAAAAGTATAATTACAAGGATTTCTTGCCATTCAGGGCTTCCCCCCCCTTTTAGAGGCCCGTCTTTGTTCAGCTGAATAAACACGTAAAGCTTAAAAGGCAACTTCTGGTCTCTTGCATTTGTTACCAAGCCACACCTCAGATCCTGCACAATACTTTCATTTTCAAAGCACACTTTGCAAGTTGGTCTCTTGTGAGGTAGAATGCAGGAATGAGTGAGGAGCCCTACCGAAGATGAATAAGGACTATCTTCTACCAATTGATTTCATATGTACAAGCAACGACTAGCCAGAACATTTTCCAACTCAAATTCTTCTAGAAAATTCTCACCCCTCCAAGGGAAAAAAATTAGCTTTAGCTCCAAACCTTTTGGAGTACAGCAACGAAATTGTTTAACACATTTCTCTAGCCTGTTGCCTTTTCGATGCAGCATACAATGGCTCCCACGGCCTACAAGCTTCAGAACATCCATGGCCATTGTCACTGTTGGCAGTTGTTAAACAATGGTAACTGAATACACTGGCTCAATTAGCAATAGCACTTAGACTTATATACCACTCCATAGTGTGTTAAAGCCCTCTCTAAGCGGTTTACAGAGTCAGCATATTGCCCCCAACAATCTGGGTCATTTTACCAACTTAGGAAGGATGGAAGGCTGAGTCAACCTTGAGCTGGTCAGGAACGAACCCCTGGCTATAGGCAGAGTTTGCCTACAATACTACATTCTAACAACTGTGCCATCACTCTTCTTATTTATTTATGAAAATGACTCTCTCATCTAGCAGCTGGGGAATGTGGTAGATTCAAAATGATGCCTCAGAAAAGATTTCTAGGGAAGACTGGCATTTTCTACTCACTCTTGTTCTCCGTCTGCATCCGTTCATGTGTTTTCTGGATATTCACAAGATTATGTTCACTTCTTGATCGTTCCTCCTAACAACAAGAGTGTTTCTGGTTAATTTTTTTTAAACAACAGGGTCTTTATTTTCGCACATAAAGTGTATTCCTTGAGGTTATCACACCATACCAGTTTCATGGCCTCCTCTCAGCATTATGGTACAGCCTCTTTGGTGCATTACTAAAATAAGATATAGCCCCAAATGTAAAAGACACCCTCCCTCTCCAGAAAAAGCCAAAGAATAGCCTTCTCCTTTTGTCTTCATTGGCCATGACAAGCTAAGTAGACTTTGTGTCACATACAGACCCAAATATTCCAGGAAGAAAAAAAAATCATGTTACCTGGGTCTGTTTGATAAGCTGGTGCAATTCTCCTAGTAGTTCAGCAATCCTAGAATCGGCTGATACCAAAGCCATGTTGCTAAAAGAAATGTAGGGCAGGAGAAAGGAATTTCTCTCAAACCAATTGTCATTTTAAAATTCTGGAAAGACTGTACTGCTAAATCTTAAAACATTAATAAAGGGAAGAATACAGTATTCTTGGCATGTCCTACATTTGGTGCAAATAACAAATGTCACAGAAATTTTGGGCTCATTTTTGGTTGTAAGTCAAGGATTACCTGTTTGGACTTTAGAACACTGTCGAGAGGCCCTCCTTTATACAGGGAGATAGGCAGTCTAGAAACATGAAATATAAACAAACAAACAAACAAATAAATAAATGTTTACAATTTGGGAAAGTTTCTATCTTTATTAGGCAAACTAGCCTCGGGACCACCTTCACTTTATATTCCTGTGTTTATACTTGCAGAATAAACGGAATTAAATGTACTTATTTCCTGAATACTCAGCAGATGTGAGGTGCATATTTTAATCTAAGAGCAGAGTTTGCTATTTTAAATTGACCGTTTTAATGTCTTATTTGTTTTTAGCTGGAAGACCCATCCTTCTGGAAAGCAATTAATACCCACATGACTTCCAACCATTGTTTGTAAATCCAGTATGCATGCTTGCGGGGTAAGATGCATTCGGACCACTGCGATTTATGTACTTGCTGTAAAAAATGTGTTACAATAATAATAATAATAATAATAATAATAATAATAATAATGATGATGATGATGATGATGATGATGATGATGATGATGATGTTAGAAGGGACTTTGGAGGTCATCTAGTTCAACCCCCTGCTCAGGCAGGAAACCTTATACCATTTCAGGCAAATGGCTGTCCAGTCTCTTCTTAAAAACTTCGAGTGTTGGAGCATTCACCGCTTCTGGAGGCAGGTTGTTCCACTGGTTAATTGTTCTAACTGTCAGGAAGTTTCTCCTTAGTTCTAGGTTGCTTCTCTCCTTGACTAGTTTCCATCCGTTGCTTCTTGTCCTGCTTTCAGGTGCTTTGGAGAATAGCTTGACTCCCTCTTCTCTGTGGCAGCCCCTGAGATATTGGAACACTGCTATCATGTCACCCCTCACCCTTCTCTTCGTTAAATTACACATACCCAATTCCAGCAACCATTCCCTATATGTTTTAGCCTCCAGTCCCCTAATCATCTTGGTTGCTCTTCTCCGTACCCTTTCTAGAGTCTCGACATCTTTTTTACATCGTGCTGACCAAAACTGGATGCAGTATTCCAGGTGTGGCCTTACCCAAGCATTGTAAAGTGGTATTAGTACTTCACGCGATCTTGATTCTATCCCTCTGTTAATGCAGCCTAGCACTGTGTTGGCTTTTTTGGCAGCTGCAGCACACTGCTGGCTCCTATTGAAGTGATTGTCCACTAGGACTCCGAGCTCCTTTGAACATTTGAACATTTTCAATGAACAGCATGACCTTTCATTTCTTACACCCGAGGAAAATACGAGTATCTGGCATCTCCTTTAAGATAACAGCATGGATTTCTCATGATGAAAGAAGGGGCCATCACTACATGTTGCAATGAACCCGATCGACCACACGCCGCAGCACAGAATAAATCAGGGGTCTTCAAACTTGGCCCTTTTATGACTTGTGGACTTCAACTCCCAGAATTCCTCAGCCAGCCCTGCTGGCTGAGGAATTCTGGGAGTTGAAGTCCACAAGTCATAAAAGGGCCAAGTTTGAAGACCCCTGGAATAAATCCTCAACATGCAGTAGGAACCAGTAGGGGGCGACACGGTGCAATTATAATTCGCTGGATGCACGAACTTCTTCACCCCCTTACTCCAGTAAGTTCCCATTACCGCGACAAACACTTGATCCCCTACCGTTTAAAGTCCGTGCCGAGAGTGGCAGAACAACGCTTGACGCAGGCTTGCTAAACCATAAATAAATAAATGAAGGCGGCACGCGCGCCTAAAAATGACGCAGAAACCTCCGCACAGGGAACTTCCTACAGCTAGGCGTCTAGCGCATGCGCCCTAAGTTGTCGGAAGTGGACGCATGCGCAATTCACGGAAATCAATTTCCCGTTTACGGGCTTTATTTTGCGCATGCGTTCGTAGACTGCCACCTAAAAAAAAAAGTCACCCCACAATCCCCCCTCCTCCAAAAACAGTGCAATCCATTTCTGTTTTTCTTCCCATTTTTTTTAAACGGAATGTTTAAATGTGGAACATGGTCATGAGCAGGGGGTCTTCAAACTTGGCTCTTTTGTGACTTGTGGACTTCAACTCCCAGAATTCCTCAGCCAGGCACAGGATGTAACCAAGGGGACCTTTAGGGCGGGACAATGAATTAAGCTGGGGGAGGGAATCCATCAAAAAGCAGGAGTTTGATTTATTAACCTAGGCAGATTGCGTTCCAATGCAACACAGGCAGTTAAACTTTGTGGAAAATAATTAATTACTTCCAAAAGTTAACTACCATTGCAGGAAGCCTCCTGGGAATTGTAGTTTTTCTTGATCGACGCGTGCTGTTTACTTTCAAGCGTGGATTTGCTGCGGGCCGCACGGTGGCTTAAGTTTTCAAACTTTGAAGCTTTTGAGACGTGATCGCGGTTCATAGAATACTAATGTTTTCTAAAAAGTTGTTACTTCGTGTGCAAGTCCGAAGGAGAAGGTAGAAGGGGAAAGAATATACCTTTTCCTATGGGGTTTTCCTTAATACCCATTTAAGTTTATTTCCTAATAAGCGTTACAGAACTGCAAGAATGAAACCTAGTAGGGAATTAATATGAAAACACAATTACAATAGCTAGTCGCAAAATCAAAATATTTTTTTCCATACCTCCTAAAAAAAGCTGGAAATTAAGTGTAAAAAATGAAGAAAGATTCCAACGGAAATCGTTTTTTTCCCTTTTTTGTAGCAAGCATGAGTGCGGTGGATTAATGCAATCGTAAAACAAAACTAGCAACAAATACCAAGAGAGATTGAGATACATAACCGGTCAAACCACCTTGTGGAAGAGCTGGAACACCAACAAATCAACATTGTTGGCACATGCCCTTCCATGTATTGGATGAAATGGACTGTGGTCCACAAGAATTTATGCAGAATAAAGTTGCAGAGTACCTATTTGCAGCCCACCTTCCTTATTTTTACAAATAACTCAAGGCAGTGAACATACCTTCCTCTTTTCTCCACAACAATAATGGGCGGGTTAGACAGAGAGAGACAGAGAGACTGCCCCAAAGTCATGTTTATCTTTTGTTGAAGAGTTGATTAAACAGCTAGAAAAGTTCTTGACAGTGTCATTTAAAAAAAAAAAGACAAGCAGATGCAGGAATCCTCAAATTACAGTGACAATTTTATTAGCTGCACTTTCAAACTTGGATTTGCTGCGGACCACACGATGGCTTAACTTTTCAAACCTTGAAGCTTTTGAGACGTGATTGCGGTTCATAGAACTGGGTATGTCCAGTTTAATGAAGAGAAGGATGAGGGGGGGGGGACACATGAAAGCAGTCTTCCAATATCTCCGGTTGCCACAAAGAAGAGGGAGCCAAGCTATTCTCCAAACCGCCTGAAGGCAGGACAAGAAGCAACGGATGGAAACTAATCTAAGGAGAGAAGCAACCTAGAACTAAAGAGAAACTTCCTGACAGTTAGAACAATTAATCAGTGGAACAACCTGCCTCCAGAAGCGGTGAATGCTCCAACACTGGAAGTTGTTAAGAAGAGACTGGCCAGCCATTTGCCTGAAATGGTATAGGGTTTCCTGCCTGAGCAGCGGATTGGACTAGATGACCTCCAATGTCCCTTCCAACATCATCATCATCATCTTCCTCATCATCATCATCATCATCATCATTATTATTATTATTATTATTATTATTATTATTATTATTATTATTATTATTATTTTATCTGCTCTGTTAACTTGGCAGGCTTAACTTGGCAGGCAGTTCCTGTCATTGGCCGGTATGATGCTTCCCTTCCCCCATTCAGGATAGTTTACAGCCATTACTTAGTTCAGTATGTTCAGGAACAAACTGTACCAGCCCAGCACTATTGACGCTAGATAAGTTATTATGCTACAGCACTAGATGAACTGAAACTGGTAGTCGTCAGAGTCACAGGATGGCAGAGTTCACACCAGAAGTACTGTAGTTTGCTGCTGCTTTTATAGGTAGTTCCTCGGTTTACAACTATTCTTTTAGTGACCATTTGAAGTTGCAGTGGTGCTTGTACAACTGGTCCTCATGTGGTACTTACAACTGTCACAATATCCCCATGGTCACCTGATCAAAATTCAAGTTCTTGGCAACTGACATGCACCATATTTACAGTGATTTCAGCACCCCAAGGTCATTTGATAATAAAGTTGGAAGGGACCTTGGAGGTCATCTACTCCAGCCCCCTGCTCAGGCAGGAAACCCTATACCATTTCAGACAAATGGCTGTCCAGTCTCTTTTTAAAAACTTCCAGTGTTGGAGCATTCACCGCTTCTGGAGGCAGGTTGTTCCACTGGTTAATTGTTCTGTCGAGAAGTTTCTCCTTAGTTTTAGGTTGCTTCTCCTCGATTAGTTCCCATCTGTTGCTTCTGTTGCTTCTTGCTCTGGAGAATCACCATTTGCAACCTTCCCAGCTGACCTCTGACAAGCAGTCACCAGGGAAAACTGGATTCGCTTAAGGACCATGTGGTTCACTTAACAACGGCAGCGATTCGCTTATTAAGCATGGCGAAAAAAGGATCATGAAAATCAGGCACAATTCACTTAACAATCACTTTGCTTAGCAGCAGAAATTCTATTCCCAATTCTGGTTGTAAATTGAGGATTAACTGGAAAAACTGTTGCAGCAAAACCTATACCAGGTTTGAAGGCTTGTCAGCAAAGAGTAGAAGCAGTACATTGTAGCATATAAGTAGGAAATTAATTTATATTCATTTAATTATATGAAGGCATGGAAACATTTTTTCTATGAACTGTTTTTCAATACCTTGGAGGAGTGAAAGGAAAAGTGGAGTGAGGTATTTGAAAAACAATTCTACATCTTTCACTTTCTCCCTATGTATTTCTTTTTTTAACCTACTTTTGCAGCTATAAACTTGGGGTTATTTTTCTAAGTTTACTTTTTCTAGAGGATGGAAACATAAACAGAAAACATAAATCCAGAGGAGGGCTTTTAAAAATATATTTAGGTAAGACTACCTCACATCTTTGCTACATGCTTATAATTTTGTTTATTTGTTTATTTAAATTAGTTTGCCGCCCAGCAAACAACAGGGTAACTGGGCAGCGGCCTACAATGTAGTTAGTTATACCTTTCTTCAGCCTATTGACTGCTAAAATGAATTTAAGTGTTACCTAAGCTTCATTCCTAGCATATATATATATATATATATATATATATATATATATATATATATATATATATATATATATATATATATATATATATATATATATATATATATATCTTCCTGTGATTCTTTGCTTGAATGAACTATTTTTGGCTACTTAAGCATAAACCCATGCTTCCAAAAGTTCAGTGTGGTGATACCGTAATTGTGATAATTATCATTGATTCACATAATCTTACTAGAAATAGAATGATACTCATTTTCCTTGTGTTTATTCCTGCAGATATTTTCATGAAGTATAACAGGTGTAGGCAGAACTGTATTATGTAAATTTATGTGAAATGCAGTAGATCAGGGGTCTTCAACTCCCTGTCCATGGACCGACCCCAGTGTGCGGCATGCCAGAAACAGTCACCCCCATCTGCAGAATGTAGGCACCACACGAAACCATGCCCTTTCCAGTCTGCGGAAAACCTCTCTCTATGGAACTGGTTCCTGGTGCCCAAAAGGTTGGGGGCCACAGCAGTAGATCATCAGTTATTTCTGATTTCCAGTTGTGTAATAATATTTGCATGAATTCAGTTCATCTCAAATTCAGAAAATGAGCTCCTAGGTTCAGAATATGCTCAGAGGTACCCTGATCTTTAACTCAGGATTCATATTAACACATAGTCTGGATTGTTCGTTTGTTTATTGCAGGGAGATGTATAAATCCACTCCTTGTGGTTTATAAATGATTATAAACCAGAAGGGTTGGCTCAATTAAAATCGAACAAACTGTATTATAACTTAATATAATCTGCAAACTCAGCCATTTGTGGCTTTGACAACAAAATTGGCTGAACATTGTGCATGTCTTTTGTACCCAATTCTGATTAGTGGATCTTGGACTTGTAATAAAATGAAATAAAATCAAATACATTTGTCAAGCATTCCATGAATTTTATAACATAATAAATAAAATAGTATGTTGATCTTAAGCTGTGATGGCCTTGTTAAGATAACTACAGTGATTAGCACTAATTATGGCTTTATTAGAGGCAACATAAGTCTGTACTTTGCTTCATTAAAATAAAATGTAGACTTAATGTTTTATATTTGCATCCACAACAATGCAAATACAATTACAGTAGATTATGCCATTCTCAAGAATCATGCAGGCAACGGTTTTCCCTGTGACCATCTATGGAAGCAAAAATTGTACTTTGAAGAGAATTTATGCATTTGAACTTTGGTATTGGAGAAGACTCCTGAGAATCCCAAGGATAGCCAGAAAAATAAACAAATGCATCCGGGAAAAATGAATTCCAGAATTCCCACTCAAGACATAAATAATCCCGTTTCAGACACATTATGCAAAGACCCAGCTCTCTGGAGAAGGCTCTTATACTGAGAAGGAAGGAAAGGAAGGAAGGAAGGAAGGAAGGAAGGAAGGAAGGAAGGAAGGAAGGAAGGAAGGAAGGAAGGAAGGAAAGACATAGCCAGTAACAAGATGGAATCCAGTAACAAGATGGAATGGACTATAGACCTGAAGGACCTGGTTACACTTGATTGTCCTGGAGAACATTGTCATTAACAGTTAATGCCAACTTGACAGCACATAAATTAATAATCAATCGCACCCTTCTCATACATGCTTATGAAAAACATGCTTATGGGCATACGTGATTCTGAAAAACCATGCACAAAAATATGCATTTATTACACATGCTGCATTGAAAAATCAGACATGTGGAGTCTTCCCCAGACTCCTTTCTCAACCTATCTCAAGCAAAACAATTGCTGCAAGAAAGAAGAATGAGGAAATGAAACTTTAAAAATGCAATTTCACTTTCTTTAGAGAAGAGAAAATGTAGATTGCCGACGGTAAGTATACTATTAATACACCAGTACAACTTTCTTGTGAAACAAAAGCAGAACTCAAAGAGCCGGAACTGGGGAAAGAAAGAAGGAACAATGAAAAAATGGTGATCAAGGTTTTCTGATAAAGACCTCAGCTGCCCAATAAAAAACAAAACATCCCTGATCCCAATATTAATACACTGCAGGCTCTGATTATAAAATGGAGCTTGGATTTCTTTGTAGTGTTAACATTGTTAGGTGGTACAAAAGGAAGCCATGTTTACTCTGGGCTAGCTTTGCCAGTTTCCAGAAAGGACGCATCTGGTGAGAGCAATCAACCAATGGAATGGCTTAAACATAGAACAATAGAGTTGGAAGGGATCTTGGAGGTCTTCTAGTCCAACCCCTTTTTCAAGCAGGAGACCCTATACCATTTCAGACAAATGGTTATCCAGTCTCTTTTTGAAAACCTCTAGTGATGGAGCATCCATAACTTCTGAAGGCATACTGTTCCTTTGGTTGACTGTTCTCACCAGATGTGTCCTTCTGGAGACTTTGGCAAAGCTAACCCAGAGAAAAGACAGCTTGCCTTCGGAAGACCTCCAAGGTCCCTTCCAACTCTTATTATTCAATGTTTAGTTTTAGTTTTATTTGATTTCTATACCGCCCTTCTCCCTAGGGAGAATGTTCTATGTCCTAGGACAGCTTTCATTTGACTTCTGCGGAAGCAACTGCTTAACAGCAAGCATTCCTTCCCCTTCCCCTTTCTATAGCACTCAGAAGCCCCTGGGCAGCATACCATGTACTATTGACATAAAAGAAGCAACTCACAAAAATATTCCTCCCCCATTTTATTCATTTATGACATTTTTAAGGCTGCCCAACTGAACAATAAGGGACGCGGTGGCTCAGTGGGTTAGGACGCTGAGCTTGTCGATCAGAAGGTCGGCAGTTTGGCGGGTCGAATCCCGAGTGCCGCGTAACAGAGTGAGCGCCCGTTACTCGTCCCAGCTTCTGCCAACCTAGCAGTTCGAAAGCACGTAAAAATGCAAGTCGAAAAATAGGGACCACTACGGTGGGAAGGTAACAGCATTCCGTGCGCCTTTGGCATCTAGTCATGCCGGCCACATGACCACGGAGACGTCCTTGGACAAGCGCTAGCTCTTCGGCTTTGAAACGGAGATGAGCACCGGCCCCTAGAGTTGGAAACGACTAGCACGCATGTGCAGGGGAACCTTTACCTTTAACCAGTGCTTTTTTTGTAAAAGAAAAAGGTGCTGGAACTCACACATGTCATACAACCCACCTTGCCTATCCTACAAGGTTCCATCCAAAAAAGGTGCCGGAACTCCGTTCTGAGCGTTCTATGAGAAAAAAAGCCCTGCCTTTAACTGAACAATTGCAACTCTGCGTGCAATCAAGGGGGGGAAAAACCCACATAGGATTAACTGGAATATACCTTAAACTCCTCCAGATAGAAACTTCAATCAATTCGATCCCACCTTCTCAGGAAGACTATCAATAAAAACAAAGCTAATGCATTGCTTGCCCAATAATCACCAGCTTGGTGTCAGATGCTTGTTTTTAAAGATTTGCAATGCCTTCTGGAACATCTTGAATGAAGGAGCTACACACAGCTGCAGGGCTAGCATCTTCTATCACGTGAGGGACAACCACGGAGAAAGCTCCTTTCTGGACCTCTCATGGAGACAAGACCTTAAACAGGGCTTCTCAAGATGCCACCACAGGACAAATAGTCATTTTGGATACGGTTATTCCTAATGTATTTCAATTTTGCAAGCTTTAATGGTAGAAAATCTTGCTTAAATAAAGTTTGAAAAACACTGCTGGAGATGGAGATGGAGATGGAGATGCAACACTGAAGTATAATTTGTGCACATAAGTGTAGTGTAGATCTGAATGGGGATGAGTAGTATCTAGATCAGCATCTAGCAACAGATCTCTGCATGATTAGCACCTATTTCAAACAACTAGTTGTTTAGCAATAGTAATACAGTAACCTCCTAAAATCGCACTACTGAAAACTTTTGGATACGCCCAGAGTGTTTTATGTATAGAGCCATATTCCCTACAGAGTTGCATACATGCCTATATAATGGGCATCTACAGGGTGTCAAAATATTCAAAATGGTGGCTGCAACTGCAATTGAAGTCCAACTGCTTTTTACATACATATGTGACACGCATATATGATTCATATATCTAATTTGACTCCCTCTCAACTGGAAAATAGGGGTATGCCATCCAACACCTTTCCATTTTTTCTCTATTACGGGAGCAACAGCAGCTCCAAGGTGAGATTTTAGACAAACTGGAGAAAGTTTGAGTATCAGAAGTTACCTTTCATTCTCTCAAGTAGAGTCTGCTCAAAATGCTTCCCCTTTCTTCTTTCCCTGTGCCTGATCAAACTGTTTATTTGTTCAGTTATGTAATAAAGAAATTGATGCACCATGATTGGTTTGCACTGGGAACAAAATACCTGTGCCCCTAGACCAGGGGTGTCAAACTCAATTTCATTGAGGGCCGCATCAGCATTGCGGTTGCCCTCAGGGGGCCGGGTGGGTATGGCCAGGGTGGGCGTGGCCTACTGGGTGGGCGTGGCTAGAGTGTGTATGGCCTACTGGGCGGGCGTGGCCAGCTCTACATCGTTCGTATCAAGGGTGCCTATGGGGGCCTGGGCAGGAGTGGGACAGATCTGAGGGTCTCTGGCGGAAGGAGGGTCTCTGGGCCAGGGCCAAGGCAGTGGGGGCCGTTCCCTCACTGTTTCCAGGATGGCTTCGCGGGCCACATGAAACCACTTCGTGGGCCAGATCCGGCCCCCGGGCCTTGTGTTTGACATGTCTGCCCTAGACTCTAGATTTCTATTGAATTCGGGAGGTAAAACCTCATAAATTATCTTTTGATGGGACTACTCAAATTGACCCAGATTTGATGCGTCCAAATTAATACCTAGGTTAGAAAAATTAGTAATGGATTTTTTTTAAAAAAAATTGCTGAACAGTTCCTGATGGAGGTGGGTGAGAAAAGACAGTGTTTGTAGAGAGAGAGAAAAAACAACAACTCACGAGTAAGTCACCTTGGAGCTTAGCGATAACATTGACTCAGTCTGTCCTTGTGATTTTATTTGTTTGTCTTGGACATAGTCCAGACCAGAGCAAATATCTTAATAGCCAATGGAAAATGTAAAAAAAAATAAAGCAGCAGACAAAGGGGGCCCTGTCCAGGGGGACTGCAAAGTCCAAATGGGGCAGACACTCCTAGTGACAGGAGTATCACAATAAAAAGAAGACAACTCAAGGATGTTGCTGTGCCAAGAAATTTGGTTCTATGGTGATAGTGGTGGGGTACCTCTGTTGAACGTTTTTTACATTTCAGAAGATTTAAAATCCAATTTTTTGACAGCGGTTTCTTTGGATGACTTGGATTGAAAGCACCACGATTCCCATTCAGCACTCCCGTGGTAGGAAGATGAGAGTTGTAGTGAAATTTCTGCCTGGTTTGAAAGCTTACATAAAATGCAAAATGCATCCATGGTTTATATTACTAACACCATTTTGCAGCAGTACTGCAATGAATAAGAATTTGATAGGCTTAAAACCCAACACTCCAAGCCCAGAATAATAATCCAGTGCATGTCTCTCAGTCCAAATAACAATAACAATAACAATAACAATAACAATATTTTGTTAGCAAATGGAAGTTTAAGCAAAAGACTTTTACAGTTCACAACCGTTTTTTCCACATGTACTTTTGAAAACAAAACAGGAAATAGAATAATTTTGCTCAAGGTGCTACAAATTTTAAATTGATCTTTGTTTCTAACAAAGCTACCCTTCTGGAAGCCCACCTCGTATATCCCTAGCCCCTTCCCCTTAACAAGTGAGTAGCCCATATTAAGGAATGGTGAATACATATTGAAACAGTGATGAGCAATTTCAATTTTCACCAAAGGCAGTAACGCCCAAAGGATGTAAACAGATTACGTAGAGGCCTAAACACCGCAGCACATGGAGGATTGCTTTCATTTATTTGCAAGACAAATCCACATAGCTCACAGCCAGTCAGAATCGGAAACTATGGTGTTATCTAATTGTTAGCACTACTTGTAGAGGCCTTACAGAAGCATCTTCCAATTGTTGTTATTCTCAAGCAAGGTCTTAATGAAACCCTAAAAAAACGTCTGCTGAGAATGTGCTTTTTTTTTCCTTTTCCCCTCAGCGGCCAGGCTCAGGACCATTGTCTGAAGCTAAACTCCCATACAGTATTGGCTTGGCATCTGTTGATCAGCCGTTGCATCAGCTGTTTTCTTGCCTGCAGCTTTAAGGGGTGGGGAAAAACTGATGCAATTGTGGGCGTTCTTGGAAAAAGAGATATATAGACCGAAATGCAGCCTTCCCCCACAAACAAACAACCTCGGAAGATCTGTTGCTGCTGCAGCAAAGCGTCGCGTCGCCCTATTTTGTTTTGTTTTTTGTCTCTTCTCTGCCATCTGGGACCAAGGGACGGGTCATAAATCATGTCCACCTCTTTCGTCCAAGCCGAAAAGCTGCGCCCGACGGCTTTCGAGGTGGAATATTTTGACCAGTACGATTTCTATAGCTTGACCGACAGATACAGCGGTAGGTGCGCTGGCAAAGCTGCCAGATGTGGTGGGGTCCAAAGAGGGAATTAAAGGGGGAGGGAATGAAAGTAGGCTAGATTAAAAATCAAGAGGTTTTAAGGGACTATCAAATCAAGAAAAGGGCACAGGGAAAGAAAAAAAATAAAAGAAAACAGCTTGGGCGTTAGGAGGTGGGGATGTGGCGTCGCTTAAGTTTGGATAGGGCAGCCGTGGGGTGTGGCAAGGAGGAGAGAGATAGGTGCACCATTGCACCATCGTGGCTTGCATTGCATGCCTGTGGTTAGATTGTAATCGCTCCCACGCTCGAGATTGCTTGTTTTGCAAACTGCATTAACGCGAAATTTATTTATTTATTTAATGGGACTTATATGCCGCCCTATTTCCCGAAGGACTCAAGGCGGCTAACAATAATTACCTATCAATCCCGAATTTGTCTTTCCGGTTAGATGTCTGATTTCGCCTTCATGCGTGTATTGTAAGGAACGTCACTCCCGTAACACAGAAACGGGAATCACTGCAAAAGTGCTTTAATGCATACTGATCTAGATGAAAAAAAAAATACTTGCGGCTCTACAATACACCGAGGAGGGGAGAGGAGGGGATTGAACGTACTCGCATAATCCATAACAAACTTATTTCTGAAAGCTTGTGGGCCAGCCACATCTTGGCTTTACGATCTGACAGTTGTATAGTTTGCTAAATAACCCATGGCTTCACAAAATTTGTGAACCAAGACACACGCCAGATTCTTGGATTTGGTTAGGTATGTTACGTAAATCCAGGCATTGTGTTAATTAACCAAATTTTCTGTTACTCAGTTACAAGCTGTTGAAAGTCTTATATCCACAGAAACACAGCAGTGCTTACACATTTGTGTGTGCTTGGCACATGATTCCCACAATGACTGGCAAACATGGTAAAAATAAATACATAATTTATGTTTTAGCTCTAGTGGCTGAGAAAATAAAACCCAGTAACCTTCCAAGTGGTCTAATTCCTAACCAAAAAAAATAGGCTGTTTTTCATCTCATCATATATATATATATACATATTTAAAAGGTCATAGCTTCTATCAACACTAGTGCACATCCGAGTTCCAGCCAATTTTTCCATCTAGGAAAAGGCCTATATATGGCCAAAAACGAGTCCTTACAACTCATTTTTCTGGAAACTTTCAAAGCTATTATTATCCTTCCTAAAACATTATCCTCAAATTAGCACTGGCTTGTAGAGTTTGGCAACCGCACACCCTAAAAATAACCCTCTTAAAATTTGTTTTGGGTAGATATAGAGCCAAGTTTTTCTATAGAGCCACAGAACACTTGTTCATGGGGTCTGAAGTTTATGAACCAAAAGTTCGACAAAATTTCTTATTTTTTGCTAAGTCCGTGTGAAAAGGGAAGGTATTTTTTTTCAAGCTGATTGCAAAGGGAATAAAGTATGCAGTGCATGTAAAAAGCAGCTTTGAGTTTTGATCATGTGGTGATGGCTGCCCTCTTCACCTTTTTTTGACATCCTCTGGCTCTTCTTGCTCCTCCTCCTTTGCTTAATAGACAGGGAGAGAGGCTGAAGTTGACGTTCATCAACATCTAGTAGACTATCGATTATCTTATTCCTGGGTTGAAACAAAAGCACATGTCAATGGCTCTAGGTAATTAAATGTTGTTCTGGGGTATCCTTAGGTGGCTCTTCACGCAAAGGCCGATCCAAGAAAGAGGCTGAGGACCATACAAATCGTCCAAATCCTGGTGGCCACGAGCGCAAGATCGTTTTGAAGCTGCAACGCACAGAACAGAAGCGAAAGGCGACAACCTCCCAAAAATGAAAAAATGCAGGTGAGAAATCCAGTCTTGGGAAGCTTTAAGACTTGTGGACTTTAACTTCCAGAAACACCCCTCCCCCCCCCCGCCAGCCCTTTCTTAAACCATTTTTACCAGCCATTCGGACTTCACATGGAGGCTGCAAATATATATCCCTAGGTAGAGGTTGCACCCACTACTCACCATTTTCTCTTCTCTCCCGCCAGCTCTGAATCTGGTTCTCTACTCAGGTTCTGGACACCATGGCAATGTCAATGAGGATACGGAGACTGACGGATGGACGCCGTGTAATTTGGTGGTTGCTTGAATTACGGAAGATGGTAGACAGTCTTATGGCTCACATCAGGAGCGAGTGAAAATGAAGGCTGCAGTTCATCCCAAAATCATTAGGGGGAAAGAAAAACAACAACCCAATGCCTTAACCATTTTTCACAATGGAAAAGCAAATGGAATAATTGTACTTAGGCTTGGAAAAGCAAATAGCCATCCTAAGCTTTTTTTTTCTTCAATATTCCTCCCCACTCCCAAAAATTCAGGATATTGTGATGTCTTAAATAATTATGAAATTTATCCTGAGGGAGGAATTGGCTCATCTAGAAATGCTGTTAGAAATGCTAGACCATTTTGTGTCTTTCTCTTTAGGAAGGGGTGGAGATAGTAGATGAATAAACTTTATAGTATGGGGAAAAATGAGTTTGTAGCAATGTCAACTTCACAGAAATTAGGGGGGGCAGGAGAGTGGATCAAGAGAAACCTATATTGGGCTAAAGGGAATAGCATTAGTTTGTGAAAATGTGCGTTTGTGTTTTTCCATGCTAAATAAAATTGGCTTAACTGTTTTCTTGCAATTATGAGTGAAATGAAGCATAAACATTCAGTGAGCAGAAATAAACAGAGGGAAGAGAACCGAGGCAGATTTTACAATAAGCCTTTATTAAACACTCAGATCCCCCAACCCACCCCAAAAGTACCTTGGCAGTATTTGTTGGTGCACATGGCATAAAAAACGAGTCCTTTGATTTCAAGTCAGTCTGATGCCTCAGGAAGAGATGCACTTTAATAAATGATAAGTAACTTCTGACAAATAGATCTAACTTTGGTTTGACAACCTTCATCTCTGTCACCCTCCAGAAGTTCACGCCAGCAAGATGAAAGAGCTTCCAGAGAAGCAAAGAGAATGCAAACCAATCCCCCTCCCCCCCAATTTGATGGGAAAAGGGAAAAAAGAGAGACCAAAATTATCTTAATGTATTAGCAGAGCCAGGCTAATGTGAGTCAACTGTTTTCCTATCCCCAAATAGCAAATGCTTGCTTAGATTAAAGCCAGAGGTTAATGTTTTGTGGTTTTTTTGTTGCACTTACTATAAAGGACCCTGTTACCAGATCTGTACAGTAATGTCTCCTCCATAACATGATCAGTTACACTATTTTGCTTAAGGCTGATGGAAGCCAAAGCCCAGCTTCGGAAGGACTTAATACATAGCATCTCAGAAGAGTTAGCAAAGTGTTGTTTCTAGATGCAGCCATGATAATGGCACTATCCCAGAATTAATGAATGCAGTGCAGTGAGATCAAGTGAGCTGAATTGGCCAAAACAGTGGCCTCTTTTCAACATAACTTATACTTCTTGGCATTGGAGGAAAAGCTGGCTTGGGGTTCCCAGTGTGTTCTGGGGCATGTTGAATAAATTATAAAGGTCAGAGGTCTGGGGAAATCTCACAGTGTTAAGTACTGAACTGGCATTGATTGGACTATGACCAAGCAAGGAAGAGTCTGTTAACAAGGATCCAGGTCCCATCTTCCACTCCCAAGAGATGGTCACATAAAGGCACTTGTCATGTGAAATGGAAGGCAATACAGTCATCTGCATGCCCTTAGCATGCTGGTACATTTAGAAATATGAGGTATTGTACAAATGAGAGATAAAATTATGCTACGTTTAGCATAATAAGCTTATGTGAACTGTCACTTTAGATCACTGAGCGACTAAGGCAGCAATCCACAAGTTGTGCCCTTTACATCTTGATGCAACTACAACTGCCCATTATGATAGGAGCCAACAAAGCACATCACTGGTTTATAATGTTGCCTATTTTAACATCAGGCAGGGCTCTGCCATCTCTAAAACCAGGAGCCAAGTTCAGCTGGATGCAGAATTGGGCTATGCCGCTACAGTCCCCTCGTAAGGTCTGAAAACATCATTCTATCCACAGGGCAGCAAACAGACCCAGCAAAAATGATAACCAGTGAATCAACACTTTCAGATGTAGGACATTAGAGGTAAGGTTAGTCGCAGTTCAAAAGGATCCAGGATGCCATCCCTATCCAACTGGTCCTACCCTACGTGAAAGAGATGGCAACTGGACTGGATCAACTGGACTTGCAAGGCTTGCCGTTGTAAATGCTCTTCTCTAGGTATTGATAGGGGGCAGGGGGAGAAGAGGGGCGTGGAATCTCCTCAGAATAGGCTGCTTTCAGTTCAAGTCCTGTTCCCCAATGCTTTGTCGAAGGTATTCCTCATAGAGCTTTCTCTGCAAAGAAAGAGTGTAATTTTTTAAATTTCCTGTGCTAGTCAACCCGTTTCTCTGGTTACCACAGAATCCAAACAGGACTCCTATTCTTGACCACTTACCGTATTTTTTGGACCATAAGATACACTTCCCCCCCCCAAAAGTGTGTGTGGGGGGAAATGAGGGTGCGTCTTATGGTCCGAAGGTGATCTGTATGACCAGCCCCAACCTCAGCCATGGAAAGCAAGGGAGATTGCCAGGAGCACGAATTGGCACGTGCTGATCTCGCGCTGCTGCAATCTCCCTCGCTCCGTTTCAACCTGCTTTCTGCAAGAGAAAGCCGGGCCGCAGGGCCGCCTCTGCGGGTACTGCTCTAACGCGGAGAGGGAAGGACAAAGAGGGAGGGAAGGAAGGAAAGAAGAGACAATGGGAGAGGGAGAGAGAGAGAGAAAAAGAGAAAGAGAGGGGGAGAGAGAGAGAGAAGGAGAAATAGGGAGGGAGAGAAATGGAGAGAGAAAGAGGGAGAGGGAAAGTGAGAGGAAGAGAGAGAGAGAAAGAGGGAGAGAGAGACAAGGAGAAAGAAAGAGGGAGGGAAATAGAGGGAGAGAAAAAGGGAGAAATAAAGGGAAGAGAAAGAGAGGGAGAGAAAGGGAGAGAGAGGAGAAAGAAAGGGAGGGAAATAGAGGGAGAGAGAGAAAGGGAGAACTAGAGGGAAAGAGAAAAATAGAGAGGGAGAGAAAGGGAGAGAGAGAGAAAGAGGGAAAGAGAGGAGAGAGAAAGAAAGAGGGAGGGGGACAGAAGGAGAGAAAGAGAAGGGGAGAGAGAGAAATTAAATTAGTAACATGGTTGTTAAGTGAATCTGGTTTCCCCACTAACTTTGCTTGTCAAAGGCTGCAAAAGGCGATCACATGACCCTGGAACAATGTGACCATCATAAATATGAATCGATTGCCAAGCATCCGAATGTAAATCACATGACCCTGGGGATGCTGCAATGGCCATAAGTGTGAAAAATGGTCATGTCACTTTTTCAGTGCCGTTGTAACTTTGAACAGTCACTAAGTGAATTGTTGTAAGTCGAGGACTACCTGTACTTTATCATTTTTTTTCCTTTTTTGGGGGGGGGGTGTCAAGTTTTTGACACCTTGCTGAGCGACTGGTGGTACTCGGACATTGCCTTGTCCTAAAAGTGGTGCAATGGATGAAAAGGTTGAAAAGCCCTGTTTTAGTATACCGGTACTATTTGGTTCAGAATATTTTTCTTCTTGTTTTCCTGCTCTACAAACTGGGTGCGTCTTATGGTCCAAAAAATACGGTAGGTCCTACAGAATAGAGACCAGTCGCCATGTGACAACTTCAAACCACCCCATTCAAGTTCCCAAAGCAGTAACCTTCTTAGCCAAGACCACATCCAATACGTAATCCTGTCGATCTTCCAGCTGCCGCTTCTGCTTTTTGGAGAGAGTGGGCTTCATTCTAAGTGGGACAAAAGAGACGAAGATTATAAGAAGTGTGGCGAACAGCCCTTCCCGGTAAACAGGAACATGTTCTGTTCCAGTGTCCTGTTTGTGTGTCAGGGACAACCCCTTTTTCCTTTTAATCAATAGGCTGGAAAAAAAAACCCAACCCAAATTTATTTACAGTTCCAAATAATAAAGTCTTTCAAACAAAAAAGCAGCAGAATATTTTCTGCAACCAAAAATACATGATTCAAAATATCCAACAAGAGTCAAATAAGAGTCAAACAGATTAGCAAGAACAGACCAGGATTCTCTTTGAATGTCTCCGAACGGTTGCCTTCAGCAACCAGCACCACCCACGCCTTCCCCTTTTATTATCTGTCCCAAGACATGGCTTCTCAATGCCTTCTTCTCCTTTCACTGAGTTGCCTCATAGATTTTCTCTGCTCTGCTCTGCTGGATTGCCTTCTGCTTCTAGCGTCTCTGAACAGATACAGCTGTGATTCCTCTGAGTCCCACACCACCTCCTCACACAGCTGAGCCTCATGAGAAACATGACTGGAGGGGCCAGGCTGAGAGTCCTGGAGTGCATCAGAGTCTCCCTCCGACACCGAAGGCTCTCCAAACCCTTCCTCCTCTTCCTCCTCCTCCTCCTCCTCCTCAGATTCCTCAGACTCAGCTGCTGGGAGCACAGGCTGACACTGAATCACAACAGAACGTTCTTACCTGAGAGTGTAGCTGGCCAAGAGCAGGAAGAGAATCGAGAGGAAGAGAAGACCAAAAAACACTGTTAAGGTTTGATCTTCAGGGACAAGCCTCCAGACTGATGCAACCGGTTGCTGAAAATTAGGATTAAGAATAAATGATATACTTGATATTAGCTGAGTTAAACGTAAGTTTATCCACTTGCACTTTTAAGAAAATAATAATATAAATAAATTTCTGCCAACAATGTCTGAATTCTATGGCAATAATGCACAGGTATCCTTGACTTACAACGGTTCATTTGGCGACCATTCGAAGTTACCGTGGCACTGAAAAAAGTGAATTATGACCATTTTCCACCCTTACAACCGTGGCAGCATCCCCATGGTCACATGATTTACATCTGGATGCTTGACAATGGACTCACATTTATGACGGTTGCAGTGTCCCAGGGTCATGTGCTCATCTTTAGCGACATTTTGACAAGTCAAGTCAACGGGGAATCCAGATTCACTTAACAACTGTGTTACTAATGCCCAAGATGGCATGCCCAAGATGGCGGACGTGCTCGGCTGAGCTCCGCGAGCACCAGCTGCTAGGCGTCTCTTGGGAGCCCCTCATGAGCCTTCGGGCTTTTTGAGATGGGGATTGGGGGATTATGGCATTAGGGTGCGAGGCAATTAGGAGGTCGTCGAAGCTGGCAGTGACCTACTTAGATTTTATCTACCGAGCTGCCCGTCTGCTGGCCCTGCTGTCCTCCGGCTGTTTCCTTTGCTGCTGCCTTTTACGGACCATTTGCAGCTGCTCGTGGCCGACGCCGGCTGTTTTCTTCTTGCTGCTCCTTCCCGGACTGTCTGCAGCTGCTCGTGGCCGACGCCGGCTGTTTTCTTCTTGCTGCTCCTTCCCGGACTGTCTGCAGCTGCTCGTGGCCGACGCCGGCGTTTCCTGCTGTTCGGGCCGTTTTGGGCCGCCTTTGACGCTCCTAGACCGGCTCCGGTTGGCGAGGAGGACGCCCGTGAGTCTGCTCGGGCGGCAGCGATTTCGGGCGGCGGCGATGGCGGCGATAGCGGCGATGGCGTGGGCGTCGTCTCCGGTGCTGGTTGCGGTGGTCTTTGGGCCGCGCTTGGCGCCGACGGCGGCCCGCGCTCGGCGGCAGCGGCGGCAGCATGCGTTTGGCGGCGACGGCGAAGATGGTGCGTTCTGGCCGTTCTCGGCGGCCAACAGCTGGTGGGACGTTTCTGGGGCCTGCTTTCGGCGGCACCGGCGTCCCTGGGACTGTGTGGCCCGTTCGCGGTGGCTGGCTTTGGCGGTTTTTGGGCTTTTGGCCCTCTCGCCGGCGGTGGGGTCCCCATGTTGCACTAGGTCGCCTCGGGCCGCTTTCAGCAGCGGTGTCGCCCTCGGGCCGTTTCGGCGGTGGAGAGGGCGATTGTCAGTCATCTTGGCGGCGACGGCGTCTTCAGGCCATTTAGTGGCGGATAAGACGACCGCGGGTCATCATAATGGTGCAAAGATGACGTGGTTCCTGCACCGCTTTTGGACTACTTTTGCAGCGACGACGGCGACTTTGGACCATCTTCATTATCCTGGCCTGCCTACACTTTTGCCTCGGACATATGGACATATATATTTATCATCTTCCTGCCTACCCTCCCCCCTCTCCCCTTGGATTTTGGACACACCTGGGAATCGGCCACGGTGGGAGAGTGGCTTGACTTTTCCATTTGCAGCCCCATAGAGGTGGAAGTTCTATGGGGTTTGCCTACCCAGAGGATATCTGGTCCACCTCCAGGAACAGAGTTGCAACCCGTCGTGAGAGGGTGGGGGGCGGCCTGTCTCTGGGGCACCCAACTGAGTGGCAGTGAAGTTGGGTGGGGATCCAGATATCTGTCTTCATGTTTCGATCCTCCCATGGACATAACTAATGGGATGCCTATCCTGGACTTGCTAGACTCATGCGACAATACACCAGCATGGACTTGTGCGCCCTCAGGGGAGCCCCCCTCTCCTGGGTGCGACCCGCCTCCTTAAACACTCTTAACCTCGATGACGGGCCCGAGTTTTGGGACCCTGAGAGATGGCTGGGCAGGGGCAGGGGCCGTCAACACAAATTTAATAGAAGGCCTCTGATTACTTTTTTATCTAAATTTTTACGGGGTTAGGGAGAGGGGTGGGAGATAGGGGTTGTCTGGCTATGGGGGGTGGCCAATCAACCATGGCTCAGGCCAGACTTGGGTCCGACCGCTCGGGGGGAGAACGGGTTGTGGTTGTCTCCGGGGCTCATGAGCGGGTCGTGGGATTACCGATTCCCACGACGGGGAATGGCAGCAGGTGGATAGACAGAGGGCCGTATCGTTACCGGGAGGGCCGTCTCCGCTATCTGCAAGCGGTGAGGCGCTCCGACCCTCTGCTTCTTCCTTGAGGTTCCGGGAGCGAGGATGTGCAGCCTCCTGAGCTCCGGCTGGTGTACCTGAATGCCAGGTCCGTGGTTAACAAAGCTCCCCTCGTTAGGGATTTAGTTGAGGGTGAGCACGCGGACCTGGCTTGCATCACGGAGACTTGGTTGGGACCAGAGGGTGGGGTCCCTTTGGTTGACCTCTGCCCACCAGGCTTCCGGATGCTACATCGGCCACGAGCTCATGGTAGGGGTGGGGGTGTGGCGGTGACTATGAGGGAGACCTTATGTCCGCGGGAGACCACCGTTCCTCAGATAGTCGGGTGTGAGTCTCTCTTTGTGAGATTTGGTTCTGAGGCGCAGTTGGGCTTGCTGCTGGTGTACATTTCGCCTAGTCGCGCAGCGGCAGCCCTGCCCGAGCTGCTCGATATCCTCTCGGGGTTGGTGGTTGAATTTCCCAAACTTATTGTTTTGGGAGACTTCAATCTACCATCCCTGGGAGGTTCATCTGAGCTAGCTCGGGAGTTCATGGCTTCCATGACGGCCGTGGACCTGACGCAAGTAATTTCTGAGCCTACTCATGAGGGAGGCCACACCCTTGACCTGATTTTTTTATCTGGACGGTGGTTGGATGATCTTGGTGGGGGCTCTCCATTCATTATGCCCCTGTCATGGACCGATCATCACCTCCTGCGGCTGGTCTTCCGTTTTGCCACCCCCCGCCGTGGGGGTACGGAGCCAATTAGATGGTACCGCCCCAGACGCTTAATGGATCCTGATAGATTCCAAGCGGCGCTGGGGTCCCCACCTGCCTCCATTGCTCACAACTCGGCAGATGCCTTAGTGGAACCTGGGAAAGGGCAGCCACTGAGGCACTTGACCGGGTTGTACCCTTGCGGCCCCTGACCCGGTGCAGATCCCAGCGAGCTCCATGGTTCTCCGTGGAGCTCCGGGAGATGAAGCGTCAGAAACAGGGCCTAGAGAGCTGTTGGAGGTCTAGCCGATCCGAACCGGACCGGTTGCGGTTAAGAACCCATATTAGGTCTTATCTCGCAGCGATGAGGGTGGCGAGGTGTAATTACTTCTCCACCCTCATCGCGTCCGCAGATAATCGCCCGGCCGCCCTGTTTAGGGTGACTCGCTCACTTCTTAATCAGGAGGTGAGGGAGGATCCCTTGCAGGGTCGTGCCGAGGAATTTAGTCAACATCTGTCGGATAAAATCGCTCGGATTCGGACCGGTTTGGACTCCAGCTGGGCAGAGTCTGGCGATCAGGACACGGGCGGTCTTGTCAATGTTATCTGGGAAGAGTTTGATTCTGTGACCCCTGATGAAGTGGACAGGATTATGGGAAGGCTGAGCTCCACCACATGTTTATTGGACCCGTGCCCTTCCTGGCTGGTTTATGCAGCTAGGGAGAGGACACGAGGCTGGCTCCAGGCGGTTATATCTGCTTCTCTGAGTGAGGGTTATTTCCCCACTGTCTTGAAGGAGGCGGTGGTGAGACCTCTCCTCAAGAAGCCTGCCTTGGACCCAGCTGTATTGAACAACTTTCGTCCAGTCTCCAACCTTCGCTTTCTTGCGAAGGTTGTTGAGAGTGTGGTGGCGCATCAGCTCCCTCTGGTCCTGGATGAAGCGGATTATTTGGACCCCTACCAATCGGGTTTCAGGCCCGGGTACAGCACGGAGACAGCATTGGTCGCTCTGGTGAATGATCTCTGGAGGGCTCGGGATAGGGGATATTCCTCTGTCCTAGTCCTATTAGACCTCTCGGCGGCTTTCAATACCATCGACCATGGTATCTTGCTGCGGCGCCTCAGGGGATTGGGAGTGGGAGGCACAGTTCTTCAGTGGTTCTCCTCCTATCTCCTGGGACGCTCGCAGTCGGTGTTGGCAGGGGGGCAGAGATCGGCCCCTAGGTCTCTCGTTTGTGGAGTTCCTCAGGGGTCGGTTCTCTCGCCTCTCCTGTTCAACATCTACATGAAACCGCTGGGTGAGATCATTCGTGGTTTTGGAGTTGGGTATCATCAATACGCCGATGATACCCAACTTTTCTTTTCGACCCCAAACCACCCCAGTGATGCCCTTGCTGTGATGTCCCGTTGCCTGGAGGCGGTTCGGGTCTGGATGGGGAGGAACAGACTTCAACTCAACCCTGACAAGACTGAGTGGCTGTACATTCCGGCATCCCGGGACATTCAAAATGTTCCATCTCTTTCTATGGGGGGTGAGCTCTTACCCCCCGTGGATAGGGCTCGCAACTTGGGAGTCCTCCTAGATTCACGGCTTACACTGGAAGATCATATAGTGGCTGTGACTAGGGGGACTTTCGCCCAGGTTCGCCTGGTGCGCCAGTTGCGGCCCTATCTGGACCGGGATGCCCTGTGTACGGTCACTCATGCACTCGTGACCTCTCGCCTTGACTACTGTAATGCTCTCTACATGGGGCTTCCCTTGAAGACCACTCGGAGGCTCCAACTGGTACAGAATGCGGCCGCGAGAGTTGTCTTGGGAGTTTCCCGGTACTCCCATGTTACACCTTTGCTCCGCGAGCTGCATTGGCTACCAGTTGTCTTCCGGGTGAGGTTCAAGGTCTTGGTCATGATCTTTAAGTCCTTACATGGCATGGGTCCGGGTTACCTCGGGGACCACCTGCTGCCGGCGTCAACTTCCCTCCGCCCAGTACGTGCCCACAGAGAGGGCCTCCTCAGGGTGCCCCCGGTCAGGGAATGTCGACTGGTGGCCCCCAGGGGGAGGGCCTTCTCTGTGGGCGCTCCGGCATTATGGAACCAACTGCCAGCTGAGCTCCGGATGGCATCAGACCTCCGATCCTTCCGCCGCGGGCTGAAGACCCACTTATTTGAATTAGCTGGTCTGGCCTGATGGGGGAATATGGATTTTTAAATTGGTGTTTTTTAGTACTTTATTATTGTTGTTTTTTAACTGGGCACTGGTTTAATTTCCTTTTAACTTTTGTATCGTTATTTATATATGCCCTGTGAACCGCCCTGAGTCCCTAGGGAGAAGGGCGGTATAGAAATCAAATAAAACTAAACTAAACTAAACTAACTTAACAACTGCAGTGATTCACTTAACAAGTGTAGCAAGAAAGGTCGTAAAACGGGAGAAAACTCACTGAACAAATTTCTCAGCAACATAAATTCTGGGCTCAATTATGGTCGTAAGTCGAGGACTACCTGTATATATAATTAGCACACGCCTTAAATATAATTAAAGTAGTCAGCAAAGTACTTATAACAAATAGTCATTCTCTGCATGATTGTTTCTGGACTTCCCCAACCATAACCAAAACTTTCATTAACTTAGAGAAGGAAGACAAGATAAAAGAGAAGTAAAGGTTACTCAATTGTGGTTTTGCTAGTTACGCAAAGGGTCACAAAGTTATAATTTGGATTCTTATCCTATTACCCTAGGCTATCATCTGTTCTACTTACAGCAGGCTTTAGACAGTTCTATTTCTATTGGTGTAAGAATTAGAAACTTGATTATTACATATTTCTCCTGCAAAAAGAAAGAAAATGAAAGAAAAAGAGAGAGAAAAAGAAAAAGAAAGAAAGAAAGAAAGAAAGAAAGGAAAAGGAAAGAAAGAAAGAAAGAATGAAAGAAAGAAAGGGAAGGAAGGAAGGAAGGAAGGAAGAAAGAAAGAAAGAAAGAAAGAAAGAAAGAAAGAAAGAAAGAAAGAAAGAAAGAAAGAAAGAGGAAAGAAAGGAAAAAAGGGAAGGAAGGAAGGAAGGAAGGAAGAAAGAAAGAAAGAAAGAAAGAAAGAAAGAAAGAAAGAAAGAAAGAAAGAAAGAAAGAAAGAAAGAAAGAATCCTGAACTTTGCAATACTGGGCTATTCTTGGTCATTGGTGTATAACATACGTTCCTTAGGTTTTGTGCTGTTTTTTCTACAGCTTTTAGAAGCTGCATCAGCTTGTGTTGCTTTGTGGATGTAGAAACCTGTTTCCCACACCCTCAAGGCGTGAAAGCTGAGACTCTTAAGGATATGGAATCCAATGTCCTGCACCAATTTTTCTACGCAAAGCAAAACGAGGCTTAATTGGGGGGGGGGGGTACTGTAAAGTGAGAAAAGGGTGCTTTGGGGACTCTAGGGAAAAAGACGCCAAGATACTCACTACGTATAGTTCCAGGGCCTGACTTTGCTTCTCCCCCAGGACCAAGGTCCACAGTTGGCGAGCAAATGTTGTGCCAAATATCAGTGTCAGAAGAAGAAAAGTAGGCAATAGGCAACCCACCATGCCCATAAGCATCCCATGGAAGAAAGCGCGGAAGTTGCTGTTTCTGGCCTTGCTGGGTAATAGAAAAAAGCGAAAAAGCAAGGACAGCATGTAGGATTCGGGAAGAAATTTAGCTGAATAGCATTAAATCCTGCACTGACCCCCAAAATAGCCTACTATCTTCAGAAGATGTTAGTTTCCTAGGATCTTCTCTTAACTATAATCTTCTCACCCCTTTTAAAGTGAAGGTCAGTAGCCAGAACCTTCCAGTCCCAATTACATTTGAAATAACTGAATGTGTAACCATCCTTCCTTTAAAGGAGTCTAGATTATTCGTCTACATTCAAATTCAAGGCACTTAAAGGTAAAGGTTCCCCCCGCGCATGCGTGCTAGTCGTTTCCGACTCTAGGGGCCGGTGCTCATCTCCGTTTCAAAGCTGAAGAGCCAGCGCTTGTCCGAGGACGTCTCCGTGGTCATGTGGCCGGAATGACTAGACGCCAAAGGCGCACAGAACGCTGTTACCTTCCCACCAGAGTGGTTCCTATTTTTTGACTTGCATTTTTTTATGTGCTTTCGAACTGCTAGGTTGGAAGAAGCTGGGACGAGTAACAGGCGCTCACTCTGCTACGCAGCACTCAGGATTCGACCCGCCAAACTGCCGACCTTCTGATCAACAAGCTCAGCGTCCTAACCCACTGAGCCACCGTGTCCCTTATTCAAGGCACTTACAATGCTCCATTTTTGTGGGATTTATTTCCAAGTAAATGTCCGCAGGACTTGTGCTGTAAGTTACCCAACAGTCCTTTGAGGCAGGTCAAGCAAGCAGCTTAAGAGCATGCTTTCAGTACATTTTCTACTCACTTTCTACTCATTTCCCCCCACACACACACTGCAATCTTGTTTATCTCTCAACAGCTGTCAACTCAGAATCTGCCACTCCGTTATCTCAATTTATTTCATTATTACTTATTTATTTAAATTTATTTGCCACCCATCTCTCCACAAGGTGACTGAATTGGCCATCTTACGATACAAATTCACACTCCCGGTTTTCTACCCCGGATCTGATATCCCGTCCATCTTTGGTTGTAAATGTTGTAGAACCTGTCAGATGTTAAGTCTCCCACTCCCACAATGCTCTGTTCTTACCTGTCCTCTTCTAGCAAACGCTGTGTGGCCTCTTCAATGAGCCGGCAATCCCTTTCCAGGGCATTGAGTGTATGCTGCACAGTCTGGCTGATGGTCTTCTCAATTGTGCGACAGACCTCCTCAATCTGATTAACACACCGACTTGGCTAAGGGTGAGCGCATAACCTACAGTCATCTTTTTGCAGATAATCTGTTGGCAATCTTTTTTCAGTCCCAATTTCTCTACCATCCATCCCAAGGTTCACCCATCCTTCCAGAAGCCTGGATTCCTCATGGCTTCTGCTTCAATCTTACATCTAAAAATCACTCCCAAGTTTATCACTCACCTTATTGGGGTTGGGAATGTAAATTGTAGGCATGTCAAACCCACACTTATTGAGGCCAGGACGTTTACAAAGTTCTTGAACAATTTGCATCAGCACCCTCTGTAAGACAAAAAGGGGAAAAAAATCACACGCACACGATTTGACAAACTGCCATTCTCAATTCCTTCTGTTCCATGAGAGAGCCATTCCCCATCCCAATCTGTGCCCATTATCCATGGGAGACTTTCTACCTGTCGATCACCCTCAGCGCCTGCCTCATCGGCTTTGCTCAGATAAAAGCGTAACTTGTCTCCGTGCTCTTCATTGATCTTCTCCACTATGTTTAAGGTGCGTTTGCAAAGAGCCTGCCCCATGGGATCAAAGAAGACCAGGATGAGATCGCAGAGTTGGCCTGAACAAGATTGTAAGGGAAGGAGTTAGGTTGTTGCATACGTGGGGAGAAAATTTCCTACAGAGTCAACGCAGTCGTCTACCAGGAGATTTTGGAGCACTTTGTGCTTCCTTCCGCAGACGAGCTTTATGGGGATGCTGACTTCATTTTCCAGCAGGACTTGGCACCTGCCCACACTGCCAAAAGCACCAAAACCTGGTTCAATGACTGTGGGATTACTGTGCTTGGTTGGCCAGCAAACTTGCTTGACCTGAACTCCATAGAGAATCTATGGGGCATTGCCAAGAGAAAGATGAGAAACATGAGACCGAACAATGCAGAAGAGCTGAAGGCCGCTATTGAAGCATCCTGGTCTTCCATAACACCTCAGTAGTGCCACAGGCTGATAGCTTCCGTGCCACGTCGCATTGAGGCAGTAATTGCTACAAAAGGGGCCCAAACCAAGTTCTGAGTACATATGCATGCTTATACTTTCCAGAGGTCCGATATTGTTCTATGTACACTCCTTGTTTTATTGATTGCATGTAATATTCTAATTTTCTGAGATTGTGGATTTGGGGTTTTCATGAGCTGTAAGCCATAATCATCACAATTATGACAAATCAGGGCTTGAACTCTCTTGCTTTGCATGTAATGAGTCTATGTTATACATTAGTTTCCCCTTTTAAGCTGCATTACTGAAATAAATGAACTTTTGCACGATATTCTAAGTTTTCGAGTTTCACCTGTAATACACCAGTAGATCATTTCTTTCAAGCTAAGGGCTACTACAGTAGAAAATGCCCTAGGCTAAAATCTGTTCTCCCATCACCATGCCGGCATTTTCTTCCAAAACCCAAAATAGCTCTCTGGCACATTTTTCTTAAGACAGAAGCCATTCCTGGGTTACCTGTATTAATCCATCTTCTCTCAGGCACATCTATTCTCTTTTGAGGGCTAGATTGACTTGGCCATGCTCCAATTTAATAGAATCCCTCTTCAGGCACCAAGGCTATTTCCTGAAGATACACTCACCAAACCAGATCAGTGCTCCTTCCACATCAAAAGGGTATTTCATATCACCATCTACCAAGCCTGGAGTGTCAAGAAAAGTGATCAGAGGAAATTGTTTCTGCTTGGAGGTACAAATCTCAGTACTCAGGTATTCCGGCACTCCTAAATAAAGAGCAGAATGTGTGAAAATTTACTAGCAGCTTCTTGCCATTAAGAGATGACAAATACCATGTTCTCCTAATAATCCTAAAACCAGATACCATACTTCAAATTTCATTGCCAATATGAATTATTGCAGGCAAGCTGTCGATGATCAATTACCCCAACTTTTAAATACCAGCTTCCTGATCAAAGGCAATACTCATTGCCAGGGCACACAACACTGTTTTGAATTAAAAGCCAACCCTTGACTTCTCTCCAGTTGCAACTAACCTTTGAAGTTCTGCAAGATCTGGAAATGAGGATAGAGGTGGAGTGTAGCATTGCCCTGCAGGAAAGGAGTGGAAGAGCAGAAGGCTTTAGAATACATGACATTAGTATGGCTGTAGCAGATGGCTTTTAAAGTCCTGGTGAAGGTGAAGGTTCCCCTGCACATGCGTGCTAGTCCTTTCCGACTCTAGGGGCCGGTGCTCATCTCCGTTTCAAAGCCAAAGAGACAGCGTTTGTCCAAGGACGTCTCCGTGGTCATGTGGCCGGCATGACTAGACGCCAAAGGCACGGAACACTGTTACCTTCCCACCGTAGTGGTCCCTATTTTTCGACTTGCATTTTTACTTGCTTTCGAACTGCTAGGTTGGCAGAAGCTGGGACGAGTAACAGGCGCTCACTCTGCTACGCGGCACTCGGGATTCGACCCGCCAAACTGCCGACCTTCTGATTGACAAGCTCAGTGTCCTAACCCACTGAGCCACCGCGTCCCTTTAAAGTCCTTAGTCAAGTCCTATTGAGCAAGTGTGCACAACTATTTCAGGGCTGAAGGCTGCCCTTGATTTTTTTTTGGTGGGGTACCATTGTGTATGCTCAAAAGCTAGATGGGCCCAGGACAAAAATAAGTGCAACTTATTACAATTGAATTAATTAAGTATTATTAATTATATTGTGTCTCCTGCATTTTCCTTTCTGGACACCTGTTTGAAGCCATGTTTGGAAATCCAAACATCTGACTAACCCCAGGACTTAAGTCACAAGCTTGCTCTAAACCACCAGCAAACTCATTGTATCATCTAGGTAGTGGGAAATCCATGGCCCTCCAGATGTTGTGAAACACAACTTTCGGCATTCTTCATCATTGCTTATTTTGATTAAGAGTGCTGGAATTATAGCTCCGCAACCAAATCTGCACTACCTGTGCCCAGGAAGAAAACATCAGCAGGTTGGGAGAAACCTAAACCTGTTAAGGGGGGTGGGGAGAGAGGAAAAGGATGGGGAAAGAAACTTTTAAATATCTTTATATAAGCCTATTCAACAGTTGTATGTTGACTGGCTGCTGACAGGAAAACAAAACAAAGCAAAACAAAACTGGAGGAGAGGGAGAATTGACTGCCTGGAGGGAAGGGCAGTGGCTTTTGAAGAAAGGCAGGTCTTACTGGTTAAACAGCAGTAGCCATAACAGTGAAACATACAAAGCGATATTACAAATGAGCGTCTCTGTAATCTCACCGTGAGAGATTCTCGCTTCTTTCCACTAGTGATGAAAGTGAAACCCTGAGTCTCAATTGCAACCCCGGTACGTTGGATGTGTTCCTCCACATACCTGCACAAAAATATCAAGAAAACCCAAGACAAAATCTTTCTCTTCTTTGTGGGCAAGATCATGGTTAAAACTGAACTGAAGATGGGAAGTGTAGTGTCACAACACGCTCAGACCCAATTTCCTGAAATGTCCTGGGTTGTTAAAATTGCTACAAGTGTCTCAACACCCATTTCTTCTTCCATTACATCAGCATCATTTGTGTCAATGACACAAGAAATTAGGCGTCTCTGGATTACAATCCCTTTCCATGTTTTAAAACTAGTTAGTAAAAATAGGAACTTTTACTGAAACCCAGTTCATATTCAGTATAATCAACAAACTGTATTCTTTCCCCAGTAGCCTTTAATCACTTCTTTTGACATAAAACTGGGCAGAAATACGAGAGGTTTTTACCCCTCAGAGGAGCTATTTAGAGGTTCAGCTTCTCATGCTGACATCTTGCATAGAAGTCTTTCACTAGTATAATACACCCTTTCTTAAACACTGATGTTAACAAATAAATGATAACTTCACCGTTTTTTACCAGACATTATAGTTAAAGTAAATTAGAAACAATTATTGCATGATCTGAACTCTCCCAAACCCCATAACCTACAGGTTGCCTGCAATTTCTTGTACAGGTAGTCCTTGATTTACAACAGTTCATTTAGTGACCATTCAAAGTTACAACGACCACTGCAGCATCCCCATGGTCACACAATCAAAATTCAGCCGCTTGGCAACTGACTTGTATTTATGATTGTTGCACTATCCCGGGGTCATGTGATCCCCTTTTGTGAACTTCTGACAAGCAAAGTCAATGGGGAAACCAGATTCACTTAATAACAGAGCCTTGGTGGAGCAGTGGGCTAATGCCTCCTTAAGTAACACCAGCTGCCTGCAATTAGTGCAGGTTCGCATCCCACCAGGCTCAAGGTTGACTCAGCCTTCCATCCTTCCGAGGTAGGTAAAATGAGGACCCAGATTGTTGGGGGCAATTAAGCTGACTTTGTAATAATGCCGCTTGGGGGGGGGGGGGCAAAAGCCCTAATAAGCAGGCATATACATAGAATGAAGGCTATTGCTAAGCACATTGATTTGTGCTTAGAGTGTAAGCCGCCCTGAGTCTTCGGAGAAGGGCGGGATATAAATGGGATTAAAATAAAAAATAATTACAAAAAACAGTGTCCCTAACAACGGCAGGGATTCACTTAACAACGGTGGCAAGAAAGGTCGTAAAATGGGGCAAAGTTCCTTTAACAAATGTCAACAACACTTAACAACATAAATTTGGGGCAAAATTGTGGTCGTAAGTCAAGGATTACCTGCACGATGGATAACTTTCTAGGATTTCCCCAGAATGCCTTGTGCCATACCACCCTCTCCCTTAAGATTTACCCAGAATGCCCTGCACTCACACCAACACCCCTTGGCTCTGTATCCTAATGACGCCATTCCCAGTTTTGACTTCCCTTGATTAATTTTCTGGCAGTCCCCTTCAGCTCACCAGTTGATAAAGCTGCTCTTCCCAGCACTGTGGTTGCCCATCACCATGACAGTCACTCTGCGGCGAGGGGGAAGCAGGGTTAGGCCCAGGCGCTCTCCTATGGTCACCAAACCTGGGAGCAGAGCGGGAAAATTATTATTTATTATTAAACTTATGGCTGACACTTGGCATATTGTTTCACCCCTAAAGAGAAAAACCCTCCCCTCCCCATTTCCCCCCCCCCATCCTATCCCCTCAACTCTCACCCTGACCCGGGTGCACATAAAGCGAGTGGGCCTCCCGGAGGACTCGTTCTGTCACCGACTCCGTCCCACCCCCGACGGCGGGGTTGGCGGCTATTCGGGGCTTCCCACCCCGGCTGCCTGGCATAGTTTGTGGCGGCTAAACCGGCAACGGAAGCAGCGAAGGCGACTGGGGAAGAGGGAAGGAAAGAACTACAACTCCCGAAAGGCATTTCGCGGGAAAAGGACAAGCGGGGCGCGCTCGCGCAAGCGTGCTTTTCGATCGACGTCTGTCGGCGCTACGTCGCAGAACTACAATTCCCGTGAAGCCTCGTAGCCACAAAAAAAAAAAAAAAAAAAAACAACAACCCGCGTATTTAAACCTTCCCGTCAGGATCTTAGGGGATGACGTGGCAATAGGTCTTTGCAGAAATTTGCAAATTTGTTCCCGATCGTACAGCGCTTGTTCTTGGACGCTTAGCGCGAATAAATGATGCAAATGTGGAAACATAAAGTCGTCCGGGCCAGTGTATTTAAATTGGTCCCCGCCCCCCTATTCTTCTTGGGGTTTTTTTTTCTCTCTTTAGAAGTCCTCTGAATCGTTTGAATACAGGTAGTTGCGATTGTCCGAGTATTATTTTTTGGAGGGCAAAAGGAATCTAAAGAGAGAGAGGTTGGTGTGGTGGTTAAGGCACTTGACAAAAGTCAGGAGACTGGGAGTCCGCCTTAGACCCAAAGCTAGCTGGATGATCTTGGGCTAATCACTCTTTCTCTAGGATGAAGGCAATGGCAAAAAATTTCAAATATCTTGTCAAAAAACTAGTCCAGGCAGTTGTCAGGAGCCAATACTCGGGGAACCAAAAAAGAGAGAAAATCTTGGTTCTCTTGAAAACAACTTCTCTGACTTGATGCCTTCTAAATATGGTGAAATATATAAGATTTGGATTGGGGGTAAGGTAAGAACTGTATTAGTGTGTGCCAACAAGAGAGAACTGGTATAAGATCTATAAAGTGGAATGATAAATTGTAGCCTTGATTCTTTGACCATAGCACTAGCTTAAACAGATGCTTTGTTCTCACAGGCCAAATCTTAGGAATTCAGGCCAGTGTCATAAAATGTTTTATAAAACTTGCTAAGTTTCCACGGGAATTATGGATCTCAGATTTTGAATGCATTCTGTAAATTATTCTGTCCAAACAACGGAACACACTGTCACAGTGTTGTGTATTAATACGTTATGTTTAATGGTTGTGTTTCACATGTAAACAGTTATGAGGTAAAAACCCTTCGGCAGCTTTTGACAGCTGTCAAAAGCTGCCGGAAGCCACTGCGCAAGCGCAACCGCTTGACAGCTCTCAGCTGTCGGAGCCGCTGGAAACTGCGCAGGCGCGACTCAGCTTGACAGCTCCTGGGCTGTCCAAGCTCACCATCGCCGATTGGTCCGCGCTGACAAGCAGGAAACCGGCACAGCCCTGATTGGTCGCCAGTCGGCCAGCTGGGGGTATAAATAAAGGCATTGCGAGGCTATTCCTCGCCCGGTTCTGTCAATAAAAGTTTTTGCAGTTAGCCAGCTGTCTCGCGTAATTCTTCGACGGACGAAGCACACACAAGACACTTATGAGCTATAGAGAATAGGACAGTGATGGCGAACCTTTTAGAGACCGAGTGTCCAAACTGCAACCTAAAACCCACTTATTTATTGCAAAGTGCTAACACGGCAATTTAATCTGAATACTGAGGTTTTAGTTTAGAAAAAACAACTCCTACATTAACTTCTTTTGTCTTAAAAGAAAACACAATATCAAAGCTTTCAATGATACAAGCAACTTTTTACTGAAAGGTAAAAGTTTGCATTTGGCATGCTTTTGAACAATGAATGTGATTTTTGCTGTTGTACGTATGCTGATAATTTGTCTAACTTTGGCTTATACTTTGTAAGTTTGAGAGCAACACATGCAGCACTCAGGTCATCTGTTAGTCTGTTTCTGGTGTCAGATTTGATATAATTCAAAGCTGAAAACAGCACTCTCTCTTTGGAGGCTTGTTTTGGCTAGGAAGGGGCTTGAGAAATGGCTTTTTCCTGCGAAATCTTAGCCAAAGAGTGAGGCATATGTGCCCATAGAGAGGGCTGCAAGTGCCCCCTCTGGCACGCGTGTCATAGTTCACCGCCACTGGAATAGGACAAGCAAATCCTGCTGACAATGTTGCCTAGTTTGGTAACGAAACGTTCAGGAATTATATTAAAACAATCTTGGAGAACAAACTGCAGCCAAAATCTAAAACCCAAGCTACAAATATTTCCTATTTCAAAATTTTGTAAGTTAGCTCATTTGAGATACTTTGGTTCAAAAATTGTTGCCCTTTGATGCACTATTTCATTTAGTTAAAGGTTATAGGAACAAAAGTGTTAGTAGCATACAGATGTCGTTTTTCACTTTAAGCCTCCAAGAAATGTTCTTTCCTGTCTCCTATAATGCTTGCTGTCCAAAAACAAGTCTCATCAATCCCGCCTTCTATTTCTTGGTAATCTAAAATCCACCAGATTTCAAATGTTCCTCCCAGAAAGAAAGTTTTTCCAACTCATTTTATCTAGTAAGGAGCCTGGCAAACATCACATTGCTAAGCACATTGATTTGTGCTTCTTAGATTGTAAGCCGCTCTGAGTCTTCGGAGAAGGGCGGGATATAAATGGGATTAAAATAAAAAATAAATAAAAATAATCGCAGACTGCTTCCAGAATAAAAGTTTCTGGGGCTTTAATTATTAATAGGTTTCTAGTAAATCTTCTTGCATATTTTCTTAACAGGAAAAAAGTTGAAGGGAAAATGCAGGGAAGATATAAAGGAAAGGTGATAATGTCTGGAACCCCTGTAAAAATTCTGTACTTAATGAGTGCAGTGTTGATTGTGGAATACACATTTTTTTGGAAGCATTTCCAGTTGCTTTGGAAAGGACTTCGGGCAACGTTCAAATACAAATACTCAAACATTGTGCCAGAGTCTCACTTGTCTTTTTAATCTCTCTGGCTGGAAAACAGGTATGGTGTTCCTGGAATTGCAAAATCAGGTGGCGAAGATGGTATCTTTTTTTTTCCTATTCTTAACTGAAAAACTCCTGTAAGCTTCAAAACAAACTGACATTCTGTGAAAAAGAGTTTTAAAAAATCAGCATTCATTTCAAAACTAATCTGGGCCAATATAATCAGGTGGTTTAGAACCTGCCTGATAGGTCAGTTTAAGGGTAGTTAATGATTTTGCCTTTCCAGTTCCATAAATGTACAACGGGGCAGTTATATCAAAAAGCCAAGATGGTGTGAAGGTGTAAATGAATGAATGAATAATGATTAATAAAAATCCCTAGATACAGAAACCTAGGCCCTTTATCTAATCTCAGATGTAATCCCAGGCTTTCCTTTGATTGGTTGTTCAAGGAGCATTAATTTCTTGAAATGTTTTATTTGAACTTGAGGTTGTCCTCGAAATATAACCAGTAGCTTAGCAAATATTTGAAGATACAGTGCAAACATTGTCATTCTGAAGCCTTTTTGTAAAAACACTTAAGAGGTTTCAAATCTTCCGTATGCTTTTAAACTAAATTAATTGGGCCAATGTCTTTAGGCCAGTCTTAAAGGCCCTTTGGGCTCTTGTTCAAATCCTTTTTAACAGTGGGAAAATAAATGTACAAAAGGGATAAGGTCTCCCTGAAGACAAAAACAATCTAGGATCAAATATAAGAGTAATAAAGTGGCAAAGTAACACCCATGGATACTTACAATACTTTCCTCTGCATCATCTGATTTTCAGTATTTAACATTCTCTTAGTTAAAAAATAAGGGACGCAGTGGCTCAGTGGGTTAGGACGCTGAGCTTGTCGATCAGAAGGTCGGCAGTTTGGCGGGTCGAATCCCGAGTGCCGTGTAACAGAGTGAGCACCTGTTACTCGTCCCAGCTTCTGCCAACCTAGCAGTTCGAAAGCACGTAAAAATGCAAATAGAAAAATAGGGACCACTACGGTGGGAAGGTAACAGTGTTCCATGAGCCTTTGGTGTCTAGTCATGCCGGCCACATGACCACGGAGATGTCCTCGGACAAGCGCTGGCTCTTCGGCTTTGAAACGGAGATGAGCACCAGTCCCTAGAGTCGGAAACGACTAGCACGCATGTGCGGGGGGAACCTTTACCTTTACCTTTTAGTTAAAAAGCTATTACAGAGGAAGCAAAGTATTAACCTCTAGCATTTTATGTATAAAAGTAGCTCTCATATAACAATGTAGGCATTTTTTTTAAAAAAAATAAACTTGACAAGCAGATACAGCCCAGAATTGTGAGCCTAGCTAGCTTCTTACAAAAAAGAAAAAAGAAAGTTTCAGCTATTGCATGATAGAAATGATGTCAAAAAACAGCAGCGCCTCAGTGTCTTCTGAAGACACTCGTGCTGATGAAGTGTGAGCCACCAGTTCGTCTGGACTCGGTGAAAAGACAAAGGCACGTAACTTCTGGGCAGAAAAGTGCAAAAGAGGTACACACTTTGGAGAGAGGATTGTAAACCCTTCCTCTTTTTGCCTTCTTTTGTTCTACCCTTTCATTAATTGGCATTTTTTTTCTTTATACAGTACGTCCTTTTCATTCTGGGCAAATAATAATAATAATAATAATAATAATAATAATAATAATAATAATAATAATAATAATAATAATAATAAGTTGGAAGGGACCTTGGAGGTCATCTAGTCCAACCCCCTGCTAAGGCAGGAAACCCTATACCATTTCAGACAAAATGGCTGTCCAGTCTCTTCTTAAAAACTTCCAGTGTTGGAGCATTCACCACTTCTGGAGGCAGGTTGTTCCACTGGTTAATTGTTCTAACTGTCAGGAAGTTTCTCCTTAGTTCTAGGTTGCTTCTCTCCTTGACTAGTTTCCATCCATTGCTTCTTGTCCTGCTCTCAGGTGCTCTGGAGAACAGCCTGGCTCCCTCTTCTTTGTGGCAGCCCCTGAGATATTGGAACACTGCTATCATGTCACTCCTCACCCTTCTCTTCATTAAACTACACATACCCAATTCCAGCAACCGTTCCCTATATGTTTTAGCCTCCAGTCCCCCAATCATCTTTGTTGCTCTTCTCTGTACTCTTTCTAGAGTCTTGACTTCTTTTTTACACTGTGGTGACCAAACTGGATGCAGTATTCCAGGTGTGGCCTTACCAAGGCATTGTAAAGTGGTATTAGTACTTCACGTGATCTTGATTCTATCCCTCTGTTAATGCAGCCTAGCACTGTGTTGGCTTTTTTGGCAGCTGCACAGCACACTGCTGGCTCATATTTAAGTGATTGTCCACTAGGACTCCGAGATCCCTCTCACAGTTACTACTATCGAGCAAGGTACCACCTATACCTGTGCATTTGATTTTTCCTGCTAATGCAGAACCTTACTTTTTCACAATTGAATTTCATTTTGTTAGATAGTGCCCAGTGTTCGAGTCTGTCCAGATCCTCCTGTATCTTAAGCCTATCTTCTGGAGTATTGGCTATTCCTGCCAGCTTGGTGTCATCTGCAAATTTGATGAGTTCCCCATCTATCCCCTCATCCAAATCGTTGATGAAGATGTTGAAGAGCACTGGGCCCAGAACAGAGCCCTGGGGCACCCCACTACACACTTCCTTCCATGTAGTTCCATTGAGGACCACATGCTGAGTACGGCCTGTCAGCCAGCTACGAATCCATCTGGTGGTGATGCTATCTAACCCACATTTTATCTATCTTATCAAGTAGTAGGTTGTGATCTACTTTACCAAATGCCTTACTGAAATCCAAGTAAAATTATATCTACAGCATTCCTCTGGTCCACTAGTTTTGTCACTTGATCAAAGAATGCAATAAGGTTTGTCTGGCACGATCTGTTTTTGACTCAAACCCATGTTGCTTTTAGTGATAACTTTGTTCGCATCAAGGTGTTCGCTGATTTGTTGTTTGATTATCTTTTCCAGAATCTTCCCAGGTATTGAGGTCAGGCTGATAGGTTTGTAGTTTCCTGGATCTATTTTTTCCCTTTTTTGAAGATGGGAACTACATCAGCTCTCTGTTGTGATTCAGGGTTAGCCTGTGGGTTCGGCAGTTGGGTCGGACGAATCAGAGGAGGAGGGGGGTGTTGAAGGACCTTGCTGAGGGGTTGAAGATCTTGCTGATGATAGCCCTCAGGCAGGCCCCTCCCACTTGGTCACCATGGAGACCCAGCTGAAGATGGATGAAGATGACCCACAGCTGGCCCTGTTCAAGGACGCCCGACGCAGGAGGCAGTCAAGTAGGAGTAAACAGAGGAAGGCTGTGGGGCTTCTCGGAAGGAGGCAGAGAGAGGCCACGCCTTGAACTCTTTATAAAGGGAATGTTTGGGGAGGGCTGGTTTGCTGAAAGCAACCGCTCAGATAGTGTTTCAAAGCTCCTGTATCTTGGTACGTGTCTTGTTTGTTTTTTGTAGGTAATAAATTTGGCAGACGTCATTCCAGCCTCTTGCCGTTTATAAAGGGGTTGCCTTTTCTGCAGGGCCGGTAGGCAGGCTGGTACAGAACACTCTCTTCCAGTCCTCTGGTAGTTCCTCCAGTGCTCCAGGATCTTTGAGAATATAGTTCAGTGGTTCTGAGATCATGTCTGCCAGTTCCTTGAGAACTTTGGGGTGTAATCCATCTGGTCCTGGTGATTTGAACTCGTCTAGGCTGGACAGGTGCTCACGTACCATTTTCTTTCCTATCTTAATTTGTATTTCTATTCTATTTTTTATGGCACTGGTTTTGGTAGGTTGGACTGTTTTTTCCCATTGTGTAAAGACAGATGCAAAAAATGAGGTAAATAGTTCTGCTTTCTCCCTGTTGCTTGTCACCTTCTTGCCACTTTCCCCCACTAATGGACCAATCATTTCCTTAACTTTTTTCTTGTTTCTTATATGTTGAAAGAAGCTTTTTTTGTTATTTTTGACTTTGGTCGCAAGCCTTAGTTCATTTTGAGCCTTAGCTTCCCTCACTTCACCTTTGCAGGCACAGGCTGTTTGCTGATATTCTGCCTTAGTTATGTGCCCCTCTTTCCACTTCTTATAACTTGTCCTTTTTATCTTTCAGTTTATCAGAGAGTTCTTTATGCAGCCATGCTGGTTTCTTTTGAAAGCTGTTATTTTTCTTCTTTGTTGGTATTGTGCTAGACTGAGCCTTTATTATCTCACTTTTCAAAATTTCCCAAGCTTCTTGAGTTGTTTTCCCCTTTAGGATTCTCATCCATGGAATTCTTCCCAAGGTCTCTCTAAGTTTATTGAAATTAGCTCTTTTAAAGTCCAAGATTCTAGTTTGGCTGTATTCTATTGCTTGTGCTTCCATAATGTTGAATTCCAATATTGCATGATCACTTCCCCCCAAGGTGCCTGTGGCTTTGACACTTTCTATCATTTCATCTCTGTTAGTGAGAATTAAATCCAATATGGCTAATCCCCTAGTTCCCTTCTCTACTTTTTGGAGAGAAAGTTGTCTGCTAGGTTTGTCAGGAATCTGTTAGATCTTCCACTTGGTGCAGAATTTGTCTCCCAGTTGATATCAGGGTAATTAAAGTCCCCATTACTATTGTGATGTGCTTCCTACATACCTTAGTTAACTGACTAGCAAAAAGTTCATCTATTTCCTCTGTTTGGTTGGGCGGCCTATAGTATACACCTATGGCAATGTCATTTTTCCCCCTTTTATATTGACCCCAATACATTCAAGTTTACAGTTTTCATCATTGTTGTGCTCTATTTCTGTAGAGATAAAGTTATTTCTTGTATATAGAGCAACTCCACCTCCTCTTTTGTTTAGTCTATTTCTTTTAAATAATTTAAATCCCTCTAGCTGTGTGTTCCATTTGTGGGTTTTCTCTCACCATGTTTCTGTAATGGCAACAATATCATATCCGCCCTCATTTACTTGAATTTCTAGTTCACCCTGCTTACTGTTCATACTCTGCGCATTGGTGTACAGACATTTGAGTCCTTTATGACTGACCCTGTGTTTACTTGCTACATAACCTGTGTGGTGCCTAAGTTCCCCTATTTTCTTAGATTGCCGGGGACAGTGATGTTCTGTATCAATTAACTCACTGTCCCCGTTATTTAGTTTAAATATTCCTTCAGAAAAGCTGTGAATTTATTGCCAAGTAACTCAGTCCCTTTCTTGGATGGATGCAGACCATCTCTTTTGTACATTTTTTCATTGGACCAGCTACAGACATCGTGACTAATATAACCAAAGCCTTCTCCTTTACACCACTCCTTTAGCCAGATATTAAATTCTGCTATACACTGGCCTTTTCCATTTTGCTCCTTATACACTGGTAAGACCTCTAAAAAAGTGATCCTACAGCCTGTTCTGCTGAGTTCCTGCCCCAAGCTCTGGAAATCATTCTGCACAGAGAGTACATCATTTTGGGACAGATCGTTAGTGCCAAGATGTACAATGGCATCCACATCACAGTCTTTGCTGGCATTGTTGACTATTTTAAAAATACGCTTCTTGTCCCTACTGGCAGTAGCACCTGGAAGACACCTGACCTCTTTTGAAACCTCTGCATCCTTTCCTAAATTTACATCCCTTATAATTGAGTCACCAGCCAGAAGGTGGCTTCTCTTTTTGGGTACCTTTCTTTTCTTGCATGACTGATGTGTAATACCTGATTTACACTTCTCCCTGTCAGAAACAAGTTCATCTTGGACCATGGTCCCCTGTTTATTTGAGTTATCACAATTACCTTGACCTGTTTCCTTAATGTCCCTGTTAAGGTCAGCAAGGGCACTGTATCTGTTATGCAGGGACACAGCTAAAGCTTTGGGTTTATGGTTCACAGCTCTCACCCTGCCAGATCCCACAGTTGTCCAGTTAACGGGAAGCAGTTGACAAATACATGAATCTTTGAGATGCAAGACTTTTACTGTTGGAATGCAGTGAATATTCTGCTTTTCTGCTGAGAAGGAGCCCCAAGCAGAAATAAGGGTCATAAGTAGAAATGTCCAGTTCTTAACTCCTAAGAGGTCCTTAATTAATTAATTAATTAATTTCTATGCCATGTAGTCCTCTCTCTGTAGGAGCCAATCAGATTCTGCCTGTAGATAATTTTGGTCTTTCCTCTGACCAGGGGAAGAGGGGAGGGAGGCAAGGCACAGCATCCGTAACAGGAGATAGCTAAATGTCTTTTTCCATTATGTTTTCTTTCTTTCTTTCAGATTTAGGGTACAAGATAATTGCCTGTAGGGAAAGAGAGGGAAAGAAAAAAGACCCTTAGCTCTCAGGAGAGATCAGCAAGCAAAGATGCACAGCTTAAAACCAGAATTTACGCTTTTGCTCAGTCAGGAGTTGGCTATCACTTGCAAATGTGATCAAAAGACATAAGCTTTTGTGAGCTACAGCTCACTTCATCAGACACACTGATTAGAGCAGGGGTGTCAAACTCAATTTCATTGAGGGCCGCATCAGCATTGCGGTTGCCGTCAGGGGACCGGGTGGGTATGGCCAGGGTGGGCGTGGCCTACTGGGTGGGAATGGCTAGAGTGCAAATGGCCTACTGGGTGGGTGTGGCCAGCTCTACATCGTTCGCATCAAGGTTGCCTATGGGGGCCTGGGCAGGAGTGGGACAGATCTGAGGGTCTCTGGCAGAAGGAGGGTCTCTGGGCCAGGGCCAAGGCAGTGGGGGCCATTCCCTCACTGTTTCCAGGATGGCTTAATGGGCCACATAAAACCACTTCGCGGGCCGGATCTGGCCCCTGGGCCTTGTGTTTAACATGTCTGGATAGAGTGTCTACTAACCTGAATTTCATGAAGCTTTTCTTGGCATGATATGCATTTTTTTTTACAAATGAAATCCAGTCAGGATTTCAGATCAATATCATATTCAGATCAAATGTCTGTCCTCAACTTACAACCACTCATTTAGTAGCCATTCAAAGCTATGATGCACTTACCACCGGTACTTGCACTTCGGGCTATCACACCAGCCCCATGGTCATGTGATTGCAGTTTGGGTGCTTGGCAACCATCTTGCATTTACAACTGGTTGCAGCGTCTTGAAGTTGCAATTTGTGTCCAAATGACCATTCAGAAGACTAGGTTTACACTTAGAACTACAGTGTTGGCTTAATAAGCATGAATTCACTTAATGAGCATTGTAATAATGTAATAATTTTATACAGGGCTTTTTTTCTCATAGAACGCTCAGAACGGAGTTCCGGTACCTTTTTTTGGATGGAACCTTGTAGGGTAGGCAAGGCGGGTTGTATGACATGTGTGAGTTCCGGCACCTTTTTCTTTCACAAAAAAAGCACTGATTTTATAGTAGCTATAAAATCAGATCCAACTTGATTTACAACTACAATGACTTACGGTAGAAATTCAAATCCCAATTGTGGTTGCACGTTGAGGTCTGTACCTCTATTTCAGGGGTGTCAAACTCAATTTCATTGAGGGCCACATCAGCATTGCGGTTGCCCTCAAGGGGCTGGGTGGGTGTGGCCTGGGTGGGCGTGGCCTACTGGGTGGGCATGGCTAGAGTGCGTATGGCCTACTGGGTGGGCGTGGCCAACTCTACATCGTTCGCATCAAGGGTGCCTATGGGGGCCTGGGCAGGAGTGGGACAGATCTGAGGGTCTCTGGCAGAAGGAGGGTCTCTGGACCAGGGCCAAGGCAGTGGGGGCCGTTCCCTCACTGTTTCCAGGATGGCTTTGTGGGCCGCATGAAACCACTTCGCGGGCCGAATCTGGCCCCCGGGCCTTGTGTTTGACATGTCTGCTCTATTTGAACATAATTTGGCTTCCTTTGTGCCATAATCTGTAGCTATGTATTTTATTTTGTTTTATGCATTTAAGTATGTTTTTTTTCCTGAGAAAGGGTCTGTAGGTTTCACCAGACTCTCAAAGGACTCCATGGCACAAAAAGGTTAAGAACTCTAACAGATGTAGACTCCCATTCCTCAATGTGGGGCACCCCAAATATTTTGGAATAGCAATACATTCAGAGAGTATCAGATGGGGAAAGGTACAGTGTAAATGGCCCATCTGATTGATCCTAAGCTTGCAAGCTGGTAAGTTAAACCTCACTGTTCAGTTTATGTGGTTGGTACTTTTTTTCTACAAAATCTAAACGGGGATAATAGAAGTACCGTAGCAGAGAAACTGAAATAAATTCATTTCCGTTTACTTGTTAATGCCAAGATCATTAAAAGAAAAGGCATACACATAGTTTGGTTTGCTCTAGCTTTCAGTGTTATATTTTATTAGATGTAAGGAAGAGCAAACATTTCAAGAGATGTGGTTTACAATTGAGTGTGGAATGTCAGGCCACTGTCTGCTAGTAAGTGGACACAGAGATCATCTAGCTGTTCACTTTGAGCCACAGTGAACTGTTTTTTCCAGTCACCAACAGTGCCTGCAGGTAAGAAAATAATCCAGAATATAAAACACAGCAATAATAATTAACTGATTAGATTGATTAATAACTTTAATTGACTAAAGCAGTGGTCCTGTAACATAGGGTGCATAAACACATACACACACACACACACACAAATACGCAGAGAGAGAGAGAGAGAGAGACAGAGAGAGAGAGAGACACAGAGAGAGAGAGAGAGACAGAGAGAGACAGAGAGAGAGAGAGAGAGAGAGAGAGAGAGACAGAGAGACAGAGAGAGAGAGAGAGACAGAGAGACAGACAGAGAGACAGACAGAGAGAGAGACAGACAGAGAAAGTCAAAGTCTGTCTTCCAGTCATTAACCCAACAGCATTTTGCAGTCCTGTAATACCTCTTATTATGAATTCACTGCTCGGAGAGTTAACTGTTCTGAATTTGGAATTATATGTAAGAAAGTCAGCATATCTGAGCATGCTTATTCTCACTCTGAAGCAACAGCCAACAATAACGATGCATTTAGTATTGAAGATAACACCTTTGCAGGGATGTGCCATTTTGGCGCATTGGTTAGAGCGCAGTATTGCAGGTTAATTCTGCTGACAGCAGTTCAGCAGTTTGATTCTCACTGGGCCAAGGTTGACTCAGCCTTCCATCCTTCCAAGGTCGGTAAAATGAGGGTCCACATTGTTGGGGGTAATATGCTGACTCTGTACACCACTTAGAGAGTGTTGTAAAGCACTGTGAAACCGTATAGAAGTCTAAGTGCCATTGCTATTAATGGCCCTTTTCTAAATATAAACATAAAGGAATTAGTTTTCACTACTGCACTCAACAACAGAACATGTGTCAACATTACCTTTTCTCATGAATGGAGAGATGTCTTGGTCTAAAAGGGAACTAGGTATGGTGCTGTAATTAGTCATGGGGTTTGTCTTCATGCTCTCAAACTTTGTATGTTGCACAATCTCACCCACAACTGCTCCTGGGAGCTCTGATCCCAGGAATTGGGCGACCTTCTGGATTTCTCGGGCTGGATCCTATGAAGTTAGACAGAAAAGTAAGACTGTGAGTAAAATTCTGTGAGTAAAATTCTTCCATTTGTGTGCATGATTCAGAGACTGTGAGTAAAATTCTTCCATTTGTGTGCATGATTCAGAGGCTAACTTTGAAATATTGTTGCACTTTTTTGGGGGGCTCATCTTTGATCACTGCTTGGAATACTGGTTCTGGGCAATTGACAAATCCTAATGTAGAATAAAAAGATTAAAATCCATCTAAAAATTATAAAACAGTTCTTTTAGGACTGGGAAAAATAAACATCTTAAGTCCTTTCCTAAATTGCAAGTCTCATCTCCATAGCAAGTTCTGTAGTTTAGGTCTTACCATGAGAAAGACAGAATTAGAATTACGATACATAATATAATATAATATAATATAATATAATATAATATAATATAATATAATATAATATAATATAATATAATATAATATAATATAATATAATATAATAAATATAATATAATATAATATAATATAATATAATAATATATAATAATAATATAATATAATAAATATAATATAATATAATATAATATAATATAATATAATATAATATAATAATATAATAATATAATATAATATAATATAATATAATATAATATAATATAATATAATATAATATAATATAATATAATATAATATAATATAATATAATATAATATAATATAATATAATACGATGTGGCTGCTTTGATTTGCTTTACCCTCACATCTACACAAATAGAATCTACATGTCCAACTCCCTCCCCTGCTGCCTCACCCCAGTCTAAATCCCCCCTCTGGGGAATTCTGGGAGTTGAAGTCTACACCCAGGGCTTTTTTTTGTCATAGAACGCTCAGAATGGAGTTCCGGCACCTTTTTTGGATGGAACCTTGTAGGGTAGGCAAGGCGGGTTGTATAACATGTGTGAGTTCCGGCACATTTTTCTTTTACAAAAAAAGCACTGTCTACACCTCTTCAAGTTGTCAAGGTTGAAGAACATTGGGCTAGTCCAGGGGAAGGCAACCTCGGCTCTTTTATGACTCGTGGACTTCAACTCCCAGAATTCCTGAGTCAGCTGACTCAGGAATTCTGGGAGTTGAAGTCCACGAGTTATAAAAGAGCCGAAGTTGCCTACCCCTGGGCTAGTCATTCAATGCATCTGATGAAGTAAGTTGTAGCTCACAAGTTTGTACTTTTGTATAAAATGTGTAACTTGGAAAAGTTGCTACCTTCTGATTTCTTTGATGCTCTAAGTAATCTGGACCCAAGCCATGCAAAACTACTTGAATTTACTCTGGAAAGCAAGTGCCAATTATTGGCACTCTTTCAACACCAGATGCAATATGTCCTTTTGCTGCCACATTCTGGGCCAATGACAATTTCCAGACTGTCTCCACCCCGCCCAAACAAAGATTAAACAGCATTTCATCATCTAGATATCTGATAAGCAATGTATGTATTACCAATTGCCCAATCTCAAACCTCTAAGAATGGGTACCACTGGTTTATAAACTGATGCCAATTCAAAGAACTTCCTCACCATCAATACAATGGGACCATCTGCAGTCAGTACTGTACTAAATCCAGGAGCTTCCCTAAGTTTCTGTTAATGGGAATGTCAGCTTCCAGAATCAGCACCCCTTGTTTAGGCATTGTGTGTTTATGAGAGAGAGAGAGAGCACATGTGGAGGCCAAACATGAGGAAAGAGTACAATAGTCCAGGGCAGAGGACTCCAAACTTGGCAACTACCATATAAGACTTGTGGACTTCCACTCCAGAATTCTTCTGCTGGCTGAGGAGTTCTGGAAGTTGAAGTCCACAAGTCTTAAAGTTGCCAAGTTTGGAGACCCCTGGTCTAGTAGACCTTGCCTAGAGTAGAATTTCATTACCAGAAAGAAGAAGACAAAATAAGCCAAAATCAGGCTTGAGGATACTACTACTTTTATGCATCGTACCTATTGTCCAGATCATTCTTATCATATTAACTGAAGCCAATCAAATCAGTATTAGCACAGAATTCCACATTTGGAGCCGCTGTATTGAGACGAGGTCCTTCTTATATAAACCAAGGGAAAGTGCCGACAAAGTTAAACTAAGATTTATGAAGAAAAGAGCTCTTGAGTTTACTTATACAACACTCCCCATGAACAACTGCCCTCAGTGTCCCCTGTGATTCAGCAAGAAAGAGTAATAAAACAATTAGAGACATCAATACAAAGATAATGAGAATCAATGCCCCTGGAAGGATTTATAGCTCTAAAAGATATGCAAGTAAGACTACAATTTTATGGTTCCTGGGATAGCATTCAAGAGGCCATAAAATATATCATAAAGGTAAAGGTAAAGGTTCCCCCGCACATGCGTGCTAGTTGTTTCCGACTCTAGGGGCCGGTGCTCATCTCCGTTTCAAAGCCGAAGAACCAGCGCTTGTCCGAGGACGTCTCCGCGGTCATGTGGCCGGCATGACTAGACGCCAAAGGCGCACGGAACGCTGTTATCTTCCCACCGTAGTGGTCCCTATTTTTCTACTTGCATTTTTATGTGCTTTCGAACTGCTAGGTGGGCAGAAGCTGGGACGAGTAACAAGCGCTCACTCTGCTACGCGGCACTCGGGATTCGACCCGCCAAACTGCCGACCTTCTGATCAACAAGCTCAGTGTCCTAACCCACTGAGCTACCGTGTCCCTTCTAAATATATCATAACTCCCCTTAAAACATGTGGGAATCTCTCAACAAATTTTAATGTCTCCTTAGAAAGTTCTTAAGCACTTAATGCTCTGATTAGGAGCTCCAATGATGGGAGATAAAAAGGACGGATTAGGTGCATAGCTGGGGCAATTCAAATATTGCTAGGAAGTTGTTGATCTGCCATCAATAATGCAGGGAACTGCTATTATGAGCCAGCCAGGGCTTTATATTTATTTATTTATTTATTTATAATTGAATTTCTATACCGCCCTTCTCCCGAAGGACGTGTCAAAAGATCTGATTTTAGAACTTTCTAAAGGGGTTGATGAATTTCTTGTCATGACTGATTATAAAGAATAAAGTTAAATCCTGAGACGGTACAGATGAGATGGAATTGTGATATGTTTATGTCTGTGCACTGTGTCCCAAAACAAGTCATCTACCTTCTTTAAGTCTTCATAGAAGATATATAGAATTGGGTGACGATTTTTAGCTTCCCACCAACCTTGAACGTGATCAAACCAGGAGCCCCAGGCAACTGCAATAAAATAAAAAGAAATTCGAGGAATTAAACTTATCCTATGTTTCCTTCAGATCTTTTAGTAGAGGTTGATTCATCTGGAGCCCTCTGTGATCCAGCCACCCACCCAATCTCCACCTTCCCTTTCTTTTTCTTTTCTCCATACCAATTCACTGTTCCTTTCCTTCCATCTGTTGCTTGTCTACTATCTCCTTATCAAGCAGCAGCATTAGCAGTTTCTTTTTAACTTTTAAAAGAATTGGATGTGTTGCCCACCCCAGACAAGCTATAGTCACTTCTGAACTTCTAGGATCTCTAGGAAAGAGAGGAAGATGTGGAAGGGAAAAGGACACGATCCCTGATTGTTTTGTAATACACACACGTACTGGAGGGGAATCATGGACTCCAAGACATTTAGAGGGCACCTACCTTGGGGAAGCTGATGATTGATAGAAAGATAGAAAGTCAGTCAGACTGACAGACACATGCTTATTTTCAGAATTTGAAGAAAAACACTGAAGGATTTGTAAGCTCACACCGAGCACAATTAATTGCATCTCACAGGCATTTCTAGCAAGTCCTTCTTCTTCCATAAAGGTAGTCGAAAGTCAAAAACTAGACCAAAGATACAGGGTCATTCCCGACTATAATCAGATATCCTGAACCTGCTGTGGTGCATCTGCTCTACTGTTTTCCACCCCTAATATCTACTCACTCTTTCCAGCAATAAATTTCTCCAGAAACTCATCCCAGTTTCCAGACTCTGGCATCAATTTGCTAATACGATGGAAGTGGAAATAGGAAACTGCGATGTCCTTGATGTTTCTGGCCACATAAATGATCTGGGGAAATAAAGCACTGAAGATGAAAATCCAGGAATTCTAGCTTCTAGCTTTTCACTATCTATTGAAGAGGCACAATTTTCTATTTAGCGGCAGATCTATCAGGTGGTGCAAACTTCTAGTTTGCCTTTCATGACGTTGGTGGTCAAAATATCTTGAGGGGTTTTGTCTAATACTTTGCTGAAAATCTATGACCACAACATTCCTGTTATGTGCTTACAGGGGAAGGAAACAGAATTGGACCTAACAAGCTTCCTTCCCCCACTCCACCTGCATGGGCCAAGCGATCTTGGAGATGGGGACAAAACTTTGCCATCACTTCATCCAGTTTCAGAAAGAAAGCAACAACTATGAAGCATCTCTTCCCAGGATGGCTGCATTAGCAAACATTCCAGCTGGGCAAGTTAGTAGTGCTTTGCTCGATTTTGACCACCTCGTGTGACCCACCCACCCTTTGGGTAGAAGACTTGCCTCTTGCCAAACCACCTGAAAATGTAGGTGTCATTATAGTTGGGAAGCAAGGAGCTTTACTTGAGGCATGGCAAGTAGGATCACCTTCTAGGACAGCCTGATTAAGCCTCTGGGCTAGAGATTACCATCCCTGACCTCCTACCTAAACTATAATTAAAGACGTAAGATGTCAGTTTACCCATGGTAGATCTACAATGACAGCTGCTGACAGCTGCAAACTTACAAGCTGGCTCATGGGTATATTTTCCCATTAATTGCACCCATTCCAGACTTTACAGCTTGCAGAACTGTACTTTGAATGGATATAATCACAGTAAGATACGACAGGGATTTTTTTTTTCAACCAGAGTAGAAAACCATGCCTCTGGTGCAGTGCACACTACCAGCACCCCTAGATAGCAACTGTGACAGTGATCGAAAATACCCCAAATTATCGTTCATAAACAACACGAGGAGCAAGTCAGCCGAAGCAAACCAGGTTTGTTCTCTGTCGGGATGGCTTGCAATCCCAGAGGTTTTTAGAGTACGACAGAGCCCAATGTATCTTCCAAGGTTTGTCCAAGTCCCCTCAGATCTGACCACATCACTCAGGAGTCCTGACCTTGCAATTCTGCGCCCAGAAGGAAGGGGGTAGGAGATGAACTGGCAGGTGGCTTTTGAGCGTGCGTGGGGAGGCCATTGCCTCTGCTTCTTCAAAACCTAAAAAAGTTCAAATGGTGTCTTCAGCTCTCTGCACTTCCCATTTGCTCACAGTCTCTCCAAAGCCAAACTTTCTCCTCACCTGTGCGGATGGGTTTGGGGGGGCACATCTCTATGAACGGTATCCGTTCATAGATGGGAGCCCGAGCACATTTCTGAGGGTCCCCTCCCTGGTGGATCATGTCTACTATTTCTTGCATCCACGTTGTCCCTGCCAAGCAAGGGGCAAGAGATAAACAAGTTATGGAGGCAACCCATGGCTCTTGTTCTCCCTGGCTGTCCTCCCATTTCTACGTCCTGTTGTACCAGTATTCCATGTCTCCTTTAATCATGCTTACCTGCTTTGGGATACGTGCAAATGAGAAGGTCATCAGGCCGAGCCTTAAAGCCCCATATAGCATCCCATTGCTCCACTAGGGTCTCAGGCAAAGGAACTCCTTCAATCTCCACCAACTGTAAGCGTTTGATAAATGCAGGATCCATACCTTCTATTCCCTTCTGAACGTCCATCTTCTGATGGGACAAGGGAAAATATTAATTTTAGCCCACCACCAGCCTCAGAAGCCAGCCCCCTTGATCTATTCCCTTGGGTGCCATCAGTTGGCGCTAGAGTAATAAGACCTACCAAGTCTTCACGTATCTCTCCGTGAAGTCTGATGTCCTTCTTTGACTTGATCGCTCTGCCTCTCGTCCTGAAGTGATCTGTGGGTGTGCCGGCAGGAATGCAGGGCGTGTGCCTCTTCTCACATAGTCTTTAAGCCAGGGTTTTCGAATGAGTTCTCTGACTCTGAAGGAGTTAAACTTGGCATGGGTCTGAGTGGACCTCTTCTGTGTTGCAATTTTAAATATATATCTTAAATAGTCTCATTCTTTCTCTTTGGGAGACATGCCTAACTTGGATCAGGGGACAGTCCAAAGCATTTTATTCTGAAGTACATGACACAGTTTCCAGAACTGCTGATGTAATGTTTTCTGATGCAAGATCTGATCAAGGCTGAATGAAGTCCAGGGCTCTGCTGGCCCCTCCCTCCTCTGCCCCAAACGCAATTGCTAGAGCAGCTGTCTAAAAATTGTCAACTGAGCTGCACAGCTTCAGATGACCACCAGATGGTGGGAAAGCAATATGGAAAATTGTCTTTCCTGCCATAAAGGAGCTGTCCAGATTTTTGCAGGGAAGATCTGGTAGCCCAGGGGTGTCAAACTCAATTTCACTGAGGGCCGCATCAGCATTGCGATTGCCCTCAAGGGGCCAGGTAGGTATGGCCAGGGTGGGCATGGCTTACTGGGTGGGCGTGGCTAGACTGTGTATGGCCTACTGGGTGGGCATGGCCAGCTCTACATTGTTCGCATAAAGGGTGCCTATGGGGGCCCGGGCAGGAGTGGGACAGATCTGAGGGTCTCTGGCAGAAGGAGGGTCTCTGGGCCAGGGCCAAGGCAGTGGGGGCCATTCCCTCACTGTTTACAGGATGGCTTCACGGGCCACATGAAACCACTATGCGGGCCGGATCCAGCCCCCGGGCCTTGTGTTTGACATGTCTGTGGTAGCCTATCCCATTTGTGCCCCTTCCCAATCAACAGGAATTGACTGACTGGCTTGTTGCCCAAGCCTGACATTGTGCACTGAGAGTGAGTGAGTGAGATTGGCCCAAAATAATCCAACTGGTTTTTATGCCTAAAGTGGGACTAGAATTTACAGTCTTCTGGTTTCTAACCTGGAGCCTTAACCACTTTCCTTAAACTGTTTATATGGATATTGCCCATTGGTCATGCAATTTACAGCTGTCAGTCATACAGTTCTAAACCCCATGACAATTTGATTTCTCTCAAGTTGGACCAGAAAAACAAGTTTGCTCCAAACATTTATTTAGCTGACTATTAAAGACAAATCTCTGGGTGGGACTTTATTATAAATGAAGAAGGGGGAAAAATCCCTAACCCTGTCAGGACAAGCCACCAGTATGTAAAAATAAGAGCAAACCCCACTCCCTCCTAGCACTGATGAGGTTACTTAGTTTGGTAGTGAAATGTCTGCAAGAAAACCACCAAGCTCAGAAAGCACCAAGGACCTCACAGTTCAGCCCTGAGCTACAAATATTCTTTTCACAGATAGCTTCCCAGCAGACTAGCAGACAGGTTAAGGTCTAAGCAGGGTGGAGCGCAGAGTGACTTCTGTCACTCTGTGAGGTGGTACAAGTGATTTACCAGAGCAAACTGCCACCTTCCCCGAAGGCTTCCCCATTGATCTTGCTTGTGGAAAGGCTGCAGAGAAGGTGTCAAATGTCAGTCAGGTGGCCACGGGACTCTGCAACCATCGTCGGTGTGAGTTGGTTACCAAATGCCCAGATTGTGATTCTGAGACCGAATGGGTGCTCGGACAGTTGAACTTTGAGCAAGATCAGAAGCACCACACTTTCAGTGCAGTTGTGACTTTGAAAGGTCACCGAATAAGTGGTTGTTAAAGGAGTGTTTAGTTAGCAGGGCCAACAGAGGAACAACTGGAGATTAATTGGGCAAGATTTACGGACAGTGCTTTTTTTGTAAAAGAAAAAGGTGCCGGAACTCACACATGTCATACAACCCGCCTTGCCTACCCTACAAGGTTCCATCCAAAAAAGGTGCCAGAACTCCGTTCTGAGCGTTCTATGAGAAAAAAAGCCCTGTTTACGGATAATGGCCATTTGCTGCAGGTTTTTCTCCCAACAGAGATCTGATCAGGGCATGGAGAGAGGGATATGCTACATTTGGTTATAATTTAGACCTTTGGCCATCTTTATTATCTTACTTTTCTTTTTCTTGTACAAGCCACAAACTGAATTCATGTTAAGGGTCAAATGTAAAATACTGTATTGTGTGCCTCTCTGAGATCTTTGGAAACAGAACAAAGTGCAAAGGCTATTCAAATAAATGTACTTTATCTGATCATTAAAGAGAGTGATTATGAGGCTAAGTCTCTTTCAATCCATATTAGGGCAATTCCATTCCAAGGGAAAGGCTTATAAAATGGCAAGCCCACCCACCACAAATTTGCAAATTTGAAGTTATTTCTTTAACTCCAATAGAAATCAACGGATTAAAAAAGTCTTGCTTGAAGGCATCGTGAAGTGTGTTTATAACTCTGTACGGAATTTCAGGCCACTGTTGCCTAGTTGTTGAATGTAGAGTTCATCCAGCTGTTCACTTTGAGCCACTGTGAAGTGTTCCTTCCAGTTCCCTACGGTGCCTAGAGATGAGTAAAACAATTTAGACAAAGACAAGAAAAAAACCTCAACAGTCTGGATTTCCAGCAGTTTTTCTTCAAGCCCCGTGGTTCTCACTCTTGGCCATGTTGACAAGTGCAGACCTCTGGGATTTGTAGTCCACACATCTCAATATGACCAAGGCTGAGAAACAATCTTCTGATTCAACAGGTTTCAGAACTCTTTCTCAACCAGTTTGGCTGCTAAGAAGTCCTTCTGCTTTTGTCAACTTTTTCTAGTTACTTTGGAAAATATTCTGGGCAGCAATACAATATTTCCTCTTCAGTTTTCCAACCGCTCAGCACAATCCCACACAACCCGCTTTCCCTCAGATGCAGTTAGAAATTTGTTACTCTCCCCACCTTTTCTCATAAAGGGTGACACAGTTTGGTCCATCAAAAATGAAGGCATGTTGCTGTGATTAGCCATTGGGTTGTCTTTCATGTTCTCAAACGTGGTGTGCCGCACAATCTTATCCAGGACTGGTTCTGAAAGCTCTATATTTAGGAACTCAGCCACTTTTTGGATTTCCCGAGTTGGGTTCTGTGGAGGGAAAGAGAGTAGACAAGAAGTGTAGCGAATTAGGTTGTGAGAATCCAGTTTTATCTTATAGACAGTCTCACTGAGGAAGACATGTTTCTGTGTGCTCTTCACACCCCGTGTTTTGTTGACATAATTAGGAGCCTTTAGTTGATCAGTTCCACTCATGTAGTTTTTCCCAAGATAACTCATTTTCACATGGACCAATTAATAAGGCATTCATATTTTCTATGACTTGTGATAAACTATAATAAAGCAGTGGATATAAGAGAATGAGGAAAAACAAATAACAGAGAGTAGATGCACCTTTTCACTTTGAAATCCGAATCTGTTTAGTAAGCTATATTTATCTTTTAAAATTGTGATTTTATGGAATCCCAGAGTTCTGCGAGCAATGGCAATTGAACAAAAAAAAAACACATATTTTTTTGAACTTTGCACGCCAAACAATGAGAGTACATTGAGTGCCGTGAATTTTTAGACACCGCGACTCTGATGCCAATCTGTCCCTGTATGGTTGGTCTGTGTATGTATTTTGTGCCTAACAGGTCTGTATTTAAACCTGATCATAATCTATAGTAGTGATGGCAAACACAGACCGAGTGCCCAAACCGCAACCCAAAACCCACTTATTTATCAAAAGTTCCAGGGCTGCATTAACATTGTGGTGCCCTGGGGGAGGGGGGCAGGGAGGCACCTCTGAGTGCCGCCTCTGGCATGCAAAAACTGGGGGCGCAAAAATGGGTACCATGCTGCAAGATGCAAAAACGGCCGCCACCACACTGTGGGGTGCAGATACAAGGCACTGCACCACGCAAGAATGCGGCAAGGCTAGTGAGTATCATGCAGGCACTCACCCTGCCCCATTTGTAGCGCATGCGTGCTCGTGGCCCGGTGCACACATGCATGCATGTAAAATGCTTCCCCCTCCCTTTTCTTCCAATGGTTGGTGACCTCTGCTCTACCACCTCTACTCGAGCTTGTTAGTTGGCCGCTTCGTCTCCTTTGTGCTAGGCGGGGCTCCTGTTCCAGGCTGATGGACCTGCTGCTGCTGGCGGGTGGTGTGTGTGTGTCAACAGAGAGAGCTCTGAGTGCCGCCTCTGGCACGTGTGCCATAGTTTCGCCACCACTGATCTATAGGATTTGATTTTCAAAACGTTGCATAAAATTGTCCTACATTTCCCCCCCTAAAAATCACTACTAAAAATATTAGCAGAAAAAAATGTGAACCTTATTTGGTGAACATTAATAGTCAGAAGTCCTAAGGTTCTCTTTTGTGGAAAACACTACCTGAGCATGTCTGTAGGTATACTGTAAGTGTTTGAGAGGTGCTTACCTCTTTTATATCTTCATAAAAGAGGTAAAGAATTGGATGATGGTCTTTTGCCTCCCACCAACCACGAACATGGTCAAACCATGAGCCATAAAAAACTGCAAAGAAAAATTCAGATTAAAAATGAGGACATGATATATAGCATGCAAATTTGCTTCAGCCGTTTCCCCCAATTATAAATCTAGAAAATAATTTAGCATGGGATTTTCCTGTCTTTTTAGTTTCTTTTTTCCAGATTCTGCTCACTCCTCACCATGTGTGTTATCAACATCACCTGCTCCCCTAAAACGTGCAGGTAAGAAGCTTTGTTCTCTACATAAATAGCCTCTACTTACCTTTCCCAGCAATGAATTTTTCCAGAAAATCTTCCCACTTCCCCGGATCTTCAACCATTGTAAGCATGCGATGGAAATAGAAGTAGGAGACAGCACAGTCCTTGGCATTTCTGGCCACATAAATGATCTGTGGGGAAAAAAACTTATAGAAAACATAAGTTGATGGAAACTCAACTTATGGGAACTACGTGATGTGTCCAGGCCATTGGTGAAGCCCAATGAGTTCCCAGATTTCTGTTGCTTGTTACAGACAAAATACAAGTATTATAACAATGAGGGGGCTTGTCGCTCTCTAAGTTCTCTGTTTTCTTACAGACATTTCATTACCCAAATTAGGTAACATCATTAAGAAGTATTGTAACAGTCAAGGAAAAAAAGCCAAATGCCCTCATTCAGCTGCCACCTTATGCTTGCTAGTGCTTTGCCGCTATGTGGTGAGAGACTGCTATGAACTGTGGGGAGAGGGAACAAAGGGGGGAATACTTGGGGAAATGAAAGTAAACATTGTGCCTCCTCCAGACACTGCCTCAAGGTCTCTCAACTGGAAGTAGGAGGGGCCGCATACCAAGCTGGAAACATCTTGCTTGAACCTGATTAGTTACACCAGGGTGGACAGTGAGAGACACTTAAGGGAGGGAAAATAGAATTTAAGGATTTTGGTGCATGATTCTCAGTTCTGGCTTTGCAATACTGCAGTACACTTGATCTTTAATAAACTATACTTTTTTCAACAAATGGAGCTAAGGATCATTTCTATTTAGAGGTTTAAGTTGTGGCAGGTTCGACAGTGTTGTAGAACAGCACCCCACCGTCAATGAAAATTCATTCCAAGATCAAACATGCATCAGATTAAATTCTGAGTCTGCTTTTGCTCGGCGACATAATCTTCTCCAAATTAAATGTTTACGAGAGAAGCAGAACATTTAGGAATTTCGGGCTGTTCAAACATAGTTAATTTCTGTTTCCTTGAGCCATTCTTCAGATGCAGTCATCACCTATTACCATATTGTGCTGAATGGGGATGATGAGCACTGTAGTCCCACAAGTACCAAATTGGAAAACATACATCTAGTTCTCCCCGGGAACAAATGCTTATTTATTTATTTATTTATTATTTATTTTATTACATTTATATACTGCCCTTTCCCTGAGGACTCAGGGCGGTTTTCAGGGAATTAAAACCAACAATACAAAAGTTAAAACCAATTTAAAAAAGATTAAACTTAACCCTGTGCAATTAAAACCCCAATTAAAATAAATTACTCCTCAGCCTGGGCCAGAGAGCTCGAAGAGCCAGGTCTTCAGGCCCCGGCGGAATGAACGGAGGTCGGGGGCAGTCCTCAGCTCCACTGGCAGCTGGTTCCAGGGGGCAGGCGCCCCCACTGAGAAGGCCCTATCCCTGGGTGTTACCCGCCGGCAATCTCTTACCGGTGGGACCCTGAGCAGACCCTCCCTGTGGGAGCGCACTGGACAAAGGGCATTTGATGCTGGCAGCAGGTGTTCCCTCAAATACCCCAGACCCAAGCCATGTAGGGCTTTATAGGTAATAACCAGCACCTTGAATTTCACCCGGAGGGCAACCAGAAGCCAATGCAGCTCGCGGAGTAGAGGTGTTACATGGGAGTATCGGGAGACCCCCATTACAACTCGCGCGGCCGCATTCTGCACCAGTTGAAGCCTCCGAGTGGTCCTCAAGGGCAGCCCCATGTAGAGAGCATTACAGTAGTCCAAACGGGAGGTCATGAGTGCATGAGTAACTGTGCGTAGGGCATCTCGGTCCAGATAGGGACGCAACTGGCGCACCAGGCAAACCTGGGCAAAAGCCTCCCTGGTCACGGCTCCTATGTGGTCTTCAAAATTGAGTCGTGAATCCAGGAGGATGCCCAAGTTGCGAGCCCTATCAACGGGGGGTAACACCTCACCCCCCCATCGTTAGAGCTAGAATAGTCTGGTTAACCCGAGATGCCGATATGCACAGCCACTCAGTCTTGGCGGGATTGAGACGAAGCCTGTTTCTCCCCATCCAGCCTTGGACCACCTCCAGGCACCGGGACATCACGGCGAGGGCATCACTGGGTTGGTTTGGGTTGGAAAGAAAAAGTTGGGTATCATCAGCGTACTGATGATATCCCACCCCGAAACCACGACTGATCTCGCCCAGCGGCTTCATATAGATGTTGAACAGGAGGGGCGAGAGAACTGACCCCTGAGGAACTCCACAAATGAGAGGCCTCGGGGCGGATCTCTGCCCTCCCGTCAACACCGACTGCGAGCGGCCCAGGATATAGGAGGAGAACCACCGTAAAATGGTGCCCCCCACTCCCAACCCCCTGAGACGCCACAGCAGGATACCATGGTCAATGGTATCGAAAGCCACTGAGAGATCTAATAGGACCAGGACAGAGGAGCAACCCCTGTCCCTAGCCCTCCAGAGATCATTCACCAGCGCGACCAATGCCGTCTCCGTGCTGTGTCCGGGTCTGAAACCCGATTGGTACGGGTCCAGATAATCAGTTTCCTCCAGGAACAGAGGAAGCTGATGCGCCACCACACTCTCAACAACCTTCGCCAAAAAGCGAAGGTTGGAGACTGGACGATAGTTATTTAAAACAGCTGGGTCCAAAGCAGGCTTCTTGAGGAGTGGTCTCACCACCGCCTCCTTCAAGGCGGCAGGGAAGACACCCTCCTTCAAAGAAGCAGTTATTACTGCATGGAACCAGCCTCGTGTCCCCTCCCGGGCCGCATAAGCTAGCCAGGAGGGGCACGGATCCAACAAACAGGTGGTGGTGCTCAGTCTCCCCATGATCCTGTCCACATCATCAGGGGAAACAGGGTCGAACTCAGTCCAGATAACATGCTCAAGACCGCCCGATTCCTCCACATCAGACTCTGCCCAGTCAGAGTCCAGACCGGTCCGGATCTGAGCGATTTTGTCCGCCAGATGATGACTAAACTCCTCGGCTCGTCCCCGCAAGGGATCCTCTCTCACCTCCTGGTTAAGGAGGGAGCGAGTTACCCTAAACAGGGCGGCCGGGCGATTATCTGCGGATGCGATAAGGGCAGCAAAGTAGTTAGACTTCGCCGTCCTTATCGCCGCAAGATAAGACCTTATAAAGGTTCTTAACTGCAATCGGTCAGATTCGGATCGGCTGGACCTCCAACCGCTCTCTAGACCTCGTCTCCGACGCTTCATCTCCCGGAGCTCCACAGAGAACCATGGGGCCCAATGGGATCTGCGCCGGGTCAGAGGTCGCAAGGATACAACGCAGTCTAGTGCCCTGGCGGCTGCCGTTTCCCAGGCATCCACCAGAGCATCGACTGGGCTGTGGGTAAGGGTGATGGGTATAGGCCCATGCGCCCTCTTGAACCGTTCCGGGTCCATTAGGCGCCTGGGGCGGAACCACCTGGTCGGTTCCACCGCCCAGTGGCGGGGGGTGGCATAACAGAAAACCAGCCTCAGGAGGTAATGATCTGACCATGACAGGGGGGTGATGGTCGGGGAACCCCCTCCCAGATCATCCAACCATTGTCCAGATAGGAACACCAGGTCAAGAGTATGATCCCCCCCATGAGTCAGGCCCTCAATAACTTGGGTCAGGCCCATGGCCATCATGGAGGCCATGAACTCCCGAGCTAACTCAGATGACCCTCCCAGTGACGGCAGGTTGAAGTCACCCAGGACTATAAGCCTGGGGAACTCCACCGTCAGCCCTGAGAGAGTGTCGAGCAGCTCGGGCAGGGCTGTTGCCACACAGCCGGGCGCCAGGTATGTGAGCAACAAGCCCAACTGAGCCCGAGGACCACATCTCAAGAGGAGGGATTCACTCCCGGCCATCTGGACAATGGTGGCCTCCCGCGGACACAGAGTCTCCCGAATAACCACTGCCACCCCGCCACCCCTGCCCTGAGCCCGTGGCTGGTGTAGCACCTGGAAACCTGGAGGGCATAACTCGGTCAGAGGCACCCCTCCCTCCGAACCCAACCACGTTTCCGTAATGCACACTAGATCCGCACATTCCTCCTCGATCAGATCATGAATGAGGGGAGCTTTGTTAACTATGGATCTAGCATTAAAATAGACCAGCCTGAGCTCAGGGACCTGATCACCCTCATCCCCGGGTAAGAGGGTGCTAACCGGAGGGTCGGAGCGCGCCACCGCTCAGAGATAGCGGGGGCGCAATCCCGGGTGTTGATATGGCCCTCCGTGCAAGCACCTGCTGCCATTCCCTATCGTCGTGGGGATTTGAAGCCCCACCCCCACATTCCCAGAACCAGCAGCCACCTCCCCCGACCCCGTCCCGTCAGGACCCCTAACAGGTCCAGACTGAGTGCCGGTTAAAGATTCCCTCCCCACCCTCCTATCCCTCCCCCTCCCTAACCTTTTAAAATAACTGGCTAAAAATTTTATCAGGGGCCTCTTAGCACGTCTCAACTCGAGGCCCCTATCTAAGCCCAGCCACCTCTCAGAGTCCCAACACTTGGGCTCGTCATTAAGGGGAGTGTGGAAACAGGCGGTAGGTCGCGCCCAGGAGGCAGGAACCCCCCTGAGGGCATACAGATCAGCTTCGGAGTAACGGAGGCAAACCATGCAGCGCTAGAATAATCACATAGGGCAGGTGTTACAAATATGTCCAAAGGGTAGTTCGATGATATTGTTATAGATGGAAAAAGAAGTCCAGTAGGCATGTCTCTCAATCCACAGGACCATCTCAGCTCTCACCTGAGATGGCAATCAAAAGGGAAGCCTCAGCCGTCCTCTCACTCCGGCTGAGGGGTCCAATCTGGAGTGGAGAGAAAAGGGAGTCCTGGGCCAAGCCCACCCCAACTGGTCTCTCACACCAGTGAGGTGGTCAATGACCAGTCCAAAACTGTCCTCCCACCACGGTCAAGTCCCAGCCAAACTGGACTGTCAACAGGGGGGTCTTGATTCCTGCCGGGCATGGAGATAGCCATGATGCCTGCCTGCCAGCACAGAAAGCAAAAAAGCAGGCAGGCCAGGCCTCTGTCGATCTTCGTGTCGCCGGCCAATGCCACCAGTCCAAACGGTCTTCCAGCGGCAGAGAAAGGCATTCCCGGCAGATGTCTCGAGTCCGGGCATTCACCAGCACGTCCGCCGAGGCCGATGTCCAGACCCACAGTCCACTGCCGCCATCCGGGAGGAGAGAGAGGCTCTGCGCCGCCGAAGACGGCGCCTGCCAGCTGATGGTCCTAATCGAATCTCCAGCCAGTGGGATCGTCGCCGCTGCCCCTCCGAACGAGGAGAGGGTATCCACGACGAACGGGCAGGAGAGGAAAGGCAGGCAAGGACGTCCAGAGCTTTCACAGCGTTGCAGCATTGCTCGGCAGGTCGGCAGGCCGGCGATTTCCAAACGCCGCTATTCAGAGGGGGGGGCTCAGCGCCGCAGAGAACAGCGCCCAGCAGCTGCTTTTGCATCCCCCAGCCCCCGGAGTCACCCCATCGTACCGTGCCGCGGGTGGGCCTCCCTGAACTGACCCATTTGGAGCCCTCGTGGAGCGCCCGAAGCTCAAACTGCGGCCGCCGCCATCAGTCCAAAGGTCAAAAACATAGCTCTTTGGGTTTAGCAAACAGTAGCAAAACAACAATCAACAATAATCAGCCAGCAATGTAACAGAGTAACACTTACAATCCTCTTACATTGAGAGGATTCTGAAAAAGTGGAATGCCTGGGCTGTAAGGTAGGAAAACATTACATAATGAAACCCTACACCTTGCTGAACATTGATACATGAGTAGAGAGCTCCAAATCTTTGAATACCACCCCCCACCCCCCAATAAATCTAACCTTGCAATTTTGTTCCCAGAAGGAAGTTGGCAGGAGTTGAACTGGGAGATGACATTTGAGGGTTCGCGGGGAAGGCATTGCCAATGCCAATTCCAAGCCTGCAATATCAGGGGAGACAATCAGCCACACACTGCAGAATACAGTTTTTAATTCTACCGTTTTCCTTCTGTGCCTGTGGGTCTCACCTGAAGGGATGGGCTTTGGAAGGAAAAGTTCTATGCAAGGGATCCGCTCATTAATGGGTGCCCGGGCACATTTCTGTGCATCTCCTCTATGCTTGACCATGTCCACAATTTCCTGTGTCCATGTGGTCCCTACCAGAAAGGAAGGAGAAAAAATACAGGAAATAGAGAGTCCAGCTGGTTGTCCTGTCTATCCACATTTCATGGTTATCCATAGCTCTACCAACAACTCTCTTGGGCTCCTCTTTACCTGCTTTGGGATAAGTGCAGAGAAGAAGGTCATCAGGCCGAGCTTGAAAACCACTTATTAGGTTCCAATTCTCTACCATTTCGCTGAGCATTGGGATTCCCTCAAATTCCACCAGTTTGGAGTACTTGTTTGACTTGGCTTCCAAGGTTTCCATCTCGGATTTGAGGTCCATCCACAACACAGCAGAAGAGATTTTATTCTACAGTACTTCTTAGTCACCTCTGCTTCCTTTAACAGAGTTTCCACAATGTACAATGTCAGATCCAGTTGCTTTGTCACTGCTGTAATGGACTTTCAGCTTTCCTTCTGCTCCTCCCTCTTAACAAACTGCGTAAATTGGGATCTGGGTGGAGCATATCTGTTGAGGCCAATTTGGAAATACTTCAAAGTTTGGGGTAGATATTTCTCATCTGCGAAAAGTGGGCAACCAGCTTCTATCTTCTTTTCAACTGAATGAGTGAATTGTACACATAAAATAATTTTGTGCAAAAGTTGCTGTGCAAGACTTCTGATTTCCACACCACAGCTCTTAACTGTGCAAAGCATGAAGATGTGAACTGTATTTAATTTAAACATATGAGCATAAGCACTGCTCTGCAGGATCAAACCCCTGGCCTATCTAATCGAGCAGCCTGTTCTCATGGCGACCAACCGGCTGTGCAAGGAAACCCACTAGTCTCCCAGCAGATGGCCTTCAGACAAGATTACTGTAATAATCTCCCATTTGAATGAAGTACGCAGTATATAAAATAAAATTTAATGTCGGTTCTGATCTCATGTCATCGTCTGTTGGTGTACGGCTGCTACCATGTCCTTCTGTGGCCCAGAAGCAACCTAATGTCAACATTAATTTATCTCTTGCATATTTGCCCCACCTTATTTCTTTGAAGTACTCATTTTGTTTTATTCCTAAAATGGCAACCATCTTGTGATGTGGATGCGCTGACAGAATATCCAATGAGGTAGATGGCTGAGTGAGGACAGGGTGAGTTTTCCCAGCTCCAATCCAACATATTAGCAACTATTGCATACATTTTATTGTTAAAAATAGATTATTTTCCAAAGGAAATATGCCAGGGCCCCCATGCCGAAAGCAGATTTTATTAATGTCACAATGGTGGTGCAGTGTGAGAATAGTCCTCAGAGGTTCAGAGGCAAGTAGCCTGAAACTATACTACTCTATTGCTAAAACAATAACCTGGCCTTTTTGCCAAAAAAAGAGACTGCTTTCAAATCTATGGCATTTCTTTATTGAAGCTAACAATAGAAAAAAAAGCTCCTAATTTTAAACCTCCATATCACAATAAATAGGGCTTGTGTTAGTTACACTGAAGTCACTGAAATTCTACCATTATGACCTGAGAAGGTGGGAACTTTTGCTTTGTTTTTCACAAATAATGTAACGTAACTCTACCTAAGATTTAGATTTTTGAAAGATCACTTGTACAGCTTGCAATTCTGCTACGGTCAAGGAAAGTGTGACAAATGGGATTAAAATATAATTATGTCCCTCTTTCTCACACTACCTTTCTATTGCACCCTGTCCATCTATATTCTTTTAGGGTTGTTTTTTAAGAAGAAATATGTTAATGGCTGTGTGGAGTTTGTTATTTCATATGCAGGGGAGTTTAATTCTTGTTTTGGTCTCCAGCAGGGCTTTTTTTCTCATAGAACGCTCAGAATGGAGTTCCGGCACCTTTTTTGGATGGAACATTGTAGGGTAGGCAAGGCGGGTTGTATGACATTTGTGAGTTCCGGCACCTTTTTCTTTTACAAAAAAAGCACTGGTCTCCAGAATAAAGAAATGAACTGAAAGTCGATACTGCTAACTTTGTCATGCGTTTAGCCTAGTAATTAAGTCCCAAGAAATTGTTGTGAGGTTGTTATGGTTAACTGAATCAACCCTGACTCCTGGTGACTGAAGGAATAAGTGCATGCTGATTTTTTTTTAATATTTTGGAAGTGGCTTTGTGGTATCTTCTTCCTAGAACTGGGAGAAAATTACTGGCCACAAATCACCCAGTTGGGTTTGTGTCTAAGGGAGAACTAGAACTCCTGGACTCCTGGCATCATCTTTAATCACTACACAAAGTTACCGCCCTGCAGAATTCTGATCCAATACAGCTAAAGTAGGAGTGGTGGTTTGGTGTAGCAGTTAAAGCACCCATGCCAAAAACCGGGAGACCGATTTTTAGGTGCTCACAAAGCCAGCTGGGTGACGTTGGGCCAGTCACTTTCTCTTACCCCAGGAAGCAGGCAATGGCAAACTACTTCTGAAATTCTGGCCAAGAAAACTACAGGAATCTATCCAGTCAGTTGCCATGAATTAACAATGACTCAAAGATCTCACCCCCTCTAACCCCCCCTCCAAAAAAAACCCCTCAGACACCACCAGCTAAAGAAAGATGCTGGTGAAAAGAAAGGCAAGGATTGGGGTGACATGATGCCTGTTGCTTCAACCACTTCCCTTAAACTGTTTATAATAAGGTTGCCCATTGGTGGTACAATTTATAGCTGTCAGTGATAAAATTCTGAATCCCATGTTGAGTTGCTTTCCTTCTCTCAACTTAGACCAAACACAAGTTTGCTCCAAACGTTCAGCAGAATTTTTGGGGATTCTATACATACTGCTTTCTAGGCTTAAAAGAAAATTCCAAAATGGGACTCTATTAGGAAAAAGAAGTGAAAGCAACTGGATTTAGGGAATATAGGAGCCTCCTCAACCTTAGCAACTTTAAGACATGTGGCTGAGGAATTCTGGAAGCTGAGGTTCACACATCTTAAAGCTGCCAAGGATGAGAAACCCTGGTCTAATTGATGGAATCTTGGGGGGCAGACCAGATGCTAGGTAGAGCTGTTTTTCATTTCTCTTTTCTATCACTTTTTACATTCCAGTTTCTTTTGTTTTTAAATCGGACTTTGAGGAGGAGAAACCTGCATCCTGTGTATTGTTGGAAATCCTGAAGGAGGAAGTCTTTAGATCCTCTTGCTCTCGAGAAATATGGGGAGACTTTGCTATCATTTTTCATCATTTATTTTATTAGGGCTAGTCCAGTAGATTCATATCAATGTGGAACTGGATGAGAGGACAGGTGCTGGATTAGAGCCATTCTACCTGGGCAATGCAGGCTACGTTTTAAGGATTAGGTTTGAGAAGAAAGGAAGAAAGAAAAGGTTGGTTAATTTGCTTAATCAATGGGGATTTACAATGGTAAATAACATATTCTTGCCTTCTTCCTGAATAAATGTTCTTGAGCCAGGGGTGGCTGCTCTCAAGTGCTGGAGGGTGCAAGCAGCTTACCAAAGCAACAGGCAACCTTCTCTGGCAGCTTCCCCATTGACTCTGCCAGTGGAATGCCTCCTGGGAAGGTCAGAAACAGCAGTCAGGTGACTGTGGAACATTGGAACTGTTGTAGGTGCAAGCTGCTTGTCAATCAATCAGACCATTGGGATGGAGGGCCTTTGAGGATGGTCATAAGTACCACTCTTTCCATGTTGTAGTAACTTTGAAAGGTTACTGAATACGTGGTTGTTAAATGAGGACTACCTGTACAGTTACCAGGGCCAAAGGTGAGGCATAATTGGAGATTAATTTGGCAAGATTTCTGAATATTGGCCATTTGCTGCAAATTTCTCCCAAGAGACATCTGATTGGGGCAAGGAGAGAAGGATATGCTATGTTGGGTTATCACTTAGACCTTTGGCCATCTTTATTCCCTTACTCCTCTTTTTCCTGCACAATCCACAGGTTGAATTTATGTGAGGATAAAATTCGTATTATGTCGGCTTCTCTGAGATTTTTGGAAAAAGGACAACCTGCAAAGGTTATTCAGATAAAATGCATTCATTGTTTATCTCATCATCAGAGAGAGTGAGTCTGAGGCTAGGTCTCTTTCAACCCCTCTTAGGGCAATTTCATCCCAAGGCTTATAAGAGAAAGGCTTATAAAATAGCAAGCCCACCCATCACAAAAGGACTTTCTCCATTGCTTGCAAATGTCCGGTTATTTCTTTAACTCAAGTAGAAATCAGCCAATGAAAAAGACTTGCTTGAAGGCATCGTGAAGTCTGTTTCTAACTCTGTACGGAATTTCAGGCCACTGTTGCCTAGTTGTTGAATGTAGAGTTCATCCAGCTGTTCACTTTGAGCCACTGTGAAGTGTTCCTTCCAGTTCCCTACGGTGCCTAGAGATGAGTAAAACAATTTAGACAAAGACAAGAAAAAAACCTCAACAGTCTGGATTTCCAGCAGTTTTTCTTCAAGCCCCGTGGTTCTCACTCTTGGCCATGTTGACAAGTGCAGACCTCTGGGATTTGTAGTCCACACATCTCAATATGACCAAGGCTGAGAAACAATCTTCTGATTCAACAGGTTTCAGAACTCTTTCTCAACCAGTTTGGCTGCTAAGAAGTCCTTCTGCTTTTGTCAACTTTTTCTAGTTACTTTGGAAAATATTCTGGGCAGCAATACAATATTTCCTCTTCAGTTTTCCAACCGCTCAGCACAATCCCACACAACCCGCTTTCCCTCAGATGCAGTTAGAAATTTGTTACTCTCCCCACCTTTTCTCATAAAGGGTGACACAGTTTGGTCCATCAAAAATGAAGGCATGTTGCTGTGATTAGCCATTGGGTTGTCTTTCATGTTCTCAAACGTGGTGTGCCGCACAATCTTATCCAGGACTGGTTCTGAAAGCTCTATATTTAGGAACTCAGCCACTTTTTGGATTTCCCGAGTTGGGTTCTGTGGAGGGAAAGAGAGTAGACAAGAAGTGTAGCGAATTAGGTTGTGAGAATCCAGTTTTATCTTATAGACAGTCTCACTGAGGAAGACATGTTTCTGTGTGCTCTTCACACCCCGTGTTTTGTTGACATAATTAGGAGCCTTTAGTTGATCAGTTCCACTCATGTAGTTTTTCCCAAGATAACTCATTTTCACATGGACCAATTAATAAGGCATTCATATTTTCTATGACTTGTGATAAACTATAATAAAGCAGTGGATATAAGAGAATGAGGAAAAACAAATAACAGAGAGTAGATGCACCTTTTCACTTTGAAATCCGAATCTGTTTAGTAAGCTATATTTATCTTTTAAAATTGTGATTTTATGGAATCCCAGAGTTCTGCGAGCAATGGCAATTGAACAAAAAAAAAACACATATTTTTTTGAACTTTGCACGCCAAACAATGAGAGTACACTGAGTGCCGTGAATTTTTAGACACCGCGACTCTGATGCCAATCTGTCCCTGTATGGTTGGTCTGTGTATGTATTTTGTGCCTAACAGGTCTGTATTTAAACCTGATCATAATCTATAGTAGTAATGGCAAACACAGACCGAGTGCCCAAACCGCAACCCAAAACCCACTTATTTATCGAAAGTGCCAGGGCTGCATTATCATTGTGGTGCCCTGGGGGAGGGGGGCAGGGAGGCACCTCTGAGTGCCGCCTCTGGCATGCAAAAACTGGGGGCGCAAAAATGGGTACCATGCTGCAAGATGCAAAAACGGCCGCCACCACACTGTGGGGTGCAGATACAAGGCACTGCACCACGCAAGAATGCGGCAAGGCTAGTGAGTATCATGCAGGCACTCACCCTGCCCCATTTGTAGCGCATGCGTGCTCGTGGTCCGGTGCACACATGCACGCATGTAAAATGCTTCCCCCTCCCTTTTCTTCCAATGGTTGGTGACCTCTGCTCTACCACCTCTACTCGAGCTTGTTAGTTGGCCGCTTCGTCTCCTTTGTGCTAGGCGGGGCTCCTGTTCCAGGCTGATGGACCTGCTGCTGCTGGCGGGTGGTGTGTGTGTGTCAACAGAGAGAGCTCTGAGTGCCGCCTCTGGCACGTGTGCCATAGTTTCGCCACCACTGATCTATAGGATTTGATTTTCAAAACGTTGCATAAAATTGTCCTACATTTTCCCCCCTAAAAATCACTACTAAAAATATTAGCAGAAAAAAATGTGAACCTTATTTGGTGAACATTAATAGTCAGAAGTCCTAAGGTTCTCTTTTGTGGAAAATACTACCTGAGCATGTCTGTAGGTATACTGTAAGTGTTTGAGAGGTGCTTACCTCTTTTATATCTTCATAAAAGAGGTAAAGAATTGGATGATGGTCTTTTGCCTCCCACCAACCACGAACATGGTCAAACCATGAGCCATAAAAAACTGCAAAGAAAAATTCAGATTAAAAATGAGGACATGATATATAGCATGCAAATTTGCTTCAGTTGTTTCCCCCAATTATAAATCTAGAAAATAATTTAGCATGGGATTTTCCTGTCTTTTTATCTTCTTTTTTCCAGATTCTGGTCACTCCTCACCATGTGTGTTATCAACATCACCTGCTCCCCTAAAACGTGCAGGTAAGAAGCTTTGTTCTCTACATAAATAGCCTCTACTTACCTTTCCCAGCAATGAAATTTTCCAGAAAATCTTCCCACTTCCCCGGATCTTCAACCATTGTAAGCATGCGATGGAAATAGAAGTAGGAGACAGCACAGTCCTTGGCATTTCTGGCCACATAAATGATCTGTGGGGAAAAAAACTTATAGAAAACATAAGTTGATGGAAACTCAACTTATGGGAACTACGTGATGTGTCCAGGCCATTGGTGAAGCCCAATGAGTTCCCAGATTTCTGTTGCTTGTTACAGACAAAATACAAGTATTATAACAATGAGGGGGCTTGTCGCTCTCTAAGTTCTCTGTTTTCTTACAGACATTTCATTACCCAAATTAGGTAACATCATTAAGAAGTATTGTAACAGTCAAGGAAAAAAAGCCAAATGCCCTCATTCAGCTGCCACCTTATGCTTGCTAGTGCTTTGCCGCTATGTGGTGAGAGACTGCTATGAACTGTGGGGAGAGGGAACAAAGGGGGGAATACTTGGGGAAATGAAAGTAAACATTGTGCCTCCTCCAGACACTGCCTCAAGGTCTCTCAACTGGAAGTAGGAGGGGCCGCATACCAAGCTGTGCTTGGACCCACCATTATGGAAACATCTTGCTTGAACCTGATTAGTTACACCAGGGTGGACAGTGAGAGACACTTAAGGGAGGGAAAATAGAATTTAAGGATTTTGGTGCATGATTCTCAGTTCTGGCTTTGCAATACTGCAGTACACTTGATCTTTAATAAACTATACTTTTTTCAACAAATGGAGCTAAGGATCATTTCTATTTAGAGGTTTAAGTTGTGGCAGGTTCGACAGTGTTGTAGAACAGAACCCCCGGCAATGTAAATTCATTCCAAGATCAAACATGCATCAGATTAAATTCTGAGTCTGCTTAAGCTCGGCGACATAATCTTCTCCAAATTAAATGTTTACGAGAGAAGCAGAACATTTAGGAATTTCGGGCTGTTCAAACGTAGTTAATTTCTGTTTCCTTGAGCCATTCTTCAGATGCAGTCATCACCTATTACCATATTGTGCTGAATGGGGATGATGAGCACTGTAGTCCCACAAGTACCAAATTGGAAAACATACATCTAGTTCTCCCCGGGAACAAATGCTTACATTGAGGGGATTCTGAAAAAGTGGAATGCCTGGGCTGTAAGGTAGGAAAGCATTATTTATTTATTTATTTATTTATTTAGTTACATTTATATACCGCCCTATTCCCTGAGGACTCAGGGCGGTTTACAGGGAATTAAAAAATCCATCATACAAAAGTTAAAAAACCAAATTAAAAAATATTAAATTGACCCTGTATACTTAAAACCCCAATTAAAAATTTCTCCTCAGCCTGGGCCTGAGAGCTCAAAGAGCCAGGTCTTCAGGTCCCGGCGGAATGATCGGAGGTCGGGGGCAGTTCTCAGCTCCACCGGCAGCTGGTTCCAGAGGGCAGGCGCTCCCACTGAGAAGGCCCTATCCCTGGGTGTCACCCGCCGGCAATCTCTCACCGGCGGCACCCTGAGCAGACCCTCCCTGTGGGAGCGCACTGGGCGAAGGGCGTTTGATTACATAATGAAACCCTACACCTTGCTGAACATTGATACATGAGTAGAGAGCTCCAAATCTTTGAATACCACCCCCCACCCCCCAATAAATCTAACCTTGCAATTTTGTTCCCAGAAGGAAGTTGGCAGGAGTTGAACTGGGAGATGACATTTGAGGGTTCGCGGGGAAGGCATTGCCAATGCCAATTCCAAGCCTGCAATATCAGGGGAGACAATCAGCCACACACTGCAGAATACAGTTTTTAATTTTACCGTTTTCCTTCTGTGCCTGTGGGTCTCACCTGAAGGGATGGGCTTTGGAAGGAAAAGTTCTATGTAAGGGATCCGCTCATTAATGGGTGCCCGGGCACATTTCTGTGCATCTCCTCTATGCTGGACCATGTCCACAATTTCCTGTATCCACGTGGTCCCTACCAGAAAGGAAGGAGAAAAGGTACAGGAAATAGAGAGTCCAGCTGGTTGTCCTGTCTATCCACATTTCATGGTTATCCATAGCTCTACCAACAACTCTCTTGGGCTCCTCTTTACCTGCTTTGGGATAAGTGCAGAGAAGAAGGTCATCAGGCCGAGCTTGAAAACCACTTATTAGGTTCCAATTCTCTGCCATTTCGCTGAGCATTGGGATTCCCTCAAATTCCACCAGTTTGGAGTACTTGTTTGACTTGGCTTCCAAGGTTTCCATCTCGGATTTGAGGTCCATCCACAACACAGCAGAAGAGATTTTATTCTACGGTACTTCTTAGTCACCTCTGCTTCCTTTAACAGAGTTTCCACAATGTACAATGTCAGATCCAGTTGCTTTTTCACTGCTGCAATGGACTTTCAGCTTTCCTTCTGCTCCTCCCTCTTAACAAAGTGCGTAAATTGAGATCTGGGTGGAGTATATCTGTTGAGGCCAATTTGGAAATACTTCTAAGTTTGGGGTAGATATTTCTCATATGTGAAAACTGGACAAACAGCTTGTATCTCCTTTTCAACTGAATGAGTGAATTGTACACATAAAATAATTTTGTGCAAAAGTTGCTGTGCAAGACTTCTGATTTCCACACCACAGCTCTTAACTATGCAAAGCATGAAGACGTGAACTGTATTTAATTTAAACATATGAGCATAAGCACTGCTCTGCAGGATCAAACCCCTGGCCTATCTAATCGAGCAGCCTGTTCTCATGGCGACCAACCAGCTGTGCAAGGAAACCCACTAGTCTCCCAGCAGATGGCCTTCAGACAAGATTACTGTAATAATCTCCCATTTGAATTATTATTATTATTATTAATTTAATTTATATACCGCCCTTCTCCCGAAGGACTCAGGGCGGTGAACAGGGCAATACAGAAAAACAAGATACAAAAATTAAAAATTATTAAAAAGTAATTAAACAGTGCCCATAATAAATTAATACAGATTAACAGTTAAAATCCATTTATAAAATCCAACCCCGTCCCATCAGGCCAGGCCAGGTTGTTCAAAGAGATAGGTTTTAAGATCGCGCCGGAAGGAGCAGAGATCGGGTGCCACCCGGAGCTCGACTGGAAGATGGTTCCAAAGATCCGGTGCACCCACAGAGAACGCCCTCCCCCTGGGGGCCACCAGTCGGCATTCTTTGACCGGTGGCACCCTGAGGAGGCCCTCTCTGTGGGAGCGTACTGGGCGGAGGGAAGTTGACGCCGGCTGCAGGTGCTCCCCAAGGTATTCCGGACCCATGCCATGAAGGGCTTTGTAGTTCATTAGTAACACCTTGAACCTCACCCAGAAGACAACTGGTAGCCAATGCAGCTCACGGAGCAAAGGTGTGACATGGGAGTGTCGGGAAACTCCCAACACAACTCTTGCGGCTGCATTCTGTACCAGTTGGAGCCTCCGAGTGGTCTTCAAGGGTGGCTCCATGTAGAGAGCGTTGCAGTAGTCAAGACGAGAGGTCACGAGCGCATGAGTGACCGTACGTAAGGCATCCCGGTCTAGATAGGGCCGCAACTGGCGCACCAGGCGAACCTGGGCGAAGGCCCCCCTAGTCACAGCTACTATATGGTCTTCTAAGGAAAGCTGTGAATCTAGGAGGACTCCCAAGTTGCGAGCCATATCTACAGGGGGTAATAACTCACCCCCCATAGTGAGGGGTGGGATATCCTGAATATCCCGAGATGCCGGTACGCACAGCCACTCAGTCTTGTCAGGGTTTAGTCGAAGCCTGTTCCTCCCCATCCAGACCCGGACCGCCTCCAGGCATCGGGCATCACGTCGAGGGCATCACTGGGGTGGTTTGGGGTCGAAATGAAAAGCTGGGTATCATCAGCATACTGATGATACCCAACTCCAAAACCACGAATGATCTCACCCAGCGGTTTCATGTAGATGTTGAACAGGAGATGCGAGAGGACCGACCCCTGAGGAACTCCACAAACGAGAGGCCTCGCGGTCGACCTCTGCCCCCCTGCCAACACTGACTGCGAGTGTCCCAGGAGATAGGAGGAGAACCACTGAAGAACCGTGCCTCCCACTCCCAATCCCCTGAGGCGCCGCAGCAGGATACCATGGTCAATGGTATCGAAAGCCGCTGAGAGGTCTAATAGGACTAGGACAGAGGAATATCCCGTCCCGAGCCCTCCAGAGATCATTCACCAGTGCGACCAATGCCGTCTCCGTGCTGCACCCGGGCCTGAAGCCCGATTGGTACGGGTCTAGATAATCCGCTTCATCCAGGGCCAGAGGGAGCTGATGCGCCACCACACTCTCAACAACCTTCGCAAGAAAGCGAAGTTTGGAGACCGGACGAAAGTTATTTAGCACAGCCAGGTCCAAGGCAGGCTTCTTGAAGAGAGGTCTTACCACCGCCTCTTTCAAGGCGGCGGGAAAACTACCCTCACTCAAAGAGGCAGATATAATCGCCTGGAACCAGCCTCGTGTCCCCTCCCGGGCTGCATAAACCAGCCAGGAAGGGCACAGGTCCAATAAACATGTGATGGAGCTCAGCCTCCCCATAATCCTGTCCACTTCCTCCGGAGTTACAGGATCGAACTCCTCCCAGGTAACATTGACAAGACCGCTCGTGTCCTGATCGTCTGACGCTGCCCAGTCGGAGTCCAAACCGGTCCGAATCCGAGCGATTTTGTCCGACAGATGTTGACTAAACTAAATGAAGTACGCAGTATATAAAATAAAATTTAATGTCGGTTCTGATCTCATGTCATCGTCTGTTGGTGTACGGCTGCTACCATGTCCTAACATCAACCTAACATCAACATTAATTTATCTCTTGCATATTTGGGAAGGTGAGGAGATTTGGCATTTCTCTCAGGCTAGTTTAGCTGTTGGAATTGCTCACAAGATTGGAAGCTCTCTCTGTGTGTGTGTGTTTCTGTGTTTCACAGCCACATGAGATAATGAATTTATTCCTAGATATAGATTTGCAGGACTGGCGTCTTAAAAATAGCTATCCTCTCAGTGCACACATATTTGAAATGTTGGGTAGCGTTGGATAGATTAGATTTTTCCTTGTTGCTAAGGATGGCTTCATGCGGGAATGAGGCAAGGAGCCCAATAATCTTCCCTCCTTTCTCTATTTTTGAAAGCAGAACCAGCCTTTTATGTTAAGGCCCTGCTCACTTTCCCAAACTCCAAACTCGCGCATTCTAGGGCTGCAGAGTGATTTCACTACACCCCCCCCCCCCCGCTGATCTGAGCAGCAGAAGCATTTTCAAAACTTCTGGAGCTCACATCCATGGCCATGAGGTGATTTTATGATGCTCCAGCAGCCCAATCTGGGCGTCGGAGGCCTGCAAAATGCCTCTGCTGCCCAGATCTAGGGCTGCAGAGCAATTTTGCTTCCCCCCCCAGCTGATTTGGGCAGCAGAAGCATTTTGCAGGCCTCCAAAGCCAGGATCCGGCTGCTGGAGCATTGCAAAATCGCCCCACGGCCATCGCTGCGATCTCCAGAGGCTTCAAAAACACTTCTGCTGCCCAGATCGGCTGTAGGGGTGGGGAGCGAAAGTGCTCTGCAGCTGTCGATCTGGGCAGCAGAGAGAAAGAGAGATTGAGCCAGCAGGGAAGCAAAAGTGTGGGGAAAGGAAAGCACTGCAAAGTAAGCAAACTTACAAAAAGGGAATTTCTCTGTCTCTCTCACACACTGTCTTCCCCCACCCACTTTAATATCAGTGAGGCTCCTCCAATGGACCATGACCCAGCATTTGCCCCGGTCCCATCCCCCCTCTGGCAGAGACCCTCAGATTTGCCCCAGTCCTGCCCAGGTCCGAACAAGTGCCCCTGACGCCAGTGATGTTGAGCTGGCCACGCCCACACAGTAGGCCACGCCCATGCCAGATTAATAAGATGAGAGTTCCGGCACCTTTTTTTTAAGAAAAAAAGCACTGATAAATTGTATCACCAATGGGCAACCTTATTATAAACAGTTTAAGGGAAGTGGTTGAAGCAACAGGCATCATGTCACCCCCCAATACTTCCTTTTCTTTTCACCAGCATCTTTCCTTAGCTGGTGGTGTCTGAGGTTTGTTTTTGGGGGGGAGGGGGGTTGGAGGGGGTGAGATCTTTGAGTCAGCGTTAATTCATGGCAACTGACAGGATAGATTCCTGTAGTTTTCTTGGCAAGAATTTCAGAAGCAGTTTGCCATTGCCTGCTTCCTGGGGTAAGAGAAAGTGACTGGCCCAGTGCCACCCAGCTGGCTTTGTGAGCACTTAAAAATTGGTCTCCCGGTTTTGGGCATGGGTGCTACACCAAACCACCTCTCTTACTTTAGCTGTATTGGATGAGAAAGCAAGCGAGAGAAGTAGGCTGTGAAACACAGAATGCACGCGCGCGCACACACACACACACACACCAGCTGCCAAATGAACCTTGGTCTTCCTCTGCAGAGACATCTTCAGCACCTTGTCGAGGCCGTGGGGGTTTGTCATGCTGCAAGTTTGCTCAGCGTCTGCTAAGGGCTGGCCGATAGCAGAGGGAACGGTAGCCTTGCCATGTGCTCCTCACCGGCCTGCTCCCATGCAAACTCTCGCTGACAGTGCTGAACCGGCAGTCGCCATCAGATGCCCGCCTTCCCAAACTCCAAATTCACGTGTCCTACTTTTCTCGCTCGCCTTCTCCAACTCCAAACTCGCGTGTCCTAGTTTGGAGTTTTGGAAGATGACCGAGGAAAGTAGGACACACGAGTTTGGAGGGAGTAGCATAGCTTGTGCAAAAGGTGTGTGTGTGTGTGTGTGTGTGTGTGTGTGTAAAAAGGTGCCGGAACGCCGTTCTGAGCGTTCTATGAGAAAAAAAGCCCTGCAATTTATAGCTGTCAGTGATAAAATTCTGAATCCCATGTTGAGTTGCTTTCCTTCTCTCAACTTAGACCAGACACATGTTTGCTCCAAACGTTCAGCAGGCTTTTTGGGGATTCGATACATACTGCTTTCCAGGCTTAAGAGGAAATTCCAAAATGGGACTCTATTAGGAAAAAGAAGTGAAAGCAACTGGATTTAGGGAATATAGGAGCCTCCTCAACCTTAGCAACTTTAAGACATGTGGCTGAGGAATTCTGGAAGCTGAGGTTCACACATCTTAAAGCTGCCAAGGATGAGAAACCCTGGTCTAATTGATGGAATCTTGGGGGGCAGACCAGATGCTAGGTAGAGCTGTTTTTCATTTCTCTTTTCCATCACTTTTTACATTCGTTTCCTTTTTTTTTTTAAATCGGACTTTGAGGAGGAGAAACCTGCATCCTGTGTATTGATGGAAATCCTGAAGGAGGAAGTCTTTAGATCCTCTTGCTCTCGAGAAATATGGGGAGACTTTGCTATCATTTTTCATCATGACTGTGGAACATTGGAAATGTTGTAGGTACAAGCTGCTTGCCAATCAATCAGATTGTGATCACATGACCATGGGGATGGAGGGCCTTTAAGGATGGTCATAGGTACCACTCTTTCCATGTTGTAGTAACTTTGAAAGGTTACTGAATACGTGGTTGTTAAATGAGGACTACCTGTACAGTTACCAGGGCCAAAGGTGAGGCATAATTGGAGATTAATTTGGCAAGATTTCTGAATATTGGCCATTTGTTGCAAATTTCTCCCAAGAGACATCTGATTGGGGCAAGGAGAGAAGGATATGCTATGTTGGGTTATCACTTAGACCTTTGGCCATCTTTATTCCCTTACTCCTCTTTTTCCTGCACAATCCACAGGTTGAATTTATGTGAGGATAAAATTCGTATTATGTCGGCTTCTCTGAGATTTTTGGAAAAAGGACAACCTGCAAAGGTTATTCAGATAAAATGCATTCATTGTTTATCTCATCATCAGAGAGAGTGAGTCTGAGGCTAGGTCTCTTTCAACCCCTCTTAGGGCAATTTCATCCCAAGGCTTATAAGAGAAAGGCTTATAAAATAGCAAGCCCACCCATCACAAAAGGACTTTCTGCCATTGCTTGCAAATGTCCGGTTATTTCTTTAACTCAAGTAGAAATCAGCCAATGAAAAAGACTTGCTTGAAGGCATCGTGAAGTCTGTTTCTAACTCTGTGCGGAATTTCAACCCGCTGTTGCCTAGTTGTTGAATGCAGATTTCATCCAGCTGTTGGCTTTGAGCCACTGTGAAGTTTTCCTTCCAGTCCCCTACCATGCCTAGAGATGGGTAAAACATAGGGAGAAATATTAAAAAAAAATCTCAGTGGTCTGGATTACAGCATTTTTTTCCTCACTCCTGTGCTTTTCAGTCTTGGCTATATTAAAATGGAAATTTTAGAGACCAGTGGGAGTTGAAGTCCACTCATCTTAACATGGCCAGGCTTGAGAAACACTCAACTGACCAACAGGTTACAGCACTCCTCCTCAACCAGTTTGACTTCTAAGAAGTCTTTCCACGTTTGATAATTTGGAAACTTATAAAAGGGACATCCAAGCTAGACGTAAGGAGAACATTCTTGGCAGTGAGAACAATTAATCAGTTAAAGAGCTTGTCTTCAGGAGTTGTTGGTGCTCCATCACTGGAGGTTTTTAAGAAGAGATTGGACAGCCATTTGTCTGACATGGTACAGAGTTACCTGCTTGAGTAGAAGACATCCAAGGCTCCTTTCAACTCTGTTATTCTGTCACCTTTGTTCCAGTTACTTTGGAAAATATTTTGGACAGCAATGTAATAGCTCCTCTATTTTTCTCACTGTTCAGCACAAATGCTCCCTTTCCCACCAAATGTAGCTAGAACTTAGTTACTCTCCTCACCTTTTCTCATAAAGGGTGACACTGTCTGATCAAGGACAAATGAAGGCATGTTGCTGTAATTAGCCATTGGGTTATCTTTCATGCGCTCAAATCTGGTGTGCTGCACAATCTGATGCAGGACTGATTCTGAAATCTCTATATTTAGGAACTCAGCCACTTTTTGTATTTCACGAGTTGGGTTCTGTGAATGGAAAAAAAAAGATTAGAGCAAGAAGTGTAGTGAACTGGGTTGTGAGAATCCAGTTTTATCTTACAGAAAGTCTCATTGAGAAAAACATGTTTCTGTGTGGTCTTCACACCCTGTGTTTTGGTGACCTAATTAAGAACTTCTGGTTAATTAACTCTGCTCATTTAGCTTTTCTCAAAGTAACCCATGTTCACATTCACCTATTAATAAGGTTTTCAGATTTTCTATGACTTGGGATAGACTATAATAGAGCAGTGGATATAAGAGGAGGGAAAAAAATTAACAGAAAGTAGATGCACATTTTCCCTTTGAAATCCAAATCTGTTTAGCCATCTATTTCCAACTTTTCAACTGCAATTGCATGGAATCCCAGGGTTTGGGGAGTGATTAGGGTTAAAAAAAATCTTTTTGGCCTTTGCATGCGAAGCAAACACGCACACCAGTGGTGTGAATTTTTACACACTGCGACTCAGATGCCACTCTCATGCTTTGCAGTTACTGTATAAGTGTAATAATTTTGTGAATACTAGCTCTGTATTTGAATCAGATCATAATTTTTTTACGATAAATTTTTAAAAGGTAGGTAAAGTTTTTCCCCAAAAAATCTTAAAAAAAATTGTGCTATATTTTTATTCCTATTGCTTAGGCTTCTGTTCTTTAATAAGTTTACTATTCAATATTGTCAGTTAATGTTCTTGGTTTATAGAAATTTATAGTCTTTATTTAGAAAATCTGTTGGGCTTACCTTTAGAAAAATTGAAATCCCTTTGATTTAAACCAGTTATTTAACAGCAAGTTATTTCCATTTTGATGATACATTTTTATTGTGTACCAACACAATATGATGATACAAAATGCAAAAAAAAATGAGAAAAAGATGTCGATTTGATTATGCAAATTAGAGGCATCCTCAGATAGGCAATTGGGTACAAAAAAGTTAAGATGGTGGATGTGACTGAGGGATCAAAGCTCTGCCCCTTTTTACATATGCAATTCAATCACACATTTGCAATCTTGACATTTTTGGCTTCCTCCAATACCTCTGATACAAATATAAACAAAGATGTTGCTTTCCTTTGCTCAGGGATCTTAAAACAGAGGAAGTTTCTAAATTTTGAGAAGTAATTCTCTAATTTCCAGGATATTTTTATCTATACAATGGCAAGAAGCCATTTTATTTTATTTCCTCAGATTATTTCATTGGCCACAAATAGGTTGGTGAGAGGACCAGTGCTGGATATACAGCAAACTAAATACATCTCCATGGAGGGCTGAAACAACCACAGCAAAAACTCAAGAATTTGTATCAGATTGGTTGTTTGAAATCTTCCATACAAGGAGAGAATGGGGGATCACCAACACAGGCGCTGGACAGCTGCTCCTTAATTTTTTTTTAACATTTGTATTATTGTCTTTTATTGTTGTTAGCTGCCCTGAGTCCTTCGGGAGATAGGGCAGCATATAAGTCCCCAAAATAAATAAATAAATTTGAATGCTAGAGATGAAGGGAATCATCAATTACATAACTGCAGTGGATCCCTTTAAAGAACAGTGTTGTTTCTAATCACTTTCGGAAATTGCTTATCTAACCACCTTAAACCTCTTACAGATCTTTGAAACAACAAGTTTTAAAAGCTAAAAATCCCCATTGGGGAAGCTGTATTTGCTTAAAAACCACATGATTTGCCTATGATGGCACATTTGCTTAACATTCACCATAAAAGTTGCTATAAAATCGGGTCAAAGTTCACTTACAGCCACAATGACTAACAATGGAAATTTCTATCCTAATTGTGGTTGTAAGTCAAGGTCCACCTGTAAAAAAAATATATGTGAATCTTATTTGGTAAACACTAGTAGTAAAAAATCCTAAGGTTCTCTTTCTTGGAAAATATTACCTGAGTATGTCTATATGTATAAGTGTATGAGAGATGCTTACCTCTTTTATATCTTCATAAAAGAGCTACAAAATTGAATGATGGCCTTTAGCCTCCCACCAACCGCGAACATGGTCAAACCACGACCCATAACAAACTGCAAAGAGAAACTTAAATTAGAAAATAATGTATAGTGTCCAAATCTGCTTCAGCCACTTTTGTAAAAGTAAATCTAGAAAAAAAATAGCAGTGGTTTTTTCTCGTTTTTTTTCTTTCTAAAAATCCTGATCACTCCTCACCATGTGTGTTGTTAACCAGAAAGTTGCCTCCTGTATCAGGAAACTCAATGAAAGGGTAATCAGCATCACCTACACCCATAAAACATGCAGGCAAGAAGCCTTTTCTTTACACAAATAGCCTCTTCTTACCTTTCCCAGTAATAAAATTCTCCAGAAAATCTCCCCACTTTCCTGGATCTGGAAGTATTTTATTCATGCGATGGAAATGAAAGAAGGAGACAGCACAGTCCTTAGCATTTCTGGCCACATAAATGATCTGTGAAAATAAAATGTATGGGGAACATATGCTGAAGGAAGTTCAACTTATGGGAACTATTTGATGTGTCCAGGCCATTGTTGAACCTCCTTCCAGATAGTAATTGACAGAGTTTATGTAGAATATCTCCTGAGCCAACAAGGAGAATGCACAGAAGAAGTGGTACTGAGAGTAGCCAGGTTTTGCACAGCAACCACATTGATACACTGAGGCGTGTAAAAAGGAAAAAAAAAACTTTACTTTTAGGAGTAGCACAAGTCAAGAATAAACAGTCCAGGTCATACACGGGTACAGAGAAGATATCAACAGTTCAAGAGTTATCCAATACAAGTCATCTTACCAGTCCAAAAGTCAAAAACACAGTTCTTCGGGTTTAGCAAACAGTAGCAAAACCACAATCAACAATAATCAGCAAGCAATGTAACAGAGTAACTAACACAGAGAGAAAGAAGCTATGTCTCTAGCTCCCTCTTATGGCCATTGAAAGAACACAGTGTTGGCCAATCATTACACATTTAAAGGGATACAATACATTACAAATCATAGCTTATATATTGCCAACCCAAACAGTTAGGCTGTAATCATATGACTAACATTAATCAAATCTAATTCTACTTAATTTTTCAAGATCAGTCAAAGTTGATTAGGTGCTGTAACCTCACCTAAATCTGATCAAGTGGAAAGCAAAATTTAGTGTAGACGTTTCAGGCTTTTCCTTCTTGATTGCTGAAACTTTTCTTTCTTGACTGGATCCTCTATGATTATTTTTTGTATTTTTGTATTTAATTAGCTGTATTAATGCTCGTCTATAAATACTTGCATGTCTACTTAGAAATTAGACACACTGTAGGTTAGGAAAGTATTACAGAATGAAACTCTATGCCTTGATGAACACCGATACACTGAGTAAAGAGCTCCAAATCTTTGAATAACCCCCCCACCCCCGATAATTCTAACCTTGCAATTTTGCTCCCAGAAGGAAATTGGCAGGAGTTGAACTGGGAGATGAGATTTGAGGGTTCGCGGGGAAGGCATTGCCAATGCCAATTCCAAGCCTGCAATATCAGGGGAGACAATCAGCCACACATTGCAGAGTACAGTTTTTTATTTTACCATTTTCCCTCCGTGCCTGTGGGTCTCACCTGAAGGGATGGGCTTTGGAGGGAAAAGTTCTATGTAGGGGCTCCACTCGTAAATGGGTGCCCGGGCACATTTCTGTGCATCTCCTCTATGCTGGACCATGTCCACAATTTCCTGTATCCACGTGGTCCCTACCAGAAAGGAAGGAGAAAAGGTACAGGGAATAGAGAGTTCAGCTGGTTGTCCTGTCTATCCACATTTCATGGTTATCCATAGCTCTACCAACAACTCTCTTGGGCTCCTCTTTACCTGCTTTGGGATAAGTGCAGAGAAGAAGGTCATCAGGCCGAGCTTGAAAACCACTTATTAGGTTCCAATTCTCTACCATTTCGCTGAGCATTGGGATTCCCTCAAATTCCACCAGTTTGGGGCGCTTGATAGCATTCAAGGTTTCCATCTCGGATTTGAGGCCTATCCACAACACAGCAAAGGAGATATTATTGTACGGTACTTCTTGGTCACCTCTGCCAGAGCTCTCCTTCCTCTCTCACGGTTGTCACAACATACAATGTCAGATCCATTTGCTTTTTCATTCCTGCTATGGATTTTCAGCTTTCCTTCTGCTCCTCCCTCTTAACAAAGTCCACTGATATGGGTGGAGCACATCTGTTGAGGCAGAATTGGAAATACTTGTACGTTTCAGGTAGACATTTCTCATATGTGTAAACTGGGCATTCAGCTTCTATTGTTTTTTTCAGCAGAATTAATGGAATGTACATATATAATACAATTTTGTGGAATAGTTGCTGATCAAGACCTCAGATTTCCACACCAGATGTCTTAACCATGCAAAGCAAAAGTAAGGCATCCAGAAGACATGAGTGGAAAGTTATGATACAAACTGTATTTAATCTGAACAGAAGCGGTGCTCTGCTGGATGAAACCCCTGGCCTCTCTAGCCCAGCAGTCTGTTCTTACCGTGGCCAACCAGTTGGGCAAAAAAAAAAAAAGAAAAAGAAAAAGAAAAAAGATGTTGATTTGATTATGTGAACTAGGTGTTAGTTGCAAAGTCGTGTCCTACCAATTGCGACCCCATGAACAACGTTCCTCCAGGCCTTCCTGTCCTCTACCATCTTCTGGAGTCCATTTAGGCTCACGTCTACTGCTTCAGTGACTCCATCCAGCCACCTCATTCTCTGTCGTCCCCTTCTTCTATTGCCCTCAACCTTTCCCAGCATGAGGCTCTTCTCCAGTGAGTCCTTCCTTCTCATTAGGTGGCCAAAGTATTTGAGTTTCAACTTCAGGATCTGGCCTTCTAAAGAGCAGTCAGGGTTGATCTCTAGGACTGACCGGTTTGATCGCCTTGCAGTCCAAGGGACTCGCAGGAGTCTTCTCCAGCACCATAGTTCAAAGGCCTCAATTGTTTGGCGCTCAGCCTTTTTTATGTTGAATTCCAATATTGCATGATCACTTCCCCCCAAGGTTCCTGTGGCTTCGACATTTTCTATCATTTCATCTCTGTTTGTGAGAATTAAATCCAATATGGCTAATCCCGTAGATCCCTTCTCTACTTTTTGGGAGAGAAAGTTGTCTGCTAGGTTTGTCAGGAATCTGTTTGATCTTCTACTTGGTGCAGAGTTTGTCTCCCAGTGGATATCAGGGTAATTAAAGTCCCCCATTACTATTGTGATGTGCTTCTTACATACCTTAGTTAGCTGACTAGCAAAAAGTTCATCTACAGTATTTCCTTTGCTTGGTTGGGCGGCCTATAGTATACACCTATGGCAATGTCATTTCCCCCCCTTTTATATTGACCCAAATGCATTCAAGTTTACAGTTTTCATCTTATTTCATAACGACCTTGAGAGACATTGTTCCTCCTCCTTCCCAGCAATAACTAATTCTAGCTTTAACAGTAACACACAAGTTTAACATATGAAATAGCTGCTTCTTACGGGAGCACCTGCTGCCAGCGTCATCTTCCCTTCGTCCTGTGCGCTCCCACAGAGAGGGCCTCCTCAGGGTGCCGTCGGTCAGGCTCCCGACCTTCGCTCTTTCCGCCGTGATCTGAAAACCTATTTATTTGAACAGGCCGGCCTGGTTTAAGGGTTTGAGGTATTTTTAATTATTTACTGTTAGGGCTTAAATTAATTTAATATTACTTTTAACTTTTGTATGTAGTGCTTTTATTGCCCTGTACACCGCCCTGAGTCCTTCGGGAGAAGGGCGGTATAGAAATTCAATAAAATAAAATAAATAAATAAATAAATAAATAAATAGCTGTTTTTTCATCTTTTGTCAAAGCAAGAACATTCGATGTTAGCAGGGTTGACACTAGACACTATAGGTAGAGCACAGGCCGTTACCTCACATAGGAGCAAGAGGGAGGGAATGGCTTGAGAATTGCTTTTGCATTCTTCTTTGTTTGCCCCTTTTGTTCAGGTAATCTATATCGCCAGGAATGTCAAGGACACTGTGGTTTCGTATTTCCACTTTCATCACATGAACAAAACCTTGCCACATCCAGGAAACTGGGAAGAGTTTCTGGATAAGTTCCTCGCTGGGAAGGGTGAGTAAAACCTGGAGAGTAAAACCTGCCTCAGTGAATGCTCCAACACTGGAGGTTTTTAAGAAGAGACTGCACAGCCATTTGTCTGAAATGGTATAGGGTTTCCTGCCTGAGCAGGGGGCTGGACTAGAAAACCTCCAAGGTCCCTTCCAACATTATTATTGTTGTTGTTGTTTATTTTATTTATTTATTTTATTACATTTATATACCGCCCTTTCCCGAGGGACTCAGGGCGGTTTACAGGGTGATTAAAAAACCAAGATACAAAAATTAAAAACAATTTTTTAAAAAAATTTATATTTGTCCCTGCATAAATAAAACCCCAGTTAAAATAAGATTAAATCTCAGCCTGGGCCAGAGAGCTCGAAGAGCCAGGTCTTCAGGCCCCGGCGGAATGAACGGAGGTCGGGGGCAGTCCTCAGCTCCACGGGCAGCTGGTTCCAAAGGGCAGGCGCCCCCACTGAGAAGGCCCTATCCCTGGGTGTTACCCGCCGGCAATCTCTTACCGGTGGCACCCTGAGAAGACCCTCCCTGCGGGAGCGCACTGGACGAAGGGAACTTGATGCCGGCAGCAAGTGTTCCCTCAGATATCCCGGACCCAAGCCATTGTTGATAATAATAATAATAATAATAATAATAATAATAATAATAATAATAATAATAATAATAATAATAATAACTGGTCTAAAGAACTATAGCTAGTCCTCGATTTAACAGTTTGTTTAGTGACTGTTCAAAGTTACAATGGCACTGAAAAAAGTTACTTATGACCATTGCAGCATCCCTGTGGTCATACAATCAATATTCACATGCTATTTATGACGGTTGCAGTATCCCAGGTTCACAGGATCACTTTTTGCAACCTTCTGACAAGCAAAGTCGAAGAAGCCAGAATCGTTTAAGTGCAGTGATCCACTTAATAACTGTGGCAAGAAAGTTCGTAAAATGGGGCAAAACTCACTTAACAAATGTCTTGCCTAGCAACAGACATGTTGGCATAAACCGAGGATTACTTGCATTTCCTCTGAACTGTGCCACATTCCTGAAAAACCGTGTCATAGAATGGTTTATCAAACTATCCCAAATGTGTGGCCATTTGCGGGATTATGTTATTTTCAAATGTAGAATAGAATTGACAAAAAAACTCTTTATCAGGAAAATAAAAAGAGCCTTGGTGGAGCAGTGGGCTAATGCCTCCTTAAGTAACACCAGCTGCCTGCAATTAGTGCAGGTTCGCATCCCACCAGGCTCAAGGTTGACTCAGCCTTCCATCCTTCCCAGGTAGGTAAAATGAGGACCCAGATTGTGGGGGGCAATTAAGCTGACTTTGTAATAATGCCGCTTGGGGGGGGGAAGCCCTAATAAGCAGGCGTATACATAGAATGAAGGCTATTGCTAAGCACATTGATTTGTGCTTCTTGGATTGTAAACCACCCTGAGTCTTCGGAGAAGGGCGGGACATAAATGGGATTAAAATAAAATAAAAAATATCCAGCAAAAAAGGGTGCACGGGTCGCTGATTTGGGGGCCATGACTGAAAAAGTTAATGAGTTGTGAGAGTCTTCAGTCTTGCACAATTAGTGCTAACCTATGAATAGATATATCAACTAGACTGTAGTAATTCCCTTAATTGCAAGATATGCACTTCATGGATAGATGGCATGTTAGCCCTCTAAGGCGTGCAACACCTCATCACAGACAAAAGGAGTCCCTGTGCAAATATTTGTCTGCAATTTATCTGCAATTTGCAGTCAACATGCTGACCCTCAGATTGTGTGGTATTGGGAGTGTTTATTTATAAGGTGCAAATAAGATTATCAGTGAATATGATAAGTCTTGTTCTATAGGTAGTCCTTGACTTATGACCACAATGGAGCCCAAAATTTCTATTACTAAGTGAGACAGTTGTTAAGTGAATTTTGTCCCATTTTTATGATGTTTCTTGCCATAGTTGTTAAGTGAATCACCGCAGTTGTTAAGTTAGTAATAGGGTTGTTAACTGAATCTGCCTTCCCCATTGATTTTGCTTGTCAGAAGATCGCAAGAGTTGATCACATGACCCCAGGACAGTGCAAGGGGATACTGCAACGGTCCTAAGTGTGAAAAACTATCACAAGTTGCTTTTTTCAGTGCTATTGCAACTTCGAACAGTAGAATAGAATAGAATAGAATAGAATAGAATAGAATAGAATAGAATAGAATAGAATAGAATAGAATAGAATAGAATAGAATAGAATAGAATAGAATAGAATAGAATAGAATAGAATTTCGAAGGGACCTTGGAGGTCTTCTAGTCCAGCGCCCTGCTCAAGCAAAAGAACTTATGCCATTTCAGACAAGTGAATGTCTAGTCTCTTCTTAAAACCCTCCAGTGATAAAGGGCCCACAATTTCTGAAGGCAAGTTGTTCCACTGGTTAATTGTCCTCACTGTTAGGAAGTTTCTCCTTAATTCCAGGTTGCTTCTCTCTTTGATTAATTTCCAACTGTTGTTTCTTGTCCTGCCCTCTGGTGCTTTGGAGAATAATTTGACCCCCTCTTCTTTGTGGCAGCCCCTCAAATACTGGAATATTGCTATCATGTCACCCCTATTTTTTCTTTTCTTTAGATTAGCCAAACCCAACTCCTGCAGCCGTTCTTTGTATGTTCAAGTCTCCAGACCTTTGATCATCTTAGTTGCTGTTCTCTGAACTTTTTCCAGTCTCAACATCTTTTTTGTAGAATGGTGACAAAACTGGTTGCAGTATTCCTGGTATGGTCTCACTAGGGTTTTATAAAACGGTACTAATACTTCATGTGATTTTGATCCTATACCTCTGTTTATACAACCCAGGATTGTATCAGCTTTTTGGGCTGCTGCAGCAACTGCTGGCTCATATTCAAGTGATCATCCACTAGGACTCCAAGGTCCCTCTCACAGTTACTGTTTTTGAGCCAGGTCTCACCTAATCTGTACTTATTATACCTTTGGTTTTTCTAGTCTAAACATAAAACTTTTCTCCACATTAAAATTCATTTTGTTGGATAGGGCCCACTGTTCAAGTTTGTCAAGATCTTTTTGGATCATGAGCTTGTCTTCTTTCCTGACTTCATCTTTGCATGTCCTGGCAGTCTACTGATAATCAGCCTTTGTTATGTCTCCCCCTTTCCTTTTTTTGTACTTGTCCTTTTTGTCTTTCAGTTTGTCTGAGAGATCTTTGTGGAGATCTGCTGGTTTCTTCTTGAATTTCTTGTTTTTCTTTTTCAGTGGTATTGTGCTGGAGTGGGTTTTTATGGTCGCATTTTTCAGAGTTTCCCACACTTCTTGAGTTATTTTCCTCTTTAGGATTTTCATCTTAAATGAACCATTCATCCTAATGAACTGTTGTAAGTTGAGGACTACTTGTATTTTCTTTCTTTCTCCTTGAGAATAGAGGTAGAGGTAATTTTCCAGTGTTCTCTTATGTCTGTTTCTAGTTATCTGCGGCTCATGGTTTGAGCATGTCTGTGGCTGGTGGGAGGCCAAGAAGCGTCACCCAATACTCTTTCTCTTTTATGAAGACATGAAAGAGGTGAGAAGCTTCCCTTTCCTTAACAAAGATACTTGCTGCAAAAAAAAAAAAAGAGCATCATTCAATGATACAGATCAGTCTTTCTCAATGTGGGTCCGTGGGATTTTAAGGTTCTGCAAGAGTTGATGATTAGAAAAATAATAAACTTTGTTTCTTGAACTTTATGCAATAGCAGCATTACCAGGAATGGGAATGCTTATGCACCACAACTTAGCTGCCTGCCTGTCATGTTGTTATTGTTGTAACTGGATGATAAATGTGAATCGTGTAATGAAATTTTCACTTTGTTTTTATTATTTTTATGCAATATTCCCCTGAGGCTTGAAAATAATTTTAATAATTCTTCCTAGCTAAACGTTTGAGAAAGGCCGACAAAGATTTTGGATTAAGATGTTCAAACAAACACGGCAAATCTCCTGCCAGTAACCTTGTCACATTTTTCCTTCCTGTTAACCATTTCAGCTTTTTCCCTAGGATCCAATTCGGGAAATGAGGAAAATAGCCCAGTTCCTGGGATTAGAGATTCAAGAACCAGTTCTGAATCAGATTTTGGAGTGTACCAAGTTTGAGACCATGAAAGGAAACACAATGGCTAATTTGGCTAATGTGTCGCCCTGTCTCATGAACCACACCGTGTCACCCTTCCTCAGAAAAGGTGAGGATGGAAACTAGATTGCAACTGACAAGGGGGCAGATGGGGAGAGTGAACAGAGCAATTAAACTTCAGCCTTTCAAAATGCGGCAGGGAGGGTCTTGGCTAGCAACTCTGGCAGAGACCTGATGTGATAGCATACAGTATGGGAAAGACTTTTGGAGGTTGGACAAAGAGATGCTGCCTAGGGAATGGTCAAAAGAGACAGTATAATCTGCAGCTGGACAGTGGGTAGGGCAAGAGGCTCAGGAGGGACTCATCCTGATATTCTTAAGCTATAAAAGAGATGGCAAGAAGTTGTACTTTCAGACTAGCAAGATTCTGTCAGTGTAGCTTTAAATTATGTAGAATGAGCTTATCTGGTCTTGTTTCATATCTGTCTACTCTACCTGGTAAGGCTGACACCTGGGGAGGCTTTAGTCCCAAATCCATGGTGGGTGTCAAATTTTGGAAAGGCGATCCTTGCAATGTTGAAATGCAACTGAGAGGTGTGGGAAACAAACAGGAAAGGTGAGCTCCTACAAAAAGCAAGTTATCTAAATCCTGCTGGGCTAGAATGGCAGAAAAATAGCAGGGGAGACCTGGCAACTGAGTTTGTTTCTCCCCCCCCCCACCCCCCCTTCCCTCTGCAGGCATTGTTGGTGACTGGAAGGAGCACTTCACAGTGTCTCAAAGTGAGCAGCTGGATGGCATCTGTAGTCAGTTGCTGGCAGGCAGTGGCCTGACTTTCCGCACAGAGTTGTAAAAGCAGCTCTATCTCCTCCACGCAGCCTTCTCAATCAAGCTTGCTTAAATTATTAATCTTCCTTGCATTTGATAAAATAAGCCATGGGTACCACAAATTATAATCCAAGCTTTATTGTGCATGTCTTTAAAAAACTAATTCTTGTTCAAAAACATTTGTCATTGGCAATTCCATTTTCTTTTGCTGAAATTATCTTAATGGGTTGCTTTCTCTCTCTCTCTCTCTCTCTCTCTCTCTCTCTCTCTCTCTCTCTCTCTCTCTCTCTCTCTCTCTCTCTCTCTCTCTCTCTCTCTCTCTCTCTCTCTCTCTTCCTGTACTGTAATATGCTGGAAAAAGGAGGGTTGTCCAGTTTTTAATTTAAAAACATCTCTCTAATTTTTACTTAAATTTTCTTTTCAATTGCTCAAAACAGCTGCTAGTAGAAAAAGCATTTCAAAAGGAAAGTGGGAGGCGAAGAAAAGAAGGCGAAATAACACTTTAAAAATGCAGTCACTTTTCTGAGATATTTTCCTGATATTTCAATCACATAGGGAAGGGCCAAATATGGCTCTCTTTCATATATTTTATGTTTATTTTGAAAGGGACACGGTGGCTCAGTGGGTTAGGACGCTGAGCTTGTCGATCAGAAGATCGGCAGTTTGGCGGGTCAAATCCCGAGTGCCGTGTAGCAGAGTGAGCGCCTGTTACTCGTCCCAGCTTCTGCTAACCTAGCAGTTCGAAAGCACATAAAAATGCAAGTAGAAAAATAGGGACCACTAAGGTGGGAAGGTAACAGCGCTTTGTGCGCCTTTGGCGTCTAGTCATGCCGGCCACATGACCACAGAGACGTCCTTGGACTAGCGCTGGCTCTTTGGCTTTGAAACGGAGATGAGCACCGGCCCCTAGAGTTGGAAATGACTAGCAAGCATGTGCGGGGGAACCTTTACCTTTACCTTTATGTTTATTTTATTTACCATTTTTTATTTTATTTACTATACGTTTGACTGTTTTTAGATTGTTATGGTGTTTTTAGTAGGTGTTATATTTATGTGCTACCCAGAATCATGGTTTTGCGAAATGGAAGGCTTGATAAATATGCTAAATAAACAAACAGGTAATTACACATATATGTGCACACTACTCTCTTACAAACACATGACATACTAGTACATACATTCCTCCAGACGAAGATGATAGATGAGGAGATCCAGTAGCAAAAACCTACTACTGTATTGCTTATAGGAGTTTTGCCCAGCTAAATATGATTGCTGGCTCAGCTTCCTCCATGGAAACTGAAACTGGGAAATATTTCTCTCCCTCCCCCTGACCACATATCTCTTATCCAGCATGCAGCAAGGAAACAAGTCAAACACATTTGTGTCATTTTGCAAGCACAAGGGAATTTATGTGGACTTAAAAAGATAAAGATGTGCATGAATAGAATGTTCCCCTGGTGATTTGCAACTGGCTGACAAATCACACTCAAGTGTTGTTAATGGTACTACACCTACATGAAGGGAAGTAAGCAGTGGGGTACCACAAGGTTCTGTCTTAGGCCCAGTACTCTTCAATATCTTCATAAATTACTTAGATGAGGGAATAGAAGGGGACACTAAGCTGGCAGGAACAGCCAATACCCCAGAAGATAAGCTCAGGGTCCAAGAAGATCTTGACAGACTTGAACAATAGGTCCTATCCAGTGGTGGGATTCAAATATGTAAACAACCGGTTCTCTGTGTGGATGCTGCTTCCAGAAGTCTATTCGGGGCCTGGGCAACAAAAAAATTACCTACTGGTTCTGCCGAACTGGTGAGAACTGGCTGAACCCCACCACTGGTCCTATTCAACAACATGAAATTTAATGTGGAGAAAAACAAGGCTTTACACTTAGGCAGGAAAAACCAAAGTAAAGATTAGGCAATACCTGGCTCAAAAACAATAACTGTGAGAAGGACCTTGAAGTCCTATGAGTTGCTGAGGTTGAGAAACGCTGCTTTAGAGAAATGAGAAAGTTGCGAAATAACATTAATATATAAGAATTCCTCTGCTGGAATAGTGTACAGAGATACCCTGCTATAAATAACAGTGTGAAAGAGCAAATTCACCATCAGATTAAGTAGTCATTTGAATCCCTCCTGGGTTCCAGGCGGTTAAAACAGCCCCACTCTCTCCTTATAAGAAAAGGCAGGCACAGCCTCAGAAAAGGCAGGCACAGCCATACTTCTCAGTGTATTAATGACTGAGCTGTGGAGGTGGTTAGCAGCATCAAGTTTCTGGGTGTGCAGCTAACGAGTACATTCACTTGGTCTCTCAACAGTGAGACACTGGTGAAGCGGGCACAGCAGCGCCTGCATTTTCTGCGTTGCTTGAGAAAAGCACTTCTTCCTTCCCCTGTCCTGACCACTTTGTACAGTGGGACGATCGAGAGCATCCTGTCATACAGCATCACAGTCTGGTTTGGAAGCATCACTGCTTCAGACAGGAAGGCGGTGCAGAGAGTGGTGAGGATGGCCGAAAAGATCATTGGCAGTTCCCTCCCTCCCATCCAGGACATAGCACATAAGCATTGCTTGAGCCGGGTCCGCAAGATTGTCTGGGACAATACACATCCTCTTCACAACCTGCTTTCCTTGTTAAGAGCAGGCAACAGAATTTCATTTTTAATGTGGGCCAGTGTGTTCACAGTAAAAAATGACAATAAAGATTATCTTATCTCATAGATAGTCCTCAACTCATGATCTAAATTGAGCCCAGAATTCCGGTTGTATGTTTTTTACATTTATGAATAGAGGCATCATGTAATCAGACCTAATTTTAGCACATTTCTTGCAGCAGGCACTAAATCAGTTTTCCCTAATGAATGGGTTTTTAGTGGGAACTGGTAGTAAATGCTGGAAATTGGCAAAAGAACAAACAAAAACAAATCGCAATTACAGTAAAAAAAAGGACCCTTCTTTGTTAAAATTTTGCCTTAACTTGCATATTACTGGTCTTTGGCAGGTATCCAGCTTGTTAGCTGGTAGCCAGAAGTGCTGGCACAGATGTTTTTCCAGGAAGCAGTATGTACCCAGAGGAAGTTGGACCTACTCCATTTTCATATAGTACATTCCCCCCCCCCCCCATGGTTTTGGCCCTGCTGCTCTGAAAATGTGGAGAGGGTGAGAGGGTGAGGAATGGGAGTAGCTTTGGATAGTGAGATGGCTGCCATATCAAATTAGTAAATACACAAAATATTGTAAGCATATGTCCAGTGCTGCACCAATTTATTTCTGGGGCATTAAAGCAGCATGTGTCAAGCAGATGTTTGGGAGATTGATACATATATGTTGAAAATGCCACTTGTAGCTTCAGTCCTGGAACATCTAAGTTGTGTGTGGGGGGTAACCGTAATTCATGGTGGTAGGAGAAGAGAAGAGAAAGGAAAAGAGGGAGAGTAACTCCTTTGCTGTTGGTCACGGAGGTCAGAGAACCCACCACAAAAGACCATCGTGATTTTTCCGTTCTGTGGGAGAAAGTGGGACTTCTCAATTCCAGGAAAAAAGGCACCCCAAAGTACAGTGACAAATAAGGTATATGGACTTAAGCTGCATTTCAATAGCTTGTTTCATTGTGTTGAAAGAAAAATCTTCATCAGGGTCCAGTCCAGGCCAGGAATAAACAAAATTGAGACTTCTTTAGAAAGAAGATTGTAGTTTATTGAACAACAGAGCCAGACAGAAATTTGCCTCTGGGAAAGCTGACCACGTGTTGCTGGGAGTGGTAGGTTTTTATACCTTCTCGGGCTTTCGTATTTGGAGTTGTTCCTGTGGCATGAACGACCTGAGTTTCAGTGTGCCCTTTCTGATGGTGGTGGGTTAATCCTATTATACCCTAAAGGTCATATCCTGCTTCCATGTGGCTGTGGCTGATGGCTATCTCCTGTGTTGGATTTTTTTGGCTAAGGGGTTGCTGGTTCTAGGCATCTTTGTCTTTCTAATCCCATCAGCTCTAAGCTCCCTGGCTCCAATCATTCTGAAAGGATTATCAAATCTGCATTTCTACAGACCTGATTTCTGCTTGGGGCAGAGAGACTTGGGTTTGCTTTCCTTTGGGGAAATGCATTTAATATCCCCCCCAAATATTTCCTTCTCTAGGAGGGTGGGTGGGTGCTGACTTTCAACAATAATGATCTGGTCAGGGAGACTTGATAAACAACTTTTAAAGTGTTAATGCAAAAAGGGGAAGGCACTAATAGAGGCAGCAGAAAAAAGATCCCTGTAGTGGCTCCAAAAAGGGGGAGCTTCCAACCCATGGAGATCTAAAACCAGGGCAAAAGTTCTGTTAGATCAGGGATGTCAAACTCAATTTCATTGAGGGCCTCATCAGCATTGCCATTACTGTTGTGTTCGGATCGACGACACGCACAGCGAGGTATTGCAGCAGTGATGTTTATTGATACACGTGGAGCCGACTGGGGATCCCCGTCCGGGTGGCTCAATATATGTCCAGCAGCCGCTGGACGCTAGCCAACCCCCGGCCAGGAATCTCCCGCCAAAGAAGCAACACCCAACCCAGGGTCGTGGATTTCCCGCCGGTGGGAAACCACTCCCCTACTAATCTACCTATTCAACAATTACCTTCAGGGGACCGGGTGAGTGTGGCCAGGGTGGGAGCAGCCTACTGGGTGGGCGTGGCTGGAATTCGTGTGGCCTACTGGGTGGGCATGACCAGCTCTACATCATTCGCGTCAAGGGTACCTATGGGGGCCTGGGCAGGAGTGGGACAGATGTGAGGGTCTCTGGCAGACAGAGATGGTACCGGGGCAAGTGCCAAGGCACGGTCCACTGGAGGAGCCTCACTGTTCCTCTCAGGCCATGCGGGGGGGGGGGGGGGGCTGGATGGTGGCACGGAGATCAAATGCCCAGCCCAATCCTCAAACACCCATGGCACTAAGCCCAGCCCCACTTACCCAAGTGGGTGCCCAGCTGCACTTACCTCCTCCTCAAGGCTGCTTCTGCTATGCTTGTTCTCCTTAGCCAGGTTGCTCATGATGGGTACGAGAGCAAAGTCAAGAGGGAGAGCCACTCCCTCTCCATGTGAGGAGACCTGGCTTTGTATCCAAAGCTTCCTTAGCAATAGGACGGGAGACCCCAGGAGGAGGGGGCAAGGGGATGGTGAAAGGGCAGCAGGGAAGGACTAAAGCAGGACTTCCCTCAGACCCTCCCTCTCCTTCCTTCCTTTTTTCCTTTTTTCCTTCCTTCCTTCCTTCCTTCCTTCCTTCCTTCCTTCCTTCCTTCCTTCCTTCCTTCCTTCCTTCCTTCGAGTGGTGGGAAAATATTTGAGATGAGGGAGGGAGAAAAACAGGCAAGAAACACAGCTGGAGAAGTGTCATCCTTCATGAGGAATGAAGAAATGCACCATCACCTGGAAGTGGCCAGGACATGGCACTCGCCTACTTCACATATCCGGCTTGGTGGGCTCTGGGGGAGGGGATGCCATGAGCAGCATGAGAGTCGACGTTACCTGCACAGTGCTGCCCAGCCCCCAGCCTGCCTGGTTTTGGCAGGCAGCGGGGTGCTCTCCTCACAGTGCAGAGAGGCTGAGCCGGGTGGCGTGAATCTGAACAAAAGTGCAATGCTGCCCCGTCCCTAGCCTGCCCGAAGTAGGCAGGGCCATGTGCTTGCCACTTCCAAGCAATGGTGCATTTCTTCATTCCTCACAAAGGGTGATACCTCCCCAGTGTGCGCCCAGGGGGCGGGATTGACACGGCAGGGGCTGGTCCCTTGATGTGTCCAGATGGCCTTGTGGAGCTAAGACTGAATGTGTTTCAGCATAGATGGCCACCACAAAATTGTACATTGGCTCCCGGCCAGCCTGGGCCAGGGCTAAGGCAGCAGGGGCCGTTTCCTCACTGTCTCCAGGATGGGTTCGCGGGCCACATGAAGCCACTTTGTGGGCTGCATCTGGCTCCCGAGCCTTGTGTTTGACATGTCTGTGTTAGATGGAAAATAAATTTATAATGTCCAATATTCTGTGCCAATTCTTTTAAATGTTTGGTGTTACTTTGAGCTTCCAGTCAGGTCTGCACATGCCTCCAAAATTCTTCACAGCCATGTTTATCTTCAGTACATAACCACTGGCTGCCCATTTTCAAGGGTTGTTTCCTGCCTTAGCTCTTAGTTTAGTGCATCCAGGTTATTGTGATTTCTAATTAATATTGGACAGTGTGCAAGCCAGGCTATTAATATTTCTTAAATTGCACACAGTGAGCCCTAGGACTCCAACTCTGTGTTCACCAGTGCAACATATTCAGGGCTTGGGTTTGGAGATCTCTTTCCTGCTACCTCCTCAGTGAGGGCATATGAATTGTAAATTGGATGAGGGGATTTGGTTCCCTCCCCCTTGGAATTTGTTGGAAGGTATGCATGCAAAGGCCTTAGTGCCACAAAGCAAGAACCAGCCTGGGGAGCTTTACTGAAGGTAGGTGAAGGGGATAGTCTCAGTGTGATTCTGAATGGTGTGTGTGTGTGTGTGTGTGTGTGTGTGTGTGTGTGCAGCTACTTCTACAAGACATGCAATACAAATGTTCTGGACAAATTTTCCTCCCACCAGACAGAAGTCCAAGGTATTCAGTGCTTGCTGTGCCAACCATTCCCAAATGCCATCCCTCCATGAATTCATATAGCTACTTAATTACAAGGTAAATGAGGCAAGAAAGAAAACCTTACAATGAGTTTCCGCCCTCCCCCCATAGTTTTTCCAGCTATCTTCTGAGGATTCATGAGGGGGCCAATGTATCCAGGAGTCCATTCCTTTCTCTGCAGCTTTCACAGGCATCTGGGTGATGTAGGGCTTGGGAAGATATGTTACACTCTGGCTGCATGGATGGCTGGATTCAAACCCAATTCTCTGGCTCAAATTAATGGAGGGTGTCCTCTGGAGGCAGCATCTGGATTAGTGTGCTCTGCTTCCAAGGGTTGTGTAGGGCTGAAAGATATGAAAACAGGGTCCCTTCTCCCCTTTGCGGGTCACTCTCCCAGGAGACGCAAAGGCATGGAGAACAGAGGATTTACTACCCCATGGGCAGGGTCTGGTAAACCCATCCACAGGGGTCTGCTACCGGTAAGATGGAGGCTTACCCAGTCTCAATCCATTGGAGAGATTGCTTTAGAAAGAAGTGGTGGGTTTCAAATAATTTAACAACCGGTTCTCTGCCTCACCTTCCCTCTGCTTTGATCAGGGTGGGCTTCTCAGGGGGTCAGCTAGGGTGGGGGCAGGAGGTCCCAGCAGAGTGGGGGCAGGAGGGTATGGTTGGGGGGCTGCAGAACTCTCGGACTGTGGTGGGTGGGGGGGTCAGCAGGTCCTGGCTGGGAGAAGGCGAGGGGGTCTGGCTAGGGTGGGTGGGAGGGCCAGGACACCTCTGCAGAGGAAAGTCCCCCCCCCCACTGGCTGAGTCTCATCCACACTGTGGTCACGTAAGATTGCATAGAATGGGCATGTCAGGGGGCTGGAGTGGGGGTGGCTGGCAGGGGGGATCAGAGCCGCTGCCATCTCCTTTCCACAGCACAGCCCCATCAGCATGGGCAGAGATGGCTCCGGGATGCCCAGAAGGGACCCCTTGCCTGGCCCAGGCCTTGTCTGCTCAGTGGCTCTGACGGGGGTTGCAGCTGCTGCTGCTCCTGCTGTGCTGAGCCCCTCGACTGACTACTCATGCAGGGAAGCAGGAGGAAATGGAGGGGCAGACAGAGGTCTAGAGCCACCTCGGCTGCCCACTGGCCACAGCCGGCTCTGCCTCAAGAGCCCAACAAGGCAGCAGATCTCACGCACCGGCTGCCCAGCCTCATGGGACAGCGGTGCCTGGACAATGGCAGGGCTGGGCAGAAGGAGGTGGTGGTGATGGTGGTGGTGGCGGCAATCCCTATATTGCCAGGCCCAGCTGGCAGCAGCTCTGGAAGCAAAGCTGTGCCACCCATCCTTGCACTGGTGGGGGCGGCGTCGGGGGAAGGCAGACTCTGACACACACACACACACACCCTCACCTCTGCCACTCCACATCAACCTGCGCATATCCTCAGCCCCTCACCACCATCTCCCTTCCACAGCACAGCATCTGCTGGGGCTGCTGCTGGCCAGGCCTGGCAATGCAGGGATTGCCTCCTCCTCCTCCTCCTCCTCCTCCTCCTCCTCCTCCTCCTCCTCCTCCTCCTCCTCCTCCTCCTCTTCCTCCTCCTCCTCCTCCTCCTCTTCCTCCTGCTCAGCCTGTGTGTTGCCCAGGCTCTGCTGCCCCATGAGGCTGGGCAGCCAGTGCGTGACATCCGCTGCCTCGTCAGGCTCCTGAGGTGGGGCTGGCTGTGGCCAGTGGGCAGCCGAGGTGGCTCCAGACCCCTGGCCACCTGCTTCTCTGCATGACTAGCCGGTTGAGGGGCTCAAAGCAGCAGGAACAGCAGCAGCAGCTGCCCCCATCAGAGCTACTGAGTGGATGGGGCCCGGGATGGGCAAGGGCCCCTTCCGACCATCCTGGGGCCATCTCTGCCCACAACGATGGGGCTCCATGGCTGGTTCTCCATGATGCAGGTCAGCGCCTCTTAGGTTTTTGATTACAAGTGGTACCTTCCTCGACCATACAGTCTTCCTGAAAGCTATCAGTTCTAACTCTGGTCACGGTCAGTTGGAGAAAAAAATAATAAGTCGCCATTTGATACCTGGCTTCTTCCTATGGAACCAAAGTTAGAGGGTGGGTGGCTGAAGAGAGGGACGGTCGGGATTCTGCCTGCTTTATTACAGGGCAGGCTATTAACTAGCAACCCGCTCCATTTTGTTTAAAAAAAACCCTCTTTTAAATTTTTTTTAATGAGATGGAGCGGGCTGCCTGTTAATAGACTGCTGCACAATAAAGCAGGCAGAACCGCAACTGTCCCCCTCTTCAACCTGTTGTCTGCTAACTCGCTAACATGGCCGGATGTATCCCGACACGGCTGGTTTCTCTTCCCTCCCCCGGGTCCCGGTCTTCCTGGCCTCACATGGTCTCTTTTTCCTGGGTATGACCCACTGTAGCACCTCCTCAGCTGTCGGCCATGCATCCAGCTCAAAGGCAGCTTCTCTGAACTGTTGGTGGTGGGCGAGGTGAGGCTGCTTTTTGTCTTCTCCTCTGGATGGCTTTGGCAGACCCCCCCCTCACCTGCCCACCCACTCTTTTCTCTTTACTCCCCTTCCGAGCCCTCTTTGCAGATCTGCCCACACAGCCACTGAAGTGGCAGGTGGAGTGCAGGAGATGGAAAGCATTTCTCCGCCACCACAGATCTGAAGAGCTTGCCCCACCCACCACCGCCCAGATGCCCTCACTTCCCAAACCATTTCTTTTCTAACCATCTTTCCAGCTCCTCTGTCACTTCCTCTGCCACCGTATGCAGTCCCAGGCAGGAAAAATCAAATGCACAGGTATAGTATAGGTCACAGGTCTGCAACCCGCGGCTCCGGAGCCGCCTGCGGCTCCCAGTCCTCTGCCATGTGCAGTCCAAAAAAAAAAAAAAGTGGGACTAAAAAATTTCAACCAATCAATTCAAATATGCAGGGTAGGTGCATATTTCGCCTTGGCTCCACTCTTCAGTCAAACCCTGTTCTGCGCATGTGCGCATGTACGCGCATGCGCACACATTTTTTTGCGGCTCCCAGTTTTTCCTTTTGTGAGGGAACCGGTTCCGAGTGGCTCTTTCACTGTTTCAGGTTGCTGACCCCTGGTATAGGTGGTACCTTGCTCGATAGTAGTAACTGTGAGAGGGATCTAGGAGTCCTAGTGGACAATCACTTAAATATGAGCCAGCAGTGTGCTGCAGCTGCCAAAAAAGCCAACGCAGTGCTAGGCTGCATTAACAGAGGGATAGAATCAAGATCACGTGAAGTACTAATACCACTTTACAATGCCTTGGTAAGGCCACACCTGGAATACTGCATCCAGTTTTGGCCACCATGATGTAAAAAAGATGTTGAGATTCTAGAAAGGGTACAGAGAAGATCAACAAAAATGATTGGGGGACTGGAGGCTAAAACATATAGGGAACAGTTGCTGGAATTGGGTATGTGTAGTTTAATGAAGAGAAGGGTGAGGGGTGACATGATAGCGGTGTTCCAATATCTCAGGGGCTGCCACAAAGAAGAGGGAGCCAAGCTATTCTCCCAAGCACCTGAAAGCAGGACAAGAAGCAACGGATGGAAACTAGTCAAGGAGAGAAGCAACCTAGAACTAAGGAGAAACTTCCTGACAGTTAGAACAATAAACCAGTGGAACAACCTGCCTCCAGAAGTGGTGAATGCTGCAACACTGGAAGTTTTTAAGAGGAGACTGGCCAGCCACTTGTCTGAAATGGTACAGGGTTTCCTGCCTGAGCAGTGGGTTGGACTAGATGACCTCCAAGGTCCCTTCCAACATTATTATTATTATAAAAGAAGTTTCTGATACTAAAAAAAAAGTTCAATCAATTCCAACTTCTTATAAAAAAATATCTCATGAACTGATGAACGACTGCATTGGAGCTGGAAAGAAGTTGTCGCACGGGTCCGATCACGGGTGGGAAGGGGGGCGCGTTTCTGTCACGCATTAACCGGTTCTCTGAACTCAAAAGAAATTAGCTACCGATTCTCCAGAACCAGCGTGAACCGGCTGAATCCTACTTCTAGGGATCTCTGTCTTTCTAATCCCATCAGCTCAAAGCTTCCTGGCTCCAATCATTCTGAAAGGATTATCAAATCTGCATTTCTACAGACCTGGTTTCTGCTTGGGGCAGAGAGACTTGGGCTTGCTTTCCTTTGGGGAAATATAATATTCTGTCCTTTTTAATATCCCCCACCCCAAATATTTCCTTCTCTATGAGAGTGGGTGGGTGTTGACTTCCAACAATTGAACACATGCAAATGACACAGGCAGGTATTAATAACATTATTCTCAAGCCTTACAGCTCAGTGCGGAAGACCAGGCTACTGCCTGCTAATAACCGGGAACAGATTTCATCGATCTTTTCATTTTGAGCCACAGTAAGATGCTCCTTCCAGCCTCCTACGATGCCTATAGGTGGGAAACAATCCAAGAAAACAAAATCAGCGAATCCTGTTTCCTGAGCTCTTTTACGACTATTTTTTTTACTTCAGCAATGGAGTGCATCCTTCTTTCTTTCAGAGGGTCCCTACAGTTAGACCAACCGGTCCCCAGAGAGATTGAATATGAGGGGAGGAGGATTACAAATAGAACACCGGATCTGCGTGTGAATACAGATTGTCAATGAAATACAGGTAGTCCTCAATTTCTTTCAGAAATGGAGCCTGCCCTTTAAGGTCACAAGTTTTGATGGCAGTAACATAGGTCAGTCATGTGACTGACCCAATTTTACTATCTTTTTTGCAGCAATCATTAAGTAGCCATAGTAGTCGTAAAACAAATGCGATGGTCATTAAGCGAACACCGCAGTCCTTAAGTGTACCAGTGGTTTGTGATGGGTATGGTTTCGCCAACAAGCAGAAATAAATACCAGTTTGGGGCAAAATGTTGTAAAGTGTCCATGTGACCATGGAAAGCTTAAATGACCATAATTGTGGCCTGCTTGCCCACCTGAAGTTCAGTCATGTGAGGAGGGGGGACTCCTGACCATCATGTCAGAAGAATAATTTGGGGTTCCAATTTGAGTCGGGGCTGCACAAGAATAAATAAAAATGAGATCCAGACAGTTGCAAGGAAAGAAGAAATATTTATTCCTAAATGCAAAACAGTTTGCATTTAGGGGCAGGCTGCAAAGAAATGGTGTATAGCAGAAGATTTTTATAGGGGGACCGTGTCCGGAGTGTTACATGCTGATTGTAGGGTGACACTTGAGAGGTGCATCTCTGTGGGGATGTGTATATGGGTGTGTTTATTCTTATGAATATGCAGTTCCCCTGGGAGACATTATTTAATTAACTCTGTGTTTGCAGACCTTAGCTTTTTGATATGTGGACTAGGTCTGGGTAACTTATTTTGGAGTTTGAGGAAGTTTGTTAATTTATTAATGTGGAGACACTGATTTTTAGACCATTGTGGATTCTTTTAATAGAATAGAATTGAATAATAGTTGAAAGGGACCTTGGAGGTCACCTAGTCCAACCCCCTGCTCAGGCAGGAAACCCTACACCATTTCAGACAAATTGTTGTCCAATCTCTTCTTAAAAACATCCAGTGTTGGAGCACCCACAACTTCTGGAGGCAGGTTGTTCCACTGATTAATTGTTGTAACTGCAGGAAATTTCTCCTTAGTTCTAGGTTTTTTCTCTCCTTGATTAGTTTCCATCCATTGCTTCTTATCCTGCCTTCAAGTGCTTTGGAGAATAGCTTGACTCTCTCTTCTTTGTGGCAACCCCTGACATATTGGAACACTGCTATTATGTCACCCTTAGTCCTTCTCTTCATTAAACTACACATACCCAATTCCAGCAACTGTTCTTTATATGTTTTAGTCTCCCGTCCCCTGATCATCTTTGTTGCTCTTCTCTGCACTCTTTCTAGAGTCTCAACTAATATTTTAAGGGAAGATGGAAACAGTATATAGAATAAAATATATTTGGATATAAAACTTCTAACAATCAGAACTTCGAATCTGGGTCATAAGTAACCCCAGGTAGGTCCATCATAACTTTGAACAGTCACTAAGCGATTGTTCCTAAGTGAGAGACTACCTGCATTGAGAAGGTTCAGGGTAAAGCCATTCTGAATCCTGCCTCTAAAATGTCTTCCCATGTAACTGCAACTGAATGCTAGTGCAGTGGTTCTCAATCCTTTCTTCACCACAGACCCGCTTTAAATACCCTTTGTGGCCACGGACTGCCAAGTCTTAACTCAAGATTTAAGTCATAACATTTCTTCAAGCCTTTGAAGACCCCCTGTGATGACATCATAGTCCCCCAGCAGACCTGTGGATCACAAGTTGAGCGAAATGTTTTCAAAGAAAAACCAAGAAAGTCCAGTTGCCTTTTGAAAAGCACTTTTGGAACTTGCCTCCAGGAGTTGTGGGTGCTCCATCCCTGCAGGGGTTTAAGACAAGATTGGACAGCCATTTTTCTGAAATGATATTGTAGGGGCTCATGTGTGAGCCGAGGTTGGACTTGAAGACCTCAAGGATCCCTTCGAACTCTGTTACTGTATGCTGTCAACTCATATCCTAGCTACCGTCTCAGAACAAAAGATTCAACTTTTTAACTTTCTTTTCTAAAAAAAAATATCACAAACTGTGACTGCCATCTAATGGACTAAGTAGAAAAAACCTCTTGCACGTACAATAGATTTCTGATTTGAAACTCTCCTGCTTTATATATGATCCACATCCATTCTTCCCAACTATTTGGCACCTTTTCCTCCTATCTATGGCTGCATCCTTTGTGGTTGAAACAACACTACCAGTAAAATATATAATGAAAAATCCTGTCAACCATGTACAACCAGTTGTTTCATCCCTGCTAATTCATGTATGCTGATAAATAATTAAAAATGAAGATACGCCCTAAAAATGCATCTACTGGCATTTTTTAATAGATCAAGTTATTCACTGCCAATTTCTGTTCTGGACTGTTCTATCCTGAAATGTCTAGATTTGCAAACTGGACAACTTAGAGTGTTCCTTCGCAACTCTTCTGAAGTTGATGCTTGTGCTTTGCATTTGTTTTGTTTTTTGCCACTATTCCTGAGTACTTCAGCAGCCCCTCCTATTAACATTCAGCTTCACTTCTGTTCCTCACCTTTTCTTATGAAGGGCGACAAGTCTTGGTTCATCACGAAGGCAGGCAAAGTGCAGTAATTGGCCATGGAGTTGGCTTTCATCGTCTCAAATTTTGTATGTTCAGCGACCTCCTTCAGAACTGGTTCCGGGAGTTTGAAGTCGAGGAATTGAGCGACCTTCTGGATTTCTCTGGCCGGATCCTAGGACAAATATGGAGAGAATTCTTGCTATGTTTTGATGCTTTCTTGACTGAAATGGTTAGAAAATGGAGCTTGCTCTTTTCTCAGTTAGTGAAAAAAGTAAGGTTCTACATTTAGGCAGGAAAAATCAAATGCACAGGTATAGTATAGGTGGTAACTTGCTCAATAGTAGTAACTGTGAGAGAGATCTCAGAGTCCTAGTGGACAATCACTTCAATATGAGTCAGCAGTGTGCTGCAGCTGCCAAAAAAGCCAACACAGTGCTAGGCTGCATTAACAGAGGAATAGAATCAAGATCACGTGAAGTACTAATACCACTTTACAATGCCTTGGTAAGGCCACACTTGGAATACTGCATCCAGTTTTGGTCACCACGATGTAAAAAAGATGTTGAGACTCTAGAAAGAGTACAGAGAAGAGCAACAAAGATGATTAGAGGTCTGGAAACTAAAACATATAAGGAATGGTTGCTGGAATTGGGTATGTCTAGTTTAATGAAGAGAAGGGCGAGGGGTGACATGATAGCAGTGTTCCAATATCTCAGGGGCTGCCACAAAGAAGAGGGAGCCAAGCTATTCTCCAAAGCGCCTGAAGGCAGGACAAGAAGCAACAGATGGAAACTAGTCAAGGAGAGAAGCAACCTAGAACTAAGGAGAAACTTCCTGACAGTTAGAACAACTAACCAGTGGAACAACCTGGTTATCTATGTTTGCCTATATTATACCATCTACTGCAGCAGCCTCCAACATTTTGGGCAACAGGGACCGGTTCAGTGGAAAGAGCTTGTTCCGTGGACCGGAGGGGACATGGTTTCGTGTGTTGCCTGCATCCCATGGATGGGGCTTCACTTGTTTGCGCAACCCACTTGCTGGCATGCTGCGGCCCGGTACCGGTCCACGAACCAGGGGTTGGGGACCCCTGATCTATAGTATAATACTGGCTTCCAGTTTTTTTCCAGCTGTGATTCAGAGTGCTGATTATCATCTCTAAAACCCCGCATGTTACAGGCCCAGTTTATCTATGGGATCACCTTCCTATCCATCATGTCCAATAGGATGGGTGCATCCAGATCCCTTCCCATACATGTCATCTAGTGGGTCCAGGAAGCATGCCTTCTGAGTAGCAGCCCCTGCCCTAGGAATCACCCCGCCACCCAAGATCTGGCAGGCCCCCACCCTCCTAGTTATCTGGAAGACTTAAAAACCTGATTGCCCTTCTCTCCCCAGATATGAATCTGGTTATGGCTTCTTATATATTGGAGACTATTGGTTTAGGACACTAGGAATTGAGATCTTATTGTTTTGAGTTTTTTTAATGTTCCTGATACTGTTGTTCTGAGTTGCCGAGAGCTATGGCTCGTAAAATGGGCCATGCACAATGAACTTTCCTTAGGCCCTACCGCTTGTATTTGTTATCTCCTATCTCATGTTTGAAATTTGTTTGGTGTATCCTGTGTGTATGTGCGCACATAAGGAGCTTACTTCTTTTATGTCTTCATAAAAGATATACAGAATTGGGTGACGGTCCTTAGCCTCCCACCAGCCTCGGACATGGTCAAACCAAGAGCCCCAGGCAACTGCAAAAAAAATATGACAAGAGAATCTTGATTTACCTCACTATTCTTTCTGCTTCATAACTCTACGACTACCACCTTTCCCCTCAAAATGGCTGTCATGGGTGATGAACTATCTTGGTTGAGAATGATGGGAACTATAGTTCTTGGGGAAATGATGCCTTTCAGCTTCTCGGATTTAAGGGAAAAATCATTAACCTTTTTTTCCCAGAAGTCACAAAATTATCTTTGGTATAGAGAGATCCATGCCTCTTTTTCAAGAGTAGTTTGGTAGCTATGGTTCATGTTTACTGTAGGCCCAATGGTGACTGCCATCCAAAGTTTCCTTATGGCAACATGGGTGGCAAGTAAATTTAATAAATTAAATTGATGGTGATGGCATGATCACATATTGCTGCTGGGGATTCAGCAAACAATCGCCTCCCACATGCTTTTTATACCTATTATTTCTGTGGCTTCCACCTACTTTTTCCTGTAAGGAAGTTCTCTAAAAACTGATCCCAGTTCCCTGGCTCCGGCATCGCCTGGTTCATGCGGTGAAAATGGTAATAGGAAACAATGGTGTCCTTAACATTCCTAGCGACATAAATGATCTGCAGAAAGGACAGAAAACCATAAAGACTATAGGATAACATTTTCATATGCATGCATACATATATCTATGTGGTTTCTAACAGTGCTTTTTTGTAAAAAAAAAAAAAAGGTTCCAGAACTCGCACACGTGAAATAACCTGCCTTGCCTACCCTACAAGGTTTACCTTTGTAATTGAAAAAAAAGCCTTCAGTTTTTAATGTATCTACAAGACTAGGATTTTGTTCAAGGTAAATTAATTCTATTAATGTTACCATGCACTGTGTGGCTTTAAATTACAAGAAGGCATTTTATTAATCTTTTGGGACATTTACCACTGGCATACCCATTTAGTCTAATAAGTGGAAATGTCAGCTTTCTTTGTGCAATGAAATTGGCCCAATAAAACAAAATTTCCTTGCTTGTAAAAGATTAGATTATTTTTAAGAAGTTGTCAAACAAGGTGGAAACAATTTGGAGTTTAATATGGATAGTGACTTGAAACAAATCAATGTTGAAACTTTGTCAGTGAACAGATTATTTTTAATTTAGGTAAAGGTTCTCCCGCACGTGCATGCTAGTCGTTTCCGACTCTAAGGGCCGTTGCTCATCTCCGTTTCAAAGCCGAAGAGCCAGTGCTTGTCCGAGGACGTCTCCGTGGTCATGTGGCTGGCATGACTAGACGCCAAAGGCGCACGGAACGCTGTTACCTTCCCACCGTGGTGGTCCCTATTTTTCTACTTGCATTTTTACATGCTTTCGAACTGCTAGGTTGGCAGAAGCTGGGACGAGTATCAGGCACTCACTCTGCTACACGGCACTCGGGATTTGACCCGCCAAACTGCCGACCTTCTGATCAACAAGCTCAGCATCCTAACCCACTGAGCCACCACATCCCTATTTTTTACCTTTTTACCTTTACCTCTACTGTAGGTCTACTTTACATTTGACCAATACATTATATATATATATACATGTTTAAGTATTTGTCAAGGCTTTTTGAATGGACCTTGCTAATTAACTCTTTCATTCCTGTTTTGGCCCGACTCAGGGCTTATCCACAGGAACTAGTCAACTTATGACAGCTCATTATTTGTGCAAATTATTCAAATTGCTAATAAAGAATTTGGGAGGCTAAGATGATCATTTCGAACTCTTTTATGTTCTCATCAGTTAGTCATACCCTTTATCTGAGATTCGAACCTGGGCTGATTATATATATCAGGCAGTGTTTAAACTTCCTGAGCCACGGGTTCTTTCTCCCTTTTATTAGCTGGAAGGCAAGGCAAATGTATGTTTAAGTATTTGTCAAGGCTTTTTGAATGGACCTTGCTAATTAACTCTTTCATTCCTGTATATATGTAGATCTAGAGTCTCGGGTTTCTTCCCGCGTTCCTTTCATCTTCAGAAAGTTGAAGCTGAAAGGAACGCGGGAAGAAACCCGAGACTCTAGATCTACACATACAGACACCCGCGAGAATCTACGAAAACATATATATATATATATATATATATATATATATATATATATATATATATATATATATATATATATATATATATATGTTTCAAATGTTAACTATTTAGATTACCTTGCTAGGCCCCAAACATGGGGCAAATCTTTATTTCCTGTTTTCAGCCTATCTTGAAGGCTATCGAACAGGCAGTAGTTACACCGGACAATTCATATATTTGTGTAAATTACTAACAAAGAATTAAAGGGAAACTGAGATGCATTTCTGACTCATTAGTCGTCCTCAGCCAGCTTTACACTTCTGAGATTCGAACCAGGGCTGATTGCATATGAGGCAGTGTTATTTGCCTCTAAGCCACAAGGTCTCTCTCGCTCTGTTAGCTTTTTTTTTCTGCAAGGGAAGATATGTTTCAAATGTTAACTATTTAGATTACCTTGCTAGGCCCCAAACATGGGGCAAATCTTTATTTCCTGTTTTCAGCCTATCTTGAAGGCTATCGAACAGGCAGTAGTCACACCGGACAATTCATATATTTGTGTAAATTACTAACAAAGAATTAAAGGGAAACTGAGATGCATTTCTGACTCATTAGTCGTCCTCAGCCAGCTTTACCCTTCTGAGATTCGAACCAGGGCTGATTGCATATGAGGCAGTGTTATTTGCCTCTAAGCCACAAGGTCTCTCTCGCTCTGTTAGCTTTTTTTTTTTTTCTGCAAGGGAAGATATGTTTCAAATGTTAACTATTTAGATTACCTTGCTAGGCCCCAAACATGGGGCAAATCTTTATTTCCTGTTTTCAGCCTATCTTGAAGGCTATCGAACAGGCAGTAGTCACACCGGACAATTCATATATTTGTGTAAATTACTAACAAAGAATTAAAGGGAAACTGAGATGCATTTCTGACTCATTAGTCGTCCTCAGCCAGCTTTACCCTTCTGAGATTCGAACCAGGGCTGATTGCATATGAGGCAGTGTTATTTGCCTCTAAGCCACAAGGTCTCTCTCGCTCTGTTAGCTTTTTTTTTCTGCAAGGGAAGATATGTTTCAAATGTTAACTATTTAGATTACCTTGCTAGGCCCCAAACATGGGGCAAATCTTTATTTCCTGTTTTCAGCCTATCTTGAAGGCTATCGAACAGGCAGTAGTCACACCGGACAATTCATATATTTGTGTAAATTACTAACAAAGAATTAAAGGGAAACTGAGATGCATTTCTGACTCATTAGTCGTCCTCAGCCAGCTTTACCCTTCTGAGATTCGAACCAGGGCTGATTGCATATGAGGCAGTGTTATTTGCCTCTAAGCCACAAGGTCTCTCTCGCTCTGTTAGCTTTTTTTTTCTGCAAGGGAAGATATGTTTCAAATGTTAACTATTTAGATTACCTTGCTAGGCCCCAAACATGGGGCAAATCTTTATTTCCTGTTTTCAGCCTATCTTGAAGGCTATCGAACAGGCAGTAGTCACACCGGACAATTCATATATTTGTGTAAATTACTAACAAAGAATTAAAGGGAAACTGAGATGCATTTCTGACTCATTAGTCGTCCTCAGCCAGCTTTACCCTTCTGAGATTCGAACCAGGGCTGATTGCATATGAGGCAGTGTTATTTGCCTCTAAGCCACAAGGTCTCTCTCGCTCTGTTAGCTTTTTTTTTCTGCAAGGGAAGATATGTTTCAAATGTTAACTATTTAGATTACCTTGCTAGGCCCCAAACATGGGGCAAATCTTTATTTCCTGTTTTCAGCCTATCTTGAAGGCTATCGAACAGGCAGTAGTCACACCGGACAATTCATATATTTGTGTAAATTACTAACAAAGAATTAAAGGGAAACTGAGATGCATTTCTGACTCATTAGTCGTCCTCAGCCAGCTTTACCCTTCTGAGATTCGAACCAGGGCTGATTGCATATGAGGCAGTGTTATTTGCCTCTAAGCCACAAGGTCTCTCTCGCTCTGTTAGCTTTTTTTTTTTCTGCAAGGAAAGATATGTTTCAAATGTTAACTATTTAGATTACCTTGCTAGGCCCCAAACATGGGGCAAATCTTTATTTCCTGTTTTCAGCCTATCTTGAAGGCTATCGAACAGGCAGTAGTCACACCGGACAATTCATATATTTGTGTAAATTACTAACAAAGAATTAAAGGGAAACTGAGATGCATTTCTGACTCATTAGTCGTCCTCAGCCAGCTTTACCCTTCTGAGATTCGAACCAGGGCTGATTGCATATGAGGCAGTGTTATTTGCCTCTAAGCCACAAGGTCTCTCTCGCTCTGTTAGCTTTTTTTTTTTCTGCAAGGGAAGATATGTTTCAAATGTTAACTATTTAGATTACCTTGCTAGGCCCCAAACATGGGGCAAATCTTTATTTCCTGTTTTCAGCCTATCTTGAAGGCTATCGAACAGGCAGTAGTCACACCGGACAATTCATATATTTGTGTAAATTACTAACAAAGAATTAAAGGGAAACTGAGATGCATTTCTGACTCATTAGTCGTCCTCAGCCAGCTTTACCCTTCTGAGATTCGAACCAGGGCTGATTGCATATGAGGCAGTGTTATTTGCCTCTAAGCCACAAGGTCTCTCTCGCTCTGTTAGCTTTTTTTTTCTGCAAGGGAAGATATGTTTCAAATGTTAACTATTTAGATTACCTTGCTAGGCCCCCTTGCAGAAAAAAAAAAAAAGCTAACAGAGCGAGAGAGACCTTGTGGCTTAGAGGCAAATAACACTGCCTCATATGCAATCAGCCCTGGTTCGAATCTCAGAAGGGTAAAGCTGGCTGAGGACGACTAATGAGTCAGAAATGCATCTCAGTTTCCCTTTAATTCTTTGTTAGTAATTTACACAAATATATGAATTGTCCGGTGTGACTACTGCCTGTTCGATAGCCTTCAAGATAGGCTGAAAACAGGAAATAAAGATTTGCCCCATGTTTGGGGCCTAGCAAGGTAATCTAAATAGTTAACATTTGAAACATATCTTCCCTTGCAGAAAAAAAAAGCTAACAGAGCGAGAGAGACCTTGTGGCTTAGAGGCAAATAACACTGCCTCATATGCAATCAGCCCTGGTTCGAATCTCAGAAGGGTAAAGCTGGCTGAGGACGACTAATGAGTCAGAAATGCATCTCAGTTTCCCTTTAATTCTTTGTTAGTAATTTACACAAATATATGAATTGTCCGGTGTGACTACTGCCTGTTCGATAGCCTTCAAGATAGGCTGAAAACAGGAAATAAAGATTTGCCCCATGTTTGGGGCCTAGCAAGGTAATCTAAATAGTTAACATTTGAAACATATCTTCCCTTGCAGAAAAAAAAAAAAGCTAACAGAGCGAGAGAGACCTTGTGGCTTAGAGGCAAATAACACTGCCTCATATGCAATCAGCCCTGGTTCGAATCTCAGAAGGGTAAAGCTGGCTGAGGACGACTAATGAGTCAGAAATGCATCTCAGTTTCCCTTTAATTCTTTGTTAGTAATTTACACAAATATATGAATTGTCCGGTGTGACTACTGCCTGTTCGATAGCCTTCAAGATAGGCTGAAAACAGGAAATAAAGATTTGCCCCATGTTTGGGGCCTAGCAAGGTAATCTAAATAGTTAACATTTGAAACATATCTTCCCTTGCAGAAAAAAAAAAGCTAACAGAGCGAGAGAGACCTTGTGGCTTAGAGGCAAATAACACTGCCTCATATGCAATCAGCCCTGGTTCGAATCTCAGAAGGGTAAAGCTGGCTGAGGACGACTAATGAGTCAGAAATGCATCTCAGTTTCCCTTTAATTCTTTGTTAGTAATTTACACAAATATATGAATTGTCCGGTGTGACTACTGCCTGTTCGATAGCCTTCAAGATAGGCTGAAAACAGGAAATAAAGATTTGCCCCATGTTTGGGGCCTAGCAAGGTAATCTAAATAGTTAACATTTGAAACATATCTTCCCTTGCAGAAAAAAAAAAGCTAACAGAGCGAGAGAGACCTTGTGGCTTAGAGGCAAATAACACTGCCTCATATGCAATCAGCCCTGGTTCGAATCTCAGAAGGGTAAAGCTGGCTGAGGACGACTAATGAGTCAGAAATGCATCTCAGTTTCCCTTTAATTCTTTGTTAGTAATTTACACAAATATATGAATTGTCCGGTGTGACTACTGCCTGTTCGATAGCCTTCAAGATAGGCTGAAAACAGGAAATAAAGATTTGCCCCATGTTTGGGGCCTAGCAAGGTAATCTAAATAGTTAACATTTGAAACATATCTTCCCTTGCAGAAAAAAAAAGCTAACAGAGCGAGAGAGACCTTGTGGCTTAGAGGCAAATAACACTGCCTCATATGCAATCAGCCCTGGTTCGAATCTCAGAAGGGTAAAGCTGGCTGAGGACGACTAATGAGTCAGAAATGCATCTCAGTTTCCCTTTAATTCTTTGTTAGTAATTTACACAAATATATGAATTGTCCGGTGTGACTACTGCCTGTTCGATAGCCTTCAAGATAGGCTGAAAACAGGAAATAAAGATTTGCCCCATGTTTGGGGCCTAGCAAGGTAATCTAAATAGTTAACATTTGAAACATATCTTCCCTTGCAGAAAAAAAAAAGCTAACAGAGCGAGAGAGACCTTGTGGCTTAGAGGCAAATAACACTGCCTCATATGCAATCAGCCCTGGTTCGAATCTCAGAAGGGTAAAGCTGGCTGAGGACGACTAATGAGTCAGAAATGCATCTCAGTTTCCCTTTAATTCTTTGTTAGTAATTTACACACACATATATATATATATATATATATATATATATATATATATATATATATATATATATATATATATATATATATATATATATATATATTAATACCTCCAAATCAACATTGGCTTTATTCTTATTCTTCCCCTCTGCAGTTTGAATATAAGGTATAAAAGACTAAAAAGAGATTTTCGTAGACATCCCAACCTTTGAACTACCCAAAGAACTGAAACAGCAAAGTTTCACTGCTGAGCAAGCTTCCACTCCAGCCGCTTTTCTTTCCTCTTGCTTCACCTCTTTTTAACCTCACACCCCACTTTCTCTAAGGCAAAACACTCACTCACCCTCTCGTGAAAGATGGCCTCCATGTTTATGTGACTCCCACCACCCCCATCAGCTTCCCCACCACATGGTCCGACCTAGCCAATCAAGCCACGCTCATAATCAAAATCATATACATACACATACACATACACATTCACACAAACACACATCTTGCTCTGTCTTATGTAATTCCTATTCACTGCCTCTTTTCCAGCACATAAAATTATCCTAATCTGTCCAAGCTTCAAACCCTGTCAAATTCAACCTATTAAGCCTCTCACTTTTATGTTCCTACATTTCCTCTTCTTATGAGCATATAAGCTCTTGGTTTAATTTAGGAAGCTGAAAAGTGTACTGAGGCTGAATTCAGATGAGAATTAAGATTTGCTTTCCCTTGTAACGGGCAGAAGGAATGACTTTCAAGATAGGAGGAAGATCCTCTACTAAGATATTGGTCAGATAACAGAAATTTGAGTCTGGAACAGAATGTAACCCAAGAAAACATCTCAGACATGACTGTCCCTAGTTCTCATGAAGGTAAAGGAAGGGAAGACGGAAGTGCATTCAGACTTCCAAGATTCTATTTCCATAACCTTATAACAAAAGTAAGATTGGCCTGCATGACTTTCGTTTCCCTATCTGGTCTACCTTGAAAAACTGAGATTCCATCAACCATATTGCAGTTGTTCTAACCTTGCAATTCTGTTCCCAGAAGGAAGGTGGGAGAAGCTGGACTGGGAGGTGAGATTTCAGGGTGCGCGGGGAAGACATTGCCTCTGCCATTTCCAAACCTGCAACATAGGGATGGGGGTGGGTGGGAGAGGGATGGACATTGTTCAGGTTCGTGGTAAGGAAAACCTTTCTCATCAGCCCCATGAAGCAGTACCGTGTTACTCACCTGAAGGTACGGGTTTTATAGGAAACAAGTCTATGAAGGGAATCCGTTCATATACGGGAGCCCTTGCACATTTCTGTTTGTCTCCTCCATGCTGTATCATGTCCACTATTTCTTGCATCCAGGTAGTCCCTGGTATGAGGAACGTGGAGAACAGATAGATCAATCTAAAGATTGGGTTCCTGTTCTTTGGTCTTTCTACTTTAAGCTTCGTACCTCTTCCCCCAAAACTATTTCGTCATGCTCTTCCACATCTCCTCCCCACTTACCTGCTTTGGGATAAGTGCAAATGAGAAGGTCATCAGGCTGGGCTTTAAAATTCCTTAAGAGTTCCAGGTTTGCAGCAGTATTATCAAGTAAAGAGGTTCCTTCAACTTCCACCAGTTTTGAACGTTTCAGTAACCTTGGATCCAACTCTTCCCATTTACTTCTTAAAAGCTCCATGATTGAGTGGAAAAGCCAGAAGAAAGGAGTTTATGACCTGCAGAGATGTGATCACAAATCTTTGGGGTTTAGAGTTCCAGCTTTGCAAAGTTTCTTGCTCCAGAGTTCCTTTTGAATGAAAGAGTCACGTTTTCGACCTGCACTAAATTCATGTCTGTCTCCACCCACTTTCTCTTTTGTTTCCTAACATTTCTGCAAGGGCTGGAAATTTGATGATGTGCATATTTTCCAGGCAGCAGACACTCAGGAAAAACCTTCTGAATAAGTTCACATCTTGTGAGGTGGTTTGGGCTGAGAGAGAGAGAGAGAGAGCAATTGGCCGAAAGTCACCCACCAGATTTTACACCTGGAGAAGACTAGAACTCATGGCATCTTTGTTTCTAGCCCAACATTTTAACCATTACACCAAACTACCTCTACTTTTAATCTTAAGACTTTGTTTCTTATGTTCTTACTCCCTATCTTAAAATAGGATCACTTTGGTCTATGTTTCTTAAAACAACTTCTATCTTATTTAATACACATTTTAATGCCTTTCGCTCTATATCCTGATTCTAGAATTCCTATTTCTATCATTTCATACCTCTGTGGAGATTCCCCCCGCCCACTCCATCTTCAGCTCTTGTAGCCAAATCCAAATGCAGGTAGTCCTCAACCTACAACCACAATAAGGACCAAAATTTCCATTGCTAAGCAAGGCGGTTGTTAATTGCACCCGAAGATATTTTCTTTTTTCTTGCCACGGTTATTAAGTGAATCGCTGCGGTTGCTAAGTGAGTCACATGATTGTTAAGCAAAACGATCTTCCCTCGTTGACTTTGATTGTCACAAGCTGGCTGGGAAGGTCACAAATGGTGATTACATGACCCTGGGACGCTGCAGCCATTATAAATACGTGCTGGTTGCCAAGTGCTTGAATTTTGATCACCTGGGGATGCTGCAACAGTGGAAAGTGCGGAAACTGATCACAAATCACTTTTCTCAATGCTGTTGTAACTTTGAAAAAACAACTGTAAATCGAGGACTATCTGTAGAGTGGTTTCTAGTCCATTTTGCGGGCCTTCCACAGCACAGCTGCACATAGTTTCATTTGTACTTCCCAGTCCGCCCCTCCACTCCACCCCCAAATACGTTAAAATCAGCCGTGCGATAATCTTTATTTCTGCTGATGCCAAAAGACAGAAAAGGGTCGGAGAATGTCATGAAGTGTTTGGTGCCCCCCTGTAGCTGACCAGGAGGAAATGAGAAAAAGTATTTAGTTCTGTGCTTCCCTCTCTGAGATAAAGCAGTTCTTGGAGTAGATAAACTGCCTTTTGCTTCTTTTCTTCTCTGAAAGTGTGTGTGTGGTGGTGGTGGGGATTGTCATTTCCAATACATGCTGGATGCCTCTGGCTGATGGTTTTTGTGCAGAAACCTGAGCTGCTGGGGCAAAGAGAAAGCTGGCTTCCAGTCAAAATTCCCTCCCTGCACACTCTTAGTGAAATGTCTGTGATGATGGTGTGCCGCTGAACGTTTCAGCCACCAGTTGCAACCATAGCTATACTGTATTCGGTGGGGTAGAGAAGAAACAAATGTCTTTCTTGAGGCATGAAACAAGGAGTCGATTGCAGCTGCTTAAAGAAGCAAGGGGAATGAAACCAATGGAAACAGACCACTGTTTCCCAAGGTTTCTTAGCACCTTTAAGACTTCAACTTCCAGAATTCCCCAATCAGCTAGACACAGACTAGATGGGTTAACGATGGCTACCATAATAAGGTGAAATTTATGAAGGGGAGGAAGGGAGGAGGGCAAGAATTTCACACAAATAAGGATGTGGAAAAATTGCAGAATCTGAAATCTGAGCTACACCTCAACTGAGATAGAAGTAAATTGGCTTATTTATTTATTTATTTATTTATTTATTTATTTATTTATTTATTTATTTATTTATTGCATTTATATACCGCCCTTTCCCTGAGGACTCAGGGCGGTTTACAGGGAGTTAAAATCAACCATACAAAAGTTAAAACCCAATTTAAAAAAAAACATTAAACATTACAGGAAGACAGAATAACAGAATATCAGAATTGGAAGGGACCTTGAATGTTTTCTAGTCCAACCCCCTCCTCAAGCAGGAAACTCTATATCATTTCAGACAAATGGTTGTCCAATCTCTTCTTAAGGACCTCCAGTGTTGGAGCAGTCACAACTTCTGGAGGCAAGTTGTTCCACTGATTAATTGTTCCAATTGTCAGGAAATTTCTCCTTAGTTCTAAGTTGGTTTTCTCCTTGATTAGTTTCCATCCATTGCTTCTTGTGCTGCCTTCAGGCGCTTTGGAGAATAGGTTGACCCTGTCTTCTTTGTGGCAACCTCTGAGATATTGGAACACTGCTATGGAATCCCTGGGGTAATTAGGCAAAAGTGATGCCAAAGCTACATGTGGACCCATCACACATCAGGTTTTGGGGTGTCCTGTTCATCTCTCTCTCCCTCCCTCCCTCTCAGAATTCCATGGCACATTTTACCTCTGATCTACAGAGCACCATCAATCCTCTGTTGTAACTACATATGGCACAAGAAGCTTTTCTGTTCATTCTCTTCCTATTGCCATGGAAGTACAGCTCATCCACTACCAGTCAGACACGATTAAAAATGGCTCACCAGTCAGAATGATGATGATGTTGTGATGCACAAAAGAAAGAGGGCTGGGGTTCAATTATCGTCACCATCTTGACTTTCTTAATTCCTCTCCACCCAGTGATTGACCTGAGTTCAAAATTCCTAAACTAGAGTCAAGGCTCCTGTCTAGCTTCTAGGGCAAAAGAAGGCAAACGTAGATAAATCGGACTTGTGGCAGCGTGTCAGAGGCACTTGCTCCATTCCCATCAATTTTATTTATAGCAGTGATTTTCAACCTTGGCAACTTTAACATGCTTTGACATGTGTTCCAGGGAGTTCTGGGAGCTGAAGTCCAATGTCTCTAAATTGCCAAGGTTGAGAATCACTGATCTACACGAATTGCACACAAAATGTGTCATTCCCGTAGATCAGTCAGTGTTAATTCTTGGGTCGTGAGCGTTCCCCTTCAATTCCTTGTTCTTTAAGGCTTCTGCATGGAGGTTCCGGAGAGAACAATGAACATATTTTTCTGGACAAAGCAGATACACATTTGAGAATTTCCCCTGCTTGCTTCTCCTATGTGTATCTTTCTTTTACAGAAGGATAGGATCTACTCACTCCAGGAAAGAGCCACATTAGGAGTATCTACAAAGTGTATGGTGAAAACAGTCATGGTGGCAGCCATAACAGTGCAATACCTGTAAGAAACAGGCAGACATTGATTGTACCATCATGGCTGCTATTGGCCCATTGCAGTGGCCATCTTATCTTTTTTTACCATTGCCTACAAATACCATTGGGCCATACTGTAAGCCAAGAATCTGAATCTGAATTTCTCTGTATTATATTAAATGCTTATTCCTCTTCAAATGTCGGAAGAGTCACACAGAACATGAAATACAGGTAGTCACAATTGGGACCCAACTTCTGTTGCTAAGTAAGGCAGTTGTTAAGTTAACTGTGCCTGCTTTTACAACCTTTTTGCCATGTTCATTATGTGAATCATTGAAGTTGTTTAGTGAATCATGAGGTTATGAAGCAAATTCAGCTTTTCTTATTGCTTTTGCTTCTCAGAAGCCAACTAGGAAGGTTGCAAATGGTGACCACATGATCACAAAATCTGGGACAATGCAACTTTGTAAATACATGCTGGTTGCCAAGCACACACATTTTCATCTCATGACCATGGGGATGCTGCAATGGTAAGTGTGAAGATGGGTTTTATGTTTGTTTTTCAGTGCCTTTGTAACTTTGAACAGTCGCTACAAGAATGGCTGTAAATTGAGGACTACTTGTAGACTTATACTTTCTTGCTTCAGAGGGCAGGACCAGAAGTGATGGGTTAAACTACAAGGAAGGAGGTTCAGGGGCTCACAACTCAGCACTATTAACCAGTGGAACAAAACTGACATGGTTCTTCTTCTTAAGTAGAAGATTCAGATAAGCCAAATGATGACCTATGAAAGATAATGTAAGGATCCTGTACTGAGCGAGGGGGATGTACTAGATGGCCTCTATGGTCCTTTACAATTCACAAGAATACTCGGAAAACAATGAGAATTTCTCTTTCCTCGGATTAGTTAGCATGTTTTCCTGGAAGTAGGGCAGGGAAATGGTACAGTTCAGCATCACATCTGCTATCCTTATTAGGAGTGTTTGCCAATTTCCCCACATTATTGGGTTCAGAATTATAAGCCATTGTATTGAGTTGAGATGTGTGAAATGTTATTGCTGTTTAGTCGCTGGTCAGTTGATTTAAGTGTGTCCATTCTTGGTCAGAAGCTGCTGTGATCTTCTCACCAATTTAGCTATTGCTCGTCCAGCTTCTTAATGGTTAAATGTTTTATATATTCTTGGATCCCACTGGAATCCAGATAATTTTGTGAACCATTGACAGGACCAGGGCCCTCCAGGGGAAGGGACAAAGGCCCAAGCTAATGGATCAACTATTGGATTGAGGTCCTGCTTATTTTTAACAGAATAACAGAATGGGAAGGGACCATGGAGGTCTTTTAGTCCAATCCCCTGCTCAGGCAGGATACCTTACCATTTCAGACAAATGGTTACCTAGTCTCTTCTTAAAAACTTGCAGTGTTGGCACATCCACAACTTCTGGAGGCAAGTTGTTCCACTGATTAATTGTTCTAAGTGCCAGAAAAATTCTCCTTTGTTCTAGGTTGCTTCTCTCCTTGATTAGTTTCCATCCATTGCTTCTTTTCCTGCCCTCTGGTGCTTTGGAGATTAGCTTGACTCCCTTTTCTTTGAGGCAGCCCCTGAGATATTGGAACATTGCTATCATGTCACTCCTAGTCCTTCTTCCCTCCCTAGTCCTTCTTTTCATTAAACTAGACATAACCAATTCCAGCAGTGCAATTTGCTAGTATCAGGATGGCCAATGAGGGCAGCAAATTTTAAGCAGGTAGAGATTTCTCTCAGCTCAAGAACTACTGAAAAATGCTTTAACTCAGCCATGAGGAAGAGCCCTTATTCCGACTTTTATTTGTATAACCTGCTATGAGAAACATTACATTTTTTTTCATCGATTTTGCAATGCAAAAAAGTGTAAGGTTCATCGTAGCAGCTTATACAAACTGGAAATTGTCCAGATGATGTTGGTAATTCATGCGGCAAGTAGGTCATACATCCAAACCTATCCATTATCAGATCAAAGCTGCTTTGTTAGGTTTTGTGTGCTAATGTGAGGACAACTCTGTTGTATAATGGATAGTTGAACAGGGCTCTTCAAACGTGGCCCCTTTATGACTTGTGGACTTCAACTCCCAGAATTCCTCAGCCAGGCACGCTGGCTGTAGAGGTAAGTGTAATGTAAAACACCACGTGGTAACGGCTGGAAGGCTGTTGGAGCAGGGAGCTAGCTAACGGCTCCTAGTTCCTCAGGCAACCCGTCTCCAGTGCTGCTATTGGTTGCCCCTAGGTGGCAATAGGTTGCTTCAAACCTATTGGCTGCCTCCTAGGGGCCAGGGTATAAATTGCTGCATCTGCAGCACAGTTCTCTAGTTCAGATCCTGCAAGCAATAAACCATGATCTTTGCTGAACTCACTCATCTCGTTTTCATTCCTGCGCAACGAACCCAGTACACAACAGTCTTCTTTTTACTGTGATGTTCTCTGGAACACCTTAGATGATTGGATCAGAGATGACTTGGAAATGGTTTAAAGGAACGTTTTCATCTTGTAAGGTGGGTAACAGTTTTGTTTCTTGTTCATAAAGAACTAGATGGTAGATTCCCTTATTCTCCCCTGTCTAATTATTAAAATAAAATGAGCTGGGCATGAAAGCTTGGAACAAACGTACAAAGCCAATGCAGGTTATTTCTAGTATTTATACAGCTGAAGGTAGAATACATAAAACTCCCATCTCCTGTTTCCCCCACAACAGTTCTGTTAGATGGGTTGGGCTGAGAGAAAGTGACTGGCCCAAAGTCACCAAGCTGGCTTTTACATCTAAGGGAGGCTCCAGATCAATTACTCAATCACAGTCTCTAGGTTTCTAGTCCACTAGACTACACCAAACCTATTCAAGTTTCTGTTAAAAGAGGGGAAAAATAATTCCAGAATGTTTGGGTGCAGCTCTCTCACAAAATCAAAATTGGTGGACCACGGTTTTTCAAACAAACTAGATTTGTGCCACAGACCAATTGATGGTATCTACATTAAAGCAGACACAATGAGAAATCCAAACACTGAAGCCACACATTTTCGCTCACCACAGTCCATAAACCCAGACGTTTTCTCACTATCTCAGTCACTCTGAGTGTGAGATGGGCAGTATCTACATCTGATAAACACACAAACAAGTAAATCCCACAGCATCCACAGAATTTTTTGAATCATGGACCAATTAGCTGTGCCTCTTGAATCACTCTCTGCAACTTTTGATGATTTAGCTTATACAACAGGCTTTTGGAAATTGTGAGTTTGGGGAAATACAGAAGGACCCAAGGGATGGTGTGAAAAGAATTGTGCAAGTGGTCCTCGACTTAAAACCATTCATTTAACGACCGCTTGAGATTACAACAGCATGGGAAAAAGTGACTCACAACCAGTCTTTTCACTTATAACCATTGCAACATCCCCATGGTCATGTGATCAAAATTTGAGTTCTTGGCAACCAGCATGTATTTGTGAAAGTTGCAGTGTCCCAGAATAATGTGGTTGCCATTTGTGACCTTCCCAGAAAGCTTCCGACAAGCAAAGTCAATAGGAGAAGATGAATTCACTTAACGTCCGCATGATTTACTTAACAACTGCAGTGATTTACTTAACAACTGTGGCACTAAAGGTCATAAAATTGGGTGTGACTCGTTTAACAACTGCCTTGCTTAGCAACAAAAATTTTGGTCCCAATTGTGGTCATGAGTCAAGGACCTATTCCACAAAGCACCTGAAGGCAGGACAAGAATCAACGGGTGGAAACTAATCCAAGAGAGAAGCAACCTAGAACTAAGGAGAAATTTCCTGACAGAACAATTAATCAGTGGAATGACTTGCTTCCAAAAGTTGTGGATGCTCCAATACTGGAAGTTTTTAAGAAGAGATTGGACAACCATTTGTCTGAAATGGTACAGGGTTTCCTGTCTGAGCAGGAACTAGAAGACCTCCAAGGTCCCTTCCAACTGTTGTTTTCTTATTATGACTACCTGTGCACACTGCCAGCTCCATTTACTCCCATTTTGTCTGGTAATAGAAGCTGTTATCCAATGCATTTAGTGGACGTTTGCATCCACCTAGCCCAGGGGTCAGCAACCTGAAACAGTGAAAGAGCCACTAGGAACCGGTTCCCTCACAAAAGGAAAAACTGGGAGCCGCAAAAAATGTGTGCGCATGGGTGTACATGCGTGCATGCGCAGAACAGGGTTTGACTGAAGAGTGGAGCCAAGGTGAGATATGCACCTACCCTGCATATTTGAATTGATTGGTTGAACTTTTTTAGTCCCACTTTTTTTTTTTTGGACTGCACATGGCAGAGGATTGGGACCCACAGGAGATGGCTGAAAAAGCCGCATGTGGCTCCAGAGCCGCGGGTTGCAGACCTGTGACCTAGTATAATCGATGTTGTTTAGCCTGTTATTTCCCCATGTAGCCAGAGGTCTTCAAACTTGGCCCTTTTATGACTTGTGGACTTCGACTCCCAGAATTCCTCAGCCAGGCACGCTGGCTGAGGAATTCTGGGAGTTGAAGTCCACAAGTCATAAAAGGGCCAAGTTTGAAGATCCCTGTGGTAGACTGAACTATTGCCACACTGTACAGTTTCTCCCCTCACCTTGGAATGTGTGCCCATTTCTATCATTGGCTTTCCCAATCTGGGCATCCTTGAAAGGCTTGGACTTCAGTTCCCAGAATTCTTCAGCCATTCTGACTGTTCTGTGAATTCTGGGAGTTAATGTTCTGGTAAGTGGGGCAGATAGAATGAGGAAAATTACCTCTCTGTCTACTTGAACCTTGTGTATAAAAGAAAGTTAGCCCTCTTTCATGCAAATTAGTATAAGATTAAAATGAAATCTAGAGTACAATTTAAATCAGCATTTCTCAATCTCAGCAACTTTAGAATTTAACTTTCAGAATTTCCTGCTGGCTGGGGAGTTCTGAGAGATGAAGTTTTCACATCTTAAAATTGCTGAGGTAGAGAAACACTGGTTTTGAAAGACCAAAATGCAATGGAGTCCCCTAGGTTGGGAATCCTACTTTGATATATGATACCTTCCCAGAATAATTATAGAGTTGTTGTGTAACCCTTATATATGCCCCTTCCACAGGCCAGGCAGGGAATTCTGGGAGCTGTACCAAAGGTGCTAGACAACTAGAGTTTCTTGTTTTTCTTTGAAGACGTTTCGCTTTTCATCCAAGAAGCTCCAGAGCTGAAGAAGCTTCTTGGATGAGAAGTGAAACATCTTCAAAGAAAAACAAGAAAGTCCAGTTGTCTCTTGAAAAAGCTCTTTTGAGACAACCATGACCTGGATGACTGAGAATCTCTGTTGTGTAGTGGGTTCTGAAGTGTAGGAATGATGCCAGGCAAATGAGTACAGTCAAACAGCTCTTTGTTAGGTGACCATAACTGTACTGAGGGGTTAGGGGGTACTTGCACTCTTTATATACCTTTCTGAGTAAACAGCCAACCAATCAGATTGAAGCTAAATCACCCGCCATAATTGACTCCCACCAAAACGGTTACAGTTCAAATGTATACTGGTAGTGACTGTTATACAAGTGCTTAGGTGTTTCTTTAAACCTTAATACACAACACCCCCCATACACATCTGGGAGCTGTAGTCACCACATATGAAGGGCACCATGTTGAGGAAGGCTGCCTTGAACAAACTGTTGAGAATATTTGAAACGATTTAAGGTTAGTCCTTGCCTTCCCCATCCTGGTAGAATGATAAACCTATTGGTTCCACTTCACAAACATTCCCTTGCAATTAAGTATAGTAACAACATGTGTAATGTTGAAAGGTCTGTAGAGTTAACACTTGTTGCTTACTGGTTTGTTTTATCGGACATAGGTAAAAGGACAGCTATTTTTTATTGTGGATTTTATGAAAGGTACAAAGGTGAATATGCTCTGGGAGTGGAAGGTCAGGCCACTGCCTCAAATAATCAAGGAGAAAGTTCATCTACAACTTCTGTTTCAGCCATTCTGAAAAAAACTTCTTTCTCTACAGCTGGAGAGAAAACCTCAATCACTTGTTCAACCAAATAGACTACAACTTTCTATTTGGTTTGTTTTCCATTGAATCCCAGACAAAAAAAATATCTGGAAAATAGCTTTCATTAAATATTCAGATTATGAGATGTACTGGACACCCTCGACTTCTCACTTTGTGAACAGATCATAGATTTGAATCTATTGGTAAATCACAATGAACTGATCTGCCCTTTCAGCCTCTCCTGTCACTGGCATAGATTTCCCAATGGTTAGGTAATGGAACAACAGATGATGTTTGCTACCTACTGCATTCATTGTAAATAGCCTGTCCCCTCACCACCAATATATTCAAGCTGCTTTCCATTTTCAGCTCTTTTCAAGTTCTTCTAAGTCAGGGGTCTCCAAAGCTGGCAACTTTAAGACTTGTGGATTTCAGTTCCCAGAATTCTTTGGCCAGCATGGCTAGCTGAGGAATTCTGGGAGTTAAAGTCCACAAGTCCATGTAGGAGCTGTGACCAGGGGGGCTTTTGCCCAGGTTCGCCTGGTGCGCCAGTTGCGACCCTATCTGGACCGGGATGCCCTGCGTACAGTCACTCATGCATTCGTGATCTCTCGTATAGACTACTGCAATGCTCTGTACATGGGGCTGCCCTTGAGGACCACTCGGAGGCTTCAGCTGGTGCAGAATGCGGCCGCGCGAGTTGTGATGGGGGTCTCCCGATACTCCCATGTAACACCTCTTCTCCACGAGCTGCATTGGCTTCCAGTTGCCCTCCGGGTGAGATTCAAGGTGCTGGTGATTACCTATAAAGCCCTAAATGGCATGGGTCTGGATTACTTGCGGGAGCACCTGCTGCCGGCGTCATCTTCCCTTCGTCCTGTGCGCTCCCACAGAGAGGGCCTCCTCAGGGTGCCATCGGTCAGAGAGTGTTGGCTGGCGGCTCCCAGGGAGAGAGCATTCTCTGTGGGCGCCCCAGCCCTTTGGAATCAATTACCGGTTGAGCTCCGAATGGCTCCCGACCTTCGCTCTTTCCGCCATCTGAAAACCTACTTATTTGAACAGGCCGGCCTGGTCTAAGGGTTTGGGGTATTTTTAACTATTTATTGTTAGGGCTAAATTAATGTAATCTTACTTTTAACTTTTGTATGTAGTATTTTTATTGCCCTGTACACTGCCCTGAGTCCTTCGGGAGAAGGGCGGTATAGAAATTCAATTAAATAAATAAAAAAAAATAAAAAATAAAAAATAAAAAGTCTTAAAGTTGACAATGTTGAGACCCCTGTTCTAACTGATTGTCCACATTTTCCCACTTGATCTGAGGACAAAACTAGGTCTCCTCCAACAGAAGCCTTATCAGCCAAATAGCTAGAGGAACCCATGATGTCAGTGGGACCCACACCAAGCTTACAGACATTATTTTGTATCTTGTGATGGTTTAGAGTAGACTGTAAGAAACCCAATAACCCAAATACTTGCACTATGGACCTTTTCTTGAAATCTGCCTTTTCCAAGTTTAGATATACAGACACTCTTAAAAGATAGGGGACAATTTCCAGTGGGCTGAGAACAGATTAATAAGTAATCTACAACAGGAGTCCCCAACCCCCGGTCTGTGGACCAGTACCGGGCTGCGGCATGCCAGCAACCGGTCCGCACAAACAAGCAAAGCCCCATCTGCAGGATGAAGGCAGCACACAAAACCATGCGCACTCTGGTCAGCGGAAAAACCTCTCTCCACGTAACCAGTCCCTGGTGCCAAAAAGGTTGGGGACCTCCTGATCTACAAGATTGGGAAAATATGATGCAACTGTTTAAATGCTAATCTGCAAATGTTTAAACGTTTATTTAAAGTTCCACAGTAATTTCAGCAAAAACTAAGTGCTGAATTAATGGACTGCAGCAGCCTTTGCCAGGAAATTCAGCAATTAATAATTTATAAAGTTATTTCTAGTAAGGTCAAAGAAATCAGAACGTGCCACTAAGACCTAATTTATGGCTGCAAAGCTACATGTGAGTCTCTACAGAAATTATATCAGGTTCCAATCTTAGGAGAAATGTAAGATACACATTGGGGAACTTAAAACTGGCTAAGAACTTAAATCACAATAATAACCACCCTAGCACCATCTATCTTCACTCTGCTTTTATTGCAACTGGATCCTAATTATTAACATTACAAAAGTGACGTAGTGCAGAATAATATTTGAGAATGTATGATGGTATCGATCATTTAATTTGTTAAATTTATCAAGCAACTTTGGGTGAATTAGTTAGACTAACTATAAATAGGAGCATATTAAATATATTCTGGAAAATATACAAACAAGTTCATGATAGTAAAGGGAAGTCTCGAAACCCAAAGGTCAAAAGTGAAAACAGTTACTTTTTGTGATAGCCTGATTTCACCATGGAAAACATACCAGAATGATACTTGTGGATCTTTGGAGTCACTTCATTCCATAACAATTAGAATACTTCGAATGCATTCTTCATGATATATCTATGCAATATTCATGAAAACAATAGAATAATAGAACTGGAAGGAACCTTGGAGGTCATCTAGTCCAACCCCCTGCTCAAGCAGAAAACCCTATACCATTTGAGATAAACGGCTGTCCAGTCTCTTCTTAAAAACTTCCAGTGTTGGGAGCATTCAGAGTTTCTGGAGGCAAGCTGTTCCACTGATTAATTGTTCTAACTGTCAGGAAATTTCTCCTTAGTTCTAGGTTGGTTCTCTCGTTAATTAGTTGCCACCCATTGCTCCTTGTGCTGCCTGCAGGTGCCTAACTTGTCTGTTAGACAAAAACTTTTTGGTAAAAAGATTTTGTCAGTTAGGATAATTAATCAGTGAAACACCTTGCCCCCAGGAGTTGTGGGTGTTCCATCGTGGAGGTTTTTAAGAAGAGATTGCACAGCCATTTGTCCAGAGTGATATCGTTTCCTGTCTGAGCAGGGGGCTCGATTAGAATACCTCCAAGGTATTCTGTTCAAACTCTGTTATTCTATATTCAATATTTTAGGCAAAAAAAGTTCCTAGAAATGTTCCTATAAGATAGTGGATTTAGCCTTGCCCACTGTAAAAAATAGAATCTGTTTCTTTTATGAGCATCTTTTTATATTTCTTGATGAGCTGACATAATGCCTCCAGTAACTGACAGTTATATTAGAAGGAAATGCCCTCTCTTTAGCCGGCACAATTATTCAAGATCTCCAAGAAGTGTTGCCAAGTTCTCTTCAATTGCCATTTCTGTGCAATGTTTAGTGGAGAAGTAAATGTTGCACCTATTTTACTGGACACCTTCATTTACTACTTTGGTAAATAATCAGGAGAAAAGCAGGCCCTGCTCTTCTTGTGCGTTTCACAGCAGACTGATCATATCAGCGAGTGAAGTTTGTGCAGAGTTTGGATATTAATTATATTGGGTGATATATTTGCAGCTAATATCAAAAGAAGAAAATGCCGAAAAGAAATGGGACAGTCTTACAGTGTCACCAAGTTTCCTAAGGCAGGGGTCCCCAACCCCCGGTCCGTGGACTGGCACCAGGCCGCGGCATGCCAGAAACCAGTCCATACAAACAAGAAAAGCCCCAACAGCGGGATGCAGGCAGCACTCGGAAACCGCCCCCCCCCTGCTCCTGTCCGTGGAAATACCTCTCTCCATGGAACCAGTCCCTGGTGCCCCAAAGGTTGGAGGCCGTGGTCCTAAGACACTGACATAGCTTGCATGAAAGAAATTTCTCTGTATTTCTTTTCCTTCCCCTGGACTAAGGGATGCAACACAGACTAGGGTAAATGAGTATAGATTGTGGTGTACGTGGGATTTATGGCAATGTCAAAATCTGCAAGAAAGTGGTCAAGGAGCTTACTTACAGGTAGTCCTAGCCTTACGACGGAATTGGGACCCGAATTTCCATTGCTAAGCAAGTTGGTTGTTAAGTGAGTCATGCCCAATTTTACCACCTTTTGGGCATGGTTCTTAAGTGAATCATGTCTTTGTTACGAGAATCATACAGTTGTTAAGCTTTCCCCACTGACTTTGCTTGTCGGAATTCGACTGGGAGGGTTGGAAATAGCAATCAAGTGATCCCGGGTTGCTGCAACTGTCATAAATATATGCCAGCTGCCAAGTGTCTGAATTCTGATCACATGACCATGAGGAGGATGCAGGGGTCATATGTCATGGGCACTGTAACTTTGAACAATTGCTAAATGAATAGTTGTTAGTCGAGGACCCCCTGGGCAGTAGTCTCACAACAATGGTTGTCACAATCAAAGTCTTGTCCCTTTAAGTATGTGGCATCTACAAAAAGGGCAGCGCTTGCTTCTGTGCCTGCCATCTTGCAGATTTTTGATCCTTCTCCAATTCTTCTTTTGAGTACAGAAATAATTCTCTTTATTGCTAGCTTTTCATATTTTATCTAGAGCAGCGCTCCCCAATTTTTCTGGCTTTGTGAACCAGCAGCAGCAGAGGGGTGGGGGGGGAGAGAAGGGATGGTTCTGTGTGAAAGCGGTCTCGCCTGCTGCTTGTGCGGCCCGGATCCAAATGGGCCACAGCCTGGTACTTGGCCACGGACCAGGAGTTGAGGATCCCTAATCTAGAGAATCCAGGTCCTTTTTCCCAATCACTCAAACATTGCAGAGCCTTTTATCCCCCACATTGATATGTGCATTGCATCCTCATTTTTAATAGCAAACTCATTTATTGCAACAGCAGTGCACTGGATGGGACTGCATTTTCCTATTTGACCAAGTCCCAAAGAGGATAATTTCCTGAGACTGTCATTCTTCCTGGAAATGTAAACTTGTCCCTTTCATCTTCTGCTGGTAATGTGCATCAAATACTTCCCTTTGAGCCACTGTAAAATAGTTCTTCCAATCACCAACTGTACCTGAGGAAACAACAACAAAAAAACATAAGGGGAATTTCAGGATTAAGAAAAGTTTTGCATTACACCTGCAAAATCCATTCCACCACATTCTCTCCTAATTTGGCGAAGATCTGAGATTACCACCCATATTTTTTTTTATAAAAGGCAGCTTTCCGTTCCCTCCAGCTTTTGCTAAAGAAGGCAGATCAGAACTGATCTACTGGTATGTTTGATCTCCAGACAATTTGTAGTAGGGTCCCAGTGATGAAGTTACCCTGCTTCTGCAAAATAATAATAATAATAATAATAATAATAATAATAATAATAATAATAATAATAATAATAAGAAGAAGAAGAAGAAGAAGAAGAAGAAGAAGAAGAAGAAGAAGAAGAAGAAGAAGAAGAAGAAGAAGAAGAAGAAGAAGAAGAAGAAGAAGAAGAAGGAGGAAGGGACCTTGGAGGTCATCATAATAATAATAAAAAAAACAAATCCTGGAACATCTCTCATATACATCGTATGATTTCTGAATGGTTTTCCATACATGCTTTAGTTTTGTGTGCAACATTTGCGTCATAGCTAATTCTATGTGTTCTTCTGGGTCAGGATTAGATATCCTATGCAAATTCATTCACAAGTGCAACTTACTTACTCCCAAGAAAGGATTAACAAGATGGCAGCCCAAATCAACTCCTCTGAAGAGCTTGACAGATTTGGACTGCGGTGGCTCACGTGGTTAAGACGCTGGTTTGGAGGTTAGCAAGCCCGCATTCGAGATCCGAGTGCTGCTGTGTGGTGGGTCGAGCTCCTGTCATTCGCTCCAGCTCCTTGACGGAGACATGAAAGGAGCCCCCGTGGGCATCCCCCAGGCAATGGTGACATCACCGGCTAATCCTTTTAACCTTAAAGGGTGCCTCCGACATGAATGGGATGGGAGCTGGACACACACATACACACTCTTGCCAAGGGCTAGGTGCTATAAGGTTTGACCCATAGACAAGATAACTCTGTAGGTTTTGATATAAAAGCAGGTGGATAATCTGCTGCCCCAAATCTGTTTCTTGAAGCCTCCAGCACCCACTTGAATCATGGTTCTTAAATCACTGACACTGTTTCATGTTACATTAAGGCAGTAAAATGTAGCAACGCTGAATGAATGTAGCCCTAAAACAGACTTAATCTTTTCAAAAGAAAGATGTTCCCACTTCATCTGCTTCCCTCAAACTCAGGGCAAAACAAGAAATCGCCGTCTCATCCCCATGTTTGACTGGGTTTTCATCCATCCTATAGCCCTTAAACTTCACAAAAGTCTTCAGTGTCAACAGCCAACAAAACATTGCTTATTCCAGATATAAAGGTTCCTGACTTAGAACTAGTTTAAATGGCCTGCTTTTCTATTTTTAAGCTAGTTTAAATGGCCTGCTTTTCTATTTTTAAGCTAGTTTAAATGGCCTGCTTTTCCTTCTATTTTAAGGAAAGTCACTCTACAAATAAAGAACCACCATTTTGGGTTCGATCTTACCTTTCCTCATGAAGGTGCTTTTCGACTTGTCAAAGAGGGCACTGGGTACAGTATCATAATTTGCCATGGGATTCTCCTTCATGATCTCAAATGTTGCCTTATGCACTATCTTCTGAACAACGTCTTCAGGCAAGTCGACTTCCAGGAAATCTTTTACACGGCGGACTTCACGGGCTAAATCCTAGCAGAAGAGAGGCATGGGTGGGGAAAAGGCCACAATGTGAGCAGTGTGAAATTAATTCACTGCATGCTCTTAGATGCTGAACAGATTGGTGAGAGGATGCAGGGAAATGATGGGGGGGGGAATAGTTTTACCCAGTGCTTTTTTTGTAAAAGAAAAATGTGCCGGAACTCACACATGTCATACAACCCACCTTGCCTACCCTACAACGTTCCATCCAAAAAAGGTGCTGGAACTCCGTTCTGAACGTTCTATAACAAAAAAAGCCCTGGTTTTACCTCCAGAAGTCAAATCAGATGGCCTTTGGATCTATTTTACCCATACAAGTAGTCCTTGACTTACAATCACAAGTGAGTCCAAAATTTCTATTTCTAAGTGAAGCATTTGCTAAGTGAATTTTGCCCCACTTTACGACCTTTCTTGCCACAGTTGTTAAATGAATCACTGCAGTTGTTAAGATGGCAACACGGTTGTGAAGTCAATCTGGCTTCTCCATTGACTTTGCTTGTCAGAAGGTTGCAGAAGCTGATCACATGACCCTAAGGCACTGCGACTGTCATAAATATGAGTCGGATGGCAAGCATCTGAATTTTGATCACCTGACCATTGGGGATGCTGCAACGGTCGTAGGTGTGAAAAATGGTCATAAGTCACTTTTTTCAGTGCAGTTGTAACTTCAAACGGTCACTAAATGATTTGTTGTAAGTCGAGGGCTACCTGTTTTTAATCTCCTAGCATCTCACAATTGTCCTGGACACTAACGTGGAGGAAGCAACATTTGATTTCAGGTGTGTGAGAACAACTTCAATGTGAAATGGACGTCTCATTATGATAAATGTGTACTTCGAAAAGATGTGAAGGCTGGGAAAGAGGAGGGATGGACTAATAGGAAAACAAGGGATAAAGAGATGGAGAGGATGGAGGGTTGAGGATAAGCTTTTACTCCTAGCCTTTTATGGCTTTCTTCACAACTCTTACTTCCCAAGTCCCAGAATCTTCAAGGCTTGGTGGGACACTTTACAACTTAGGATAGCTTCCAGTGTTAAACCATTCAGGTAGTCCTCAACTCACAACTGGTCACTTATTGACTGTTCAAAGTTATGATGGACTTTTTCAAAAACATTCCCAGTAACTTTAGTGTACCCCGATTCACCCCAAACTATTTCAACATATCTATAACAGGGTTACAAAAAATAGTAACTTGATCATTTTAGTCATTCTTCATCTCTAAATAATATTTCCGTATTTACACATTATGTTGGCTACAATTGCTATGAAAACTGCAGATTTTCTGGAACTCTTCTATCTACAGGCGATCCAGGCAGGAAATTAGTTACCCAATGGTATAAAGTAATGTTGAAACTCCAGATAGATTGCAATTCACTAGTCTTTGAGTCAACTGCAGAAAAGTCTTCAGGCATAATATTTTGCACTGCTATAACAAGGCTAGAACTGCTGCTCTTCTTAGGGATTTAAAAAAACGTAACACCACAGAGACCCCAGAACTGCAAAGGCCTGTACTCCTTCAGCACCACAACACAAGTGCATTCTCTGCACTTCCCACTTACCACTCAGAGACCACAGAACTGCAAGGGCCTACACCTCTTCAACAACACAGCACAGGTACGTCAGCCGTGTTTCCTACGAACAGCATAGAAGTACTGCACCTGCCAAGGCCTACACCTTCTCCATGCCAACATGCGGGTGCGTCAGCTGTGCTTCCTACAGATAGCACAGAAGCCCCAAGCCTGCCAAGGCCAGCACCTCTTCAACACCCAGAAGCAGATATGTCAGCTGTGCTTCCTACAGACAGGTCAGCACCTCTTCAACGCCCAGAAGCAGGTGCGTCAACACTTCAAACTGCATCACCTCTTGCCAACAACGACATAACTTCCAGCAATAGTCAACGATCGAATCGACAACCAGCACAACTTTTAGAGACTACACCACAGCTGAATGCTCGTGCAACATCATCTTATCCTGGTATGCCTTAAACTGAGAACAGTAATTGGTGAATTCCTTTTTTGGCTTTAATGCTCTCCCACCAAGTGTCATTTGGCAGAAAAGTGGCCACTTAATTTAGGGGTAGGAGGAGGTGAACAACACAGAATAGGATGTTTGTAGGTGGACTCCTTGGAATGGTGCTGAGCAGTGGTGGAATTCAAATATGTGAACAACTGTTTCTCTGTGTGGATGCCACTTCCGGAAGTCCATTCTGGGCCTGGGCAACAAAAAATTAGCTACCGGTTCTGCCGAAGTGGTGTGAAGTGGCTGAATCCCACCACCGGTGCTTAGCCTTCTGAAGTTGCCTAACAGTTCACAAGTGCAGAAGTACTCCACATTTGTGACAGGTCAGGCTATTTCTGAATGCAGATCTACCCTAATTTAAAACTAAATCCAAAATTAGCCTGGCACACAAGTCACAAATGGGAGAGAGGTGTGGAGTGAAATGGTAGAGAGTGATCAATAACGAGTAAGCTCTCCATTTTAACTAATACTGCAAAGAAATAATTGCTGGAGCTGAGTCTCACTCTCATGGCTGATAGCGTCTCGGATGGAATGTAAGAGACGTCCCTTAAAAAGTTTCTATGAAATAGTTTAGTGACTTTTTCTGCCGGAGAGGAAAATTATAGTTTCTAGATTTCAAAGATAGGCTTGAGACGCGTCAGGGTAAGCGGTCCTCTGGGAAGTTTAGAACTCTGGGTGATGAGAGAAAAGCCATGTTCCTCAAACCATAGTCAGCGCTTTTGAAATGACACTGCGTTCACAAACTTCCTTTTCTAATCACTTTTGGGAATTGCTTGTTAACTGCTTTTCAGCTATCAGGAACCTTAGGATTGACATATTTTATATATATATATATACATATACAGTATATCAACAACAAAAGGATGGTTAAAACTTTGGTTTTAGAAAGTTACGAATGGATTAAGGGTCTTGATAAATTTGAAATAAGATTTTGGAATTAATTATAGAGATCATTCCCATGGGAAAATACTTTTTAAGTATTTTTTTAAAAAAAAATACTACGTTTTTAAAAATTGGACACTGCAGGGAACTAAAAGTTACAATTAAAGGAGAAGAACACTTAAACTTGACTTACAATTTCTGAATGAAAAATATATATTCTAATATTGGATGCATTAAAGGATATTTTTGAACAATTTATCCAAAAGTTAATTTTAAGAGTTTCTGCCTCTAAAGACACTCTGTGTCTAAAAGGTGTTATGGAACAAGTTCTATCTTAACAAGATGAAGACTGAGTTGAATGTGGATTTACTAGAATGACTACAAGAGTGACATGAAAAAAGATATTAATACTAGAGATATGATATCTTATGTCTTAATTAATAATTAATAGGATATACAAATAACAAGCCAAGAGAGTGATCTGGATAATTCTGCTAGATTGCAATTACAGAAGAGGCTCATTAAAGTTTTGAAGAATCTTGTGGGAAGGGACAAATAAAAACTGAAAACAAATCAAATTCTACAAAATTATTTGAGGGGACTAAAGATTAAGATTGTTAGAATAAAAGGAAGGAATGTAAAGGTGTATGTGAGCAAAGTTAAAATATTTATTTATTCATTTACTTGCTTGCTTACTTACTTATTTTTTTACTGTCGGCATTTCCCCATAAATGCAAGGACTGTTTTGTTTTCCCCCCAGTTCAACTGAGACTCAATCCATTTGGTTACAACAGGAATTGACCAGCCAGCTTGTCACCTTAGCTTGACATCATCAGCTGAGAGAGAGTGATTTGTCCAAAGTCATCCAGTCAGCTTTCATGGGTGAGGCAGGACTAGAACTCACACTCTCCTAGTTTTTAGCCTGGTGGTCCCTTAACCATGAGACCAAATTGGCTCTCAATATGTTATTATCTCTTAATGGACTTTATGGATTTGTTAATAAGATAAGAGATGGGATATGGGAAGAATTTGTTTTATTTTAAGAGCAGGTGAGAAGTTATTAAAACTGTTTACATTTGTGATAAAGGTGGCAAGTAATTTCTTTATATATTTATCTTCTTTTTCTTTATGATATTGATTTTTTTCTTTTCTATTTCTTGCTCTATTTTTCATCCTTTTTTGCACCTTCTGTTCTTCCCTTTTTTCTTTTTTTCCAATTACAACAGGTTTTATTGTTTTGCTGTTGTAATTACATTTTTTTTTTAAAAAATGCTATTTTAAAAAAGGAAATAACATTTCATAATCTTTAATGTGAAAACATTATGATCTCATAAGATTTCAACATCCTTATCGGGAAGTTTTCATTCTTACCCAAGCTATGAGGTTTAGATACTTCATGAAATTTCGCTGGTGTGGCCGTGGGTGTGTATAAAAATTGTTGGATGCTGTAGGCCAGGGGTCTTCAAACTTGGCCCTTTTATGACTTGTGGACTTCAACTCCCAGAATTCCTCAGCCAGCATTGCTGGCTGAGGAATTCTGGGAGTTGAAGTCCACAAGTCATAAAAGGGCCATGTTTGAAGACCTCTGCTGTAGGCATTGCTTGAGAACTGGCAGAATCACTGGCACCAGGCTACTGATTAGCACAGCATCTTGTTTTCCACAAAAGTCAATGAAATACTGTACCTCTGAAATCCCTTAAGCAGGAAATGAAAATAATAACCTACTGAAACTATTAAGAAACTGTGATTCAGATCTTTGCCTAATCCCTAAGATTGTACAACACTTAAAGGATTTCTCTGTCACTTGGAACTTCCTCTTTTATGTGGATTTTGTTTCTCTACCACTTGGAACTTACTTTTTTCATGTCTTCATAGAAGATGTAGAGAATGCGATGATTATCTTTCTCATCCCAGTAACACCGCACATGATCATACCAAGATCCCCAGGGAACTAAGTCACAAATAAAGGAAGACGGAAAAAGAACAAGGATCATCGTTCATTTAATAAAAAACAGTTGATCAAAAAAGCAGCGCAATAATGCATGGTCACTTTACCTGTCAATCTCACAGGAATCGATGGCATTTATATCCCAATAAGGTTTCCAAAACAAATGTGGCAAAAGAGAGAAGTAATTGGGAAAGCTATGGGAATTAGACTTTGAGCTCAATGGAGTAGAGAGAAAGTAAAAAAAAAGAAAGGAAATACCTGTACATAGTGTACATGTACAGAATGTATTTCTATGGGAGGAATGGGAGGCATGAAAAAGAACAAAAGGGTGACAGATTTATATGAAACAGAAAGGGGCATGAATCAATGGAAGAGTGGAAGTGATGAAATGCAGGTTCTCCTTGAGCACAATAAAGCCCCAAATTTCTGTTACTAAGAAGGCATTTGTTAAGGGACTTTTGCCCCATTTTATAACCTTTTTTTGCCAAAGTTGTTAAACGAAATCACTGCAGTTGTTAAGTGAATCATGCGGTCGTTAAGCTAATCTTGCTTTCCCCATTGACTCTGCTTGTTCAAGCCAGCTAAAAGGGTTACAGAGAGTGCTATAAAGCACTATGGAGCAGTATGCAAGTCTAAGTCTATTGCCATTGCTATTGCTATCCCATAAATACATGCCAGTTGCCAAGCTCCCAAATTTTGATCATGTGACCATGGGGATGCTGTCGTAAGTGTGAAAGCTAGTCATGTCAGTTTTTTCAGTGCCGTAACTTCGAATGGTCACTAAACAAATGGTTGTAAGCCGAGGACTGCCTGCAATGGATAAAGGATTACAATGAGTGGCATATAGTGTGAATTGGGCATAAATGAATGTGCAAGAGAGGCATCTATATGACTCTTCATCATTTTAGCCATTGTCTATCCACTGCAGGATGAAGGCCTCTTCTGCATGTTTCCAACCAATACAGTCCTGAGGTGAGGGCCATTTTTGAGGTTGTATTGGCATGCGGAAGGAATAGACCAGGGGTAGGTAACCTTGGCTCTTTTATGACTCGTGGACTCCAACTCCCAGAATTCCTGAGCCAGCATCTGGCTCAGGAATTCTGGGAGTTGAAGTCCACGAGTCATAAAAGAGCCAAGGTTGCCTACCCCTGGAATAGACCATAATCTGCCATGCTGGTCCAATGCGGGTTGGCAGATGTGATGATTGTTGTTAGTTTGGGATATCTATCATGGCCTGTTTGCCTTGGGAGACCCTTCTGGACATATACACATCTGACGACATAGCCCACAATTTCATTTACCCCCACAAGCCCCTTCGCCTCGTCAAGGCCCCAACCATAGAAGGAGATATAGCTCTTACTCTTCCCATTTTCAGCTGACACTAATCCCTGAATGATTATCCAAAAGGTAATGTAGGCTCTTAGTTTGAAAACTGAACAAAAAAACCCCCTTTCTTAGCTGCACATATAATACTGGAGTCATAATTCATTTATCATTCTAATGCTTAATTAAAATCTGCATAGGTGAATATACACTTTAGGAACAATTTATATTTTAAATCAAGCTCACCTGCACATATTTTAACTAAATAGCATCACCTGAGAAGAATCATGGAACCGATGATGAGAACAGTAATTTCCAAAAGTTACTTACATTTAAAAAATGTAAAACAAACATGCTTCTTATGCAACTGAAAGTTTGTGTATATGTATAATGCAGGGGTGTCAAACTGCTGGCCTGCGGGCCAGACACATCACAAGGAAACCGCACCCACTCCATTGCCGGCAATGGGGTAAAAGCTCCGATACGTTGTGCAACGTCACATGACGTTGTGAGTTTGACATGTCTGGTATAATGGATCAATCTGCTCTATTGCCCTAAGTGAAACCCTTCTCCCTAAAAATATAACATTTGCAAACACTTTCTCCTTCAACTCACACTTGAACTATTCCCTAATAGAAACCAGTTTTAAGAGCAATGGAAAAAGAAATCAAACACAAAATAGAATAAAACTCTTTACTTTAATTAATTACAGATGAAAAAAGACTATTGTGAGTGCATCATCTCTGCAGCCAAGATTGTTTTCATACAAGCCTAGAAACTGCATTTACACACCATGTTAAGCTTGATTATTCTCAACCTTGGCTGTTTTTAGTGGCTTAACAAGGAGGTGTGAACACAGACCATTTGATTGATCTATGGCTCAATGTTTTGCAGAAATAATAATAATAAAAAAGATTATTTGTAAGCAGGTTAAATTGGTTAAGTGAGTTTGGGGTTTCAGACCTCATATCTCCAGAATGGACTGAGACACATGCTTCTCTCTCTGAAACTTCAAAAATAATTGCCAGTTAATAGAACAAGGGTCAACTAAAAAAGCCAATGGCTTCCTGGTTATCAGCAGTTCCCAATAAAAAAATTATGTTCTGAGCCAGTATCCAGTGCTGCAGTGAAATAAAAACTACCTTAGGATGGAGTTTCCTTATTCTAAACAAATTAAAATTTGGTACACAATATAGTCTGAAAGTCACACACAACGTGACTCCTGAAAGGTTTGTAGAGACAACAAATCCCTTGGCACTGCTATTTTTCAGCAAATAATATTAAACCCAGTGACTTAAAGGATAGGTAACATAGGAGGAAGCAGATGAGAGAAAATCAGCTTATGGAAAAAAAGGTGTGGATGACAGTTAAGAAACTTTTGGCAGCCTTTGAGTCAGTTTTAACTCCTCCTGACTGCCTGGAAATCTTTTACATTTTTCAGGGCAGGATATTAGAAGTGGATTACCCACAGAAAGAATAATAAACTGAATACAGAGCCAACAATCATGGTGGAATGAAGAATTACTGTGTAGATCAACTCTTTGTAATTCATCTCTGGATAAGGGAAGGATTTGAGATCACCCAAAGGTACTCCAGACAGCTGCTTCTCATGAGAAGACCACAAGACAGCGGTCTCTGGTAGTTTTAGAACTCTAGGAGATGAGAGAATAGCCACCTTTCTCAAACTATGATCAGTGCCTCTATGTACTTACTTTTCTAATCACTTTCAAAATCACTTGTTAACTGCTTTTTAGCTATTACGAACTTTTGGATCAGCATTTTACTCTTCAGGGTGAGTTTCCTTCAATTGTTAGCAAAACAAGTTTTAAATGAAAGTTTAAGGACTCAAACAATGGGGGGGGGAAATAAACAGCAAAAGGTTGATTGGAATTTTGATTTTATCAAATTACGAATGGACTGAGGTCCAGGTGAATTTGAAATAGGATTTTGGAATTAATTATAAGAATTCTTCCTGTGGGAAAATGCTTTTGCTTTGATTTTTTTAAAAAAAAACCAAACATGATAGGGTGAGACTTTGAAGGTTGGACATCAGAACTAGAACTAGAATTGCAAATGTTACAATTAAGGAGAAGAACACTTGAAATTGACTTACTAATGCAGAATGCAGGAAAATATTTTAATATTGAAGGATACAATATGGATCAAAGACAATAATTCTAAGATTGTCTGCCTCTATAGATAGACTGTATTTAAAAGATGTTATAGAAGAGGAGCAAATTTTGCTGGACAAGACTGAGACTGATCCAGAAATGGATTTTAAAAAATGACAGGCTACAAGAACGACATGGAAAGAGACTGCACCAGACGTGAAAAGAAAAGCATTTCTTATTTTCCAAGTAGTTATTCAAGAACAGTTCTGTATAAGGTAAAGACCATTGGCTTAACATTGCAATTCTCTGCCTCCAAAACAGAATTCTGGTATCATCTTTATTTCTCTCCAGGGCCTGAGTAAGAATAAATTCCCCATGAAGAACCTGTCTCCCAAAACAAAATTTTGTTGGTGACATTTCATAAGACTGGCAAGGAGATGTGATCCACTTTTGGCCTTCAGCCTACATAGGATCGATATTCCAATCAGTTATTGCAAATTGCTTGTAGGTTAGCCAAGTCGGTATTGCAAATGCCTCACGTGTGCATTTCAAAGGAATTGCTGAACAAGCTTTGGTGATTGCATCATTGTATGATAAATCACCTTTGCTTTTAAATCTATACAGTATTGCTTAATTAATTAAGATAAATGGGACAACCCAAGTTCTCTGACACCTGCTAAGGAAGGGAGCCAAGGGCTAGATACTAGAAATATTTCCCCTAAAAATATTCTCAGCAAAGAGTTAGCTGTTGGACTCCCCAATATATTGACCAAATTAACCATCAGACCATCCCCAAATGTTGTCTGCTGAAGAAGATGCCTTACAGTATATAAGGTACTACTGTGTGCCCTCACTGTTCCTTAAGAAAAGTATAAAAAGGAAGCAATCCCCAATCCCCACAGGGACTGCCACAAAGAAGAGGGGTGGTGGTGTCAACCTATTTTCCAAAATACCAGAAGGCAAGACAAGAAACAACAGATGGAAAGTAATGAAGGAGAGAAGCAGCCTAGAACTAAGGAGAAATTTCCTAACAGTGAGAACAATTAACCAGTGGAATGGCTTGCTTTCAGAAGCTGTGGGTGCTCCATCACTGGAGGCTTTTAACGGCCACTTGTCTGGAATGGTCTCCTGTTTGAGCAGGGGATTGGACTAGAAGACTTCCAAGATCCCTTCCATTCTGATATTTTGAACTGTGGTACAGCTCAAAAGACTTAGAAAGATATGTAAGGCCTGCTCAGGGAGGTCCCTCCCATATTATTTTGGGGGGAATCCTTCCCGGCAAGCTGAATGGATGTGATGTATCTATGTTACTTTTTAATATTTACTCTAAAAATCACTTTTGGCATTTCAGAGTGGCTTGAGCTATTGTCTCTGAATCCTGCTGGCCACTGGTATCAAAATACCTTTGCCTTCCATGAATTTTGTAACATACTCTTCCCAGGTCCCTGGATCTGGCTGGGTTAAATTCATCTGGTCAAAGAAGTAATAGGATACCAGATTATCCTTGGCATTGCGAGCAACGTAGATCATCTGTGATGGGATAGAAAAGAGAGTGATAACGCACGCACAAGGCAGTAGAGTAGGGCTGAGGAGGGGAACAAAGATACAGGGGAGTCTTAGATGAACTTACTTTGCACTTATTTTCCCAAAAGCTTTTAGGGACAAGCTGGAAGGGGAGGTGGGTCTTGATCACCCGAGGAGATGGAGCATTCACCAATTTATCAACTCCTGAGGAAGGAGAAGCAGAGAAGAAGACAACATGTGTATTCAAAACCTAGGGCCGGACATGAGGATGGCTATGCTTCTTGGCCTTACCAGAAGGAATAGGAGGCGGAGAGCAGATTTCTAGAAATGGGATCCGCACATATATGGGGGCCCGGTGTGCCTTTTCCAAATCACCTTTGTTCAGTATCAGATCCACAATTTCTTGCATCCATGTGGTACCTGAAAGCCCAGAGGATAGAAATAATTAGGACAATCGCTTGGTGACAGCACAAATCCCCTTTCCCAACTACAATTCATGACATTGGGCCCACGTCCTTACATATTGCCTATAGACTAAACCAGACATGTCAAACACAAGGCCCGGGGGCCGGATCCAGCCCGCGAAGTGGTTTCATGTGGCCCCCGAAGCCATCCTGGAAACAGTGAGGGAACGGCCCCCACTGCCTTGGCCGTGGCCCAGAGACCCTCCTTCTGCCAGAGACCCTCAGATCTGTCCCACTCCTGCCCAGGCCCCCATAGGCACCCTTGATGCGAACGATGTAGAGCTGGCCATGCCCACCCAGTAGGCCCTACGCACTCTAGCCACGCCTACCCAGTAAGCCACGCCCACCCTGACCATACCCACCTGGCCCCTTGAGGACAACCACAATGCTGATGCGGCCCTCAGTGAAATTGAGTTTGACACCCCTGGACTAAACTGTATCAGTGGTGCAATATTAATATTCATCATTCAACAAATGTACTATTGCATGTAGCAGCACAAATAAATATTCTGTTTTATGTGAATTAAAACAGCACCACCTGCACATGACAGAACAGTATCAGCAGAATTGGGGGAAATCCAAGATTTGTGAAAATAAAAATAGTTTTTGGAAAAATAGCATACAGCAAATGATGTGGAAGGGGAAGGGAACCGAGCAGCCCAATTAGGACTTGGCAAGCTCTCGCAAACAGAATATATTTCGCTGGAGAGTAGAAATGGAAAAAGAAGAATGGAGAATGGAGTTTCCTGAATGGAGGCATTTATTGCATCTGAGGTCATCTAAAGAAGCTTAGAGAATACGGGACAGAAAAGTGTCCTATGATTATCACAGCTCCTTATTTTCCCATTTCTCTGTTTCATGCATTTTGAAATAGTACTGCGCAAATTAACAAGCAGGGCACCTACAGCTGTACAATTACCTATTGGCAACCTTCACTTATAGCCCAGTTTTCACTTCTGAGACAGTTAATCCAATGTGTTGAAAAGCAAAACCTTGAGAGCAGACTTATTAAAAAAAACCAAACCTCTTATATTTCCATAGAATGACAGGTTTCAGGTATTTGAGAAGTATCATATGGAATTTAATCCATATAAACACCTATTTATGAAACTCAAGTGCAGAACGGTTGGTTCTGGTTAATCCCAATGTGCAATTCCAGCATTATGAAAACAGGAGCACAGACCTGGCTCTCTTGTGGGAAATCTGCTCAATCCTGGAAATGCTCATGAAAAATCTACCGGTTGGCAGACAACCCTTCAGCCAAAAAGAATTCTAAAGGCGCGAGGAAAAATGCATTACTCCCAGTTTTTCAGCACATGCCGCACATCCCAGATCTAAGAGCTGTTTGTCACATCTGAATAGTGCTTCCACATCTGAGATTGGCTTGTTACCTTTTTGTGCGATCAGGGCTAAACTCTTCTCTTAAACTTTCCTGAATTTTGTCCTTGCACCTTCCCTCTGCTATATTGCCCCATAACATCTCACCTGCTTTAGGATAAGTTGAGATGATCAAGTCATCTGGTCTTGCCTGGAAGTTTTCAATAGGACCCCACTGATTTGCAATATGTTCCATCAGGGGGATTCCGTGGACCAACGTCAGCGGAAACCTATAAAAGACATCTGAATACTTATGTAAAAAATCACTGTAGTCTGGTTTTTCAGCCATGGTGCCTCTTTCAGGGTTGAAAGCTGTACAGTTCTTCTCCGAGTAAATAAGAGCTCTCTTCTGAAAGATTTTCTGAAGTTATTCTCCCAGAAGGAAAGCCTTCCCTCGCTCCTCTTGTCTGTAGGCACCGCTTGACAGCCTTTTTAATCTCCTTGCAGAAAGCTCCGCTCTCTTCTCATCAGTATTGCCTCAGGAGAGTTCAGCACTACGAAATTCTTTGCATTCAGTTATTTCAATGAGCCCAACCCATTGTTTATCAACCAAGGGGAGTTTCAGGGCATGGAAACGCCCAGGGAGGCGTTTCTGAGCATTTAACTGCTGGGTGTTTTCACTGAGCAATTGGCCTGTTCCGGGGTCATATAAAGGCTTCAGATTACATACGCTAGGAATCCAAGGGTTTAAAAACACAAACACACACACACATCTTTTTTTAAAAAAAATTGAAAAGTTTTTATAAAAGTTACAATATAAACCCCAAAACCAACCCACCCTAAACCCCCCTCCCTCCCCCACTTCCCAGAGCTGAGTACAGGGTTACAAATATAATAATCATAATCTAACTAACATTAACCAACTATATAAATAACCAAGTCCATAATGCGCTTTAACTCCCCTTTAACATAAACAGATTAAAAGTAAACATAATAATAATAAAAACATAAACAAATTAATATCCTAATTATTAAACAATACAATATCCAAGTTGTTAAACAACACTAATACTAAAAATAATAATAATATCATATAATTAAAACTAATAAAAATTCCACTATAATAAACTATTAATAACAACTCTAAAATTTACTCATAGGCTAAATGGAACTTTTTAGTCCCATATTTATTCTGAATATAATCTATCCATCTTCTCCAGACCGAAATGTATCTTTCTTGTGAATAACCCTTCAAATAAGCAGAAATCTTAGCCATTTCTGCTAAATTTGACACTTTGAGCGTCCATTCTTCTATAGTAGGCAAGCAATCCTTCTTCCAATATTGCCCTACCAATAAATAACCTTGCAGAAAACACACATCTTTTTTTTTTAATTGAAAAGTTTTAAAATACAATTTTCCTTTGAAAAACCCCCCTTCCCCCTCCCTCCTCCCCTCCCTACCTCCCCCCTATCTCCCCCCCTCCCCCTCTCCCTCCTCCCTCCCCTGCCTCCCCCCCCTCTACTTCCCCTCCTCCCCCCCTCCCCCCCCCCCCCCGACTTCCCAGAGCAAAATACAAGGTATATATCTAAAAAGCAATCATAAACAATCATATACTAACAATTATAAACTCTAAAATCCATCACTCTCTAGCTTATATAGAGTAAACCAATCCTTAACAATACTAAATATGTATAAAGAACTAAAATAAAAGAAAACTAGCATCATTCCCATCTATGTTCTTCCACAATTCACTATTACCTAGACATATTCTCACTTACACATCACAAGCACCTATCCCTATTAACCTCTCTAACAAATAGGCTATAATAGATAGTTCTTACACAAATTAACCCGCATTAACCCACAAAACTTTCTTCCTCTTCCTCTGTAGTAAATTGTCCATTAATTCCAAATTAAAAATTCTGTTACCATACATATCATCCCAAAACTCTTAAAAACACAACTACCACTTGACTATAAGTATATTGTGGAAGTTCCATAGATTTCTACTGGTCTTATTTTTTTATCTTTTTTGAGCGTTTTAAGGCAGCACGCGTCACCCTCTGTTCTCTAGGATCATCCAAAAGAGTTGCAGCTTGATCTCCTCCTGTACCCTTCTCGTCTATCTGTCCATCTTCATCCTCTTGATGTTCTCCTTCTCCAGATCCCTCTGCAGCTTCCAGAAGTGTTGATGGGGTTGCTTTTAAAACATTGTTGTAAAAATCATGCGCTTGCTTCACAGTACCCAAACAGTACCTTTTGCCATCATACATGAAGCTCAACCCAGCTGGGATCTCCCATCTGAACCTTATATCTCTTTGCTTGAGCTCTTGCACAAGAAATATAAAGTCCTTCCTTCTCTTTAAAATCTTTGGAGGAATTTCTTTTAGAACCAAAACTTCTTGACCAGCAATCACAACTTTAGTATCATAGGCAGCTTGTATAACTTCATCTCTAATTTCCCTTTTTACAAAATAAACCACCACATCTCTAGGCAACTTTCTCTGCTTAGCAATCCACAAATTCACACGAAACACTTTGTCCATGCCTTGTTTTATTTCAGATGCTGGATGGTTCAATACCCCCTCAAAAGTCTCAGAAACCAGCTGCTTTAAATCTTCTTTAATATTCTCTTTTAGGCCTCTAATTCTAACAGCAAACTGCATCTGGTAAAATTGAGCCAGACTCTGTTCGCTATCCATTTTGTCTTTTAAATCTTCAATTTCCAATACTTTTGCTTCTAATATAGCATTCTTTTGAGTCAAGTCTTCCACTTGGTCATCCAGCACCTCCACACATTTAGCTACTTTATGCACTGAGGACAAAATGTCTACCTTCATCTCTCTAAGTTTCTGCTCCATCCTTTCTTCCATTCTCTGCTCCAATTTCTCCAATTTCTCCTCCATCTGTACAAATTTAACACCCATTGACTCCAAAATTAACTGGGTATGTTTTTCAAGATCCTTCGATGTCAATACATCAGGAGAATGCAACGCCTGCAGTAGTGATTGTTGTTGCACCGGAGAATTTCCAGCACTCCGAAAAGTTCTAGGGGGAGGTTTAGCCGCCATCTTTTACTTACAATTGTGACGCACTTTCACTTTAAGTTTTAAGCAAAGTCCATCAAGCTTGAGAGTAAAATAAAATAATCCTCTTCATCTCTTCATCTTTCCCTCTTGTACTGCTCTGCCTGCTCTTTTCCTTTCATAGTCTCTCCTTCAAGCAGGGATGGTCGCAGACGCCTGGCTCTGCTCCATAAAGTCCGGAGCAGAGACGCTAGCCAGCTGGGAGCAGCCCAGGCTACGGGGGAGTTCAATCCTTCAGCCGCCCGAGCTCCAAGCTCAGGCGGCCCCGGAGAACTCGACCCCTACCTGGGGGCTCACCCCCTCCTCTTCTCCCGAGGAGGGGGCTTCAAATTCGCCCGAACAGCTGATCGGTGCTGTTTCGGGCGAAAAATCACACAGCTGAGCCGCGGGCAGCCCGGGACGGCTGTCTCCGGCGCCGCGGAGCCACCGGAAGTCAACACACATCTTTTTAACTGACAGATGCCTAACAACTGAAAGCAAGCCCCCGCCACCCCCAAATTTTCTCCTCAAGGGTAAAAGACACTTGGAGGCTCACAATAAACAGAGCTTTGGTCCTAAGCTCTCGTACTACTCTCGTTTCAAGATGAGTCTCACACAGAGATGGTTTTCTTTGCCTCTTGGTCACAGAAGGCATGTCTTCCAGCTGCTCTTGACATTGAAAAGCAAAGCAAAGCAAAGCAATATACAGTCCTGCAGGGAAACGGTGATCTCCTTTGGAAAACAGAACAACATCTCTTACAGGTACGTATGTGAACATTCTGATTTATACGGATGAGGAACCAGAGAGAGGTCAGCAACTAGAATCCAACTAGCTTTTTCCCAGTTCTCCTCTATTAAGCGGACTATCCTGATGGAAGGTCCTGCATGTCACAAAGCCAATATTTCAGTCAACAAGCTCCTCAAGAAGGAAGACACACTTGGAGGGAGACCCAGAATATGGCAGGTGGAGCAATAGTTCCTGAACCAGTTCCAGTGTCTGGATCTAGTTGTTATGATAACTTCCACATCGTGCCTAATGAAATTATAATTCTTGTTTAACAACCACAATTGGGACTGGCAACTTGGTTGATGAGTGAAATTGTGATTGTGCTTATGATCTTCGGTCGCCTTTTCTTTACTTTATAGACCTGTGAAGGTCACACATGTAATCACAAAATTACTTTTTCATCGCCATTATAACTGTAAGAGGTTGCTAAATAAAGCAGTTGCTAAACAGAGCCTACGTGTAAAAGGATAGGTATCATAGTTCTAACAGCAGCCAAGTCCTGCGCATTCTGTGTCAGCAAGTGATATACAAACACAGTTTTTACGATCTGATTGAGGTATGAAATGCTGTCAACATGCAGGCCTAGAGAAGAATGTAAAACAATTAATTACTGAAAGTTGAAATTAGCAATGTATGTACATTGCAGGTTACAAGTCTTACTAATTCTTTTGCATTCTTTTCTAAGTCAGTCGTGCATAGCTTTATATATGGTCCTCATTAAATGACCATTCATTCAGCAACCTTCAAACTTGCGACAGTGCTGAATGAGAGGTACTTATGACCTGCCTTGAAGTTCGAGCCATCCCAGTGCTCCTATGGATGTGACTGCCATCTAGACACTCAACAACTGGTCAGTATTTCCAATTGTCAGAGTGTCCCATGGTGACATGATCTGCTGCTGGTTTCCCACAAAGTCAATGGGGAAGCTGGTAGGAAATCAGAAGTCATGATCATATCAGAATCTCATTTAACAATGGTAGCTGGGGACTGCCAAAGCTGCTGCTGCCAAGCAGCATGGTGATGTGACATTGTGCTTTACAACTGCATCATTTAACAATGAAAATTCTTGTCCCAATTACTGTAGTTAAGCAAGGACTATCTGTACGCATTTACATATTTTTTTCTCCAGACTTGTATTTATTCTCAAATACTGCTCCTTGGTGGAGCAGTGGGCTAATGCCTCCTTAAGTAACACCAGCTGCCTGCAATTAGTGCAGGATCGAGTCCCACCAGGCTCTAGGTTGACTCAGCCTTCCATCCTTCCGAGGTAGGTAAAATGAGGACCCAGATTGTTGGGGGCAATAAGCTGACGTTGTAATAATGCCGCTTAGGGGGGGCGAAAGCCTTAATCAGCAGGCATATACATAGAATGAAGGCTGTTGCTAAGCACATTGATTTGTGCTTTAGATTGTAAGCTGCCCTGAGTCTTTGGAGAAGGGCGGGATATAAATGGGATTAAAAAAAACAAAAAACATTGTAAAGTATCTGTTAATACTATATGATGTAAACCTAATAAATGTGTTCCTAACATATATGCACCTCCCTCCAGGTTCTATCCTATTCGCTATTTTAAATCTATGGAAAAGTATTATGAAATTAGTTGGTATTTTATTATCCATTCCTAGGCTGAAGAGATAATAGGTGACTGGTTGATAGAGAAACCATTTGCAGAGAAACTTTTTATCATGCTTTTTTCTGCTGTTCTGCAATTCCAGACAAGCCCTGGAGCCATCTAAAAGGATTCCCATAATGCTCTTCCTTTCACCACCTTTCTTCCACTAGAGCTTGATTGCCCTGGTCTCATTCAGCATCCATAAATTATCACTAAAAATATAACATTAGCAAACACTTTCTCCTTTAACTAACACTTGAATTGTTCCTAACAGAAACCAGTTTTGAAGAGAAACTGCTCAATCCATCTGAGTTTGCCAGCCAACCCTACTCCAAATAGAAAGCAACAGACTCTTTACTGTTTACCTTCAATAGCCACTCTTGTAGCATCTTTACTAATAACCAAAGTCTCTATTACTCCATTTCTCCCACAAACACCTGAAATTGTCTCTGATTTTAAGTTACTTTTGGAAATTTTTTAAAAAAGGTTTCCCACCTTTTTTGCTAACTCTGAATCTGCCTCTCCACCTCCTATGAGCATTACAGTATGTTCCACAAGATACATATTCTACATTCTATTTCCAGCTCCTGATCGGTAAAGTACTGAGCTACTACAGGGAGGCAGAATTTGCAGGCCAAGCACTGGATGAAAATGTGAATGAAAATTGTTATGTATCCAGGTGCAGGCATCTGCATAGCAGCAGCCACCAGGGGGCGTTGGTCTGGACGGTTTTGGTGGGAAACCCAGTTTTGGCGGGAAACCTAGGGCCAACCCCATTGGCTAGCCGCCTACCTGGCCAGGTATATAAGGAGGCCAGGTAGCCCTTGTTCTCCAGTACGAACCCCCCCCCACACACAATAAAGAGCTGAACATGTACTCCGGCTGGCGTCTCTTCCTTGCGTCAGACCCACTACATTACAAAAATGACCGCTGCTTTATGGAAGCCGTTTGTGGACTTTCTACCTGTTAAATTCAGTAACAGATAGTTAACAAAAGAGATATGAAGATTAGCATAATGTTTGGGTTAACCTGCTGTTTTTTTCCATTTTTTATATGTATATTATGACTGAATGTTGGATCGATTTGATTATTAGATAGAGATCTCTCATCTGGAATATTTCATATAATAGTTTTTTGTTGTTGTTAAATAAGGATGAGAATGATTATAACTATTTGCAGACCTGTTATGTAAGGGGAGGAGAATTTATTTTATTTTATTTTCAGCATCCAACCAGGGTGGACCTTTTATGTTCAGTGTTAGACTTATTGGATATTTGGGTCATTTTCTTTTTTTTGTACACAATTTCCCCTTTTTGTTGTTGCTGGATGTATGTTTTTTTTGTTTTGTATTTTATTCTTGTTGATAAAACATAATAAATGCATATAATAAAAAATAGAGAGCTTTAGGACAGAACACCTGTGGGACTCTTGTCATCTTAACATTTTGTCAAACTAGTTTCTGTGGAACTTTAGGGTTCTGCAAAGACTTGAAGAGATATAATAATAATAATAATAATAATATTTGCATTTGTATACCGCCCTTTCCCTGAGGACTCAGGGCGGTTTACAGGGAATTAAAAATCAAAACATACAAAAGTTAAAACCAATTAAAAAGCAATTAATGGACTGTAAAAGTAACCACAAAGAACAGGAGGAAGAGTTGCAACCAAGACAACAAGCAGACAGAAGATAAGATAACCTTGTCATTTTTTATTTTACTGTGGGCACAACGACACACATCAAAAATGAAATTTAGTTGCCCGCTCTCAAAGTGGAACACATACACGACACACACCTAACCATATATATATATATACACATATGTATAGACCCACACCCCTACATATACATAACAAATAAGTATTAAATATTAAATACTGTCCATCTTAAATATATAACGGAAGGAGGAAGCTTGAGAGTTCACAAGGTTAATGCTGTATGGAATGAAATTATGGCTGAATCTGGATGTTCTGCTTCAGATAACACGAAGCCTCCTCCCAGAAGGTAACAAGGAAAACAGGTCGTGAAGAGGATGTGCAGTGTCCCAGATAATCTTACGGACCCTGCTCCATTTGAGCCCAAGAAAGAAATGTACTTTGAGAAAATCTCTCAGATAAGACCCTCCATATTAATCTCAAAGGAAGGGGGGGGAATACATTCAGACTTGGATTCCATTACTGTAATTGTATAATAAAAATAGTATTAACATTCACAAGTTGGGTTTCCTAATTTAGGCTGCCTGGAAGAACTGAATTAGATTCCAGGACAATAAGTGTGTGTGTGGGGAGGGAGCAGTGGGCTAATGCCTCCTTAAGTAACACCAGCTGCCTGCAATTAGTGCAGGTTCGCATCCCACCAGGCTCAAGGTTGACTCAGCCTTCCATCCTTCCCAGGTAGGTAAAATGAGGACCCAGATTGTTGGGGGCAATTAAGCTGACTTTGTAATAATGCCGCTTGGGGTGTGTGTGTGTGAAAGCCCTAATAAGCAGGCATATACATAGAATGAAGGCTACTGCTAAGCTTGTAAGCCGCCCTGAGTCTTCGGAGAAGGGCGGGATATAAATGGAATTAAAAATAAAAAAATAAAATAAAAAATAAATAAAATTGTACAAGGGACTAAAGTGAAAAAAAACCCTCTGCTTTTCCCCTATAGTCAGTGATGTACATCTGAAAGTAACTTATCAGCTGACGCTGAGTCTCACTCTTCAATCAGGGATTCTTAGAAATGTTTTTTTAAACATGCCATAGCTTAGAAAAGTTTGAAAACTTCTGATCTAAAAAATAAAAAGAGGGAACAATTATTAGATTCCAAATCCCAAGGATGGGAAACGTGGTCCAGTTATCTGGAGAGATACAGGCTCCCCCATTCTCTCCTTGAGAATGTTACAGAAAGCACCAAGTGCTTCTTTGAGCACAGAGGCAAGGTAAGAGCCATTTCTAGCTGTCACTCCCAGCACTGACCGACTTGGAGGAGAGCCAGTTATGTACCGTTCTGGACTGAATGGACTATAACCAGAAAAGGTTCAAATATCAACAGTTATTGATTGTCCTGTTGACTCTCTTAATCTGAATAATAACTCGACCCATTTTTTCTCTACATAATACTTTGAAGTATTTACTCATCTGAAGCTGGGTTCACACCAAGTACAAAGAAAGTGACCAAACAGGTATTCAGTGAAGCATTAAGCATTAGTGAGCACAGCTGCTGTTTCTTGCAGCATCCCTGCCTTGAAATGGGGCTCAAAAGGGAGGAGGATCAAGCCATCTGGAGATAATGAACATAGTCAAGCTATTCTCCAAAGCACCTGAAAGCAGGACAAGAAACAATGTTTGGAAACTAGTCAAGGAGAGAAGCAACCTAGAACTAAGGAGAAACTTCCTGACAGTTAGAACAATTAACCAGTGGAACAACCTGCCTCCAGAGGTGGTGAATGCTCCAACACTGGAGGTTTTTAAGAAGAGACTGTACAGCCATTTGTCTGAAATGGTATAAGGTTTCCTGCGTGAGCAGGGGGTTGGACTAGATGACCTCCAAGGTCCCTTCCAAATTATTATTATTATTATTATTATTATTATTATTATTATTATTATTATTATTATTATTATTATTATTATTATTAAATACATCCTGAGGCTAAGGTAAAAGGTAAAGGTTCCCCTGCACATGCGTGCTAGTCATTTCCGACTCTAGGGGCTGGCGCTCATCTCCGTTTCTAAGCCGAAGAGCCAGCGCTTGTCCAAGGACGTCTCCGTGCTCATGTGGCCGGCATGACTAGACGCCAAAGGCGCACGGAACGCTGTTACCTTCCCACCGTAGTGGTCCCTATTTTTCTACTTGCATTTTTTATGTGCTTTCGAACTGCTAGGTTGGCAGAAGCTGGGATGAGTAACGCGTTCACTCTGCTACCCAGGATTCCACCCACCCAACTGCCGACCTTCTAATCAACAAGCTCAGCGTCCTAACCCACTGAGCCACGGGGTCCCTTTTCCTTCTCTATTTGACATACCCAATTCCAGCAACCGTTCCTTGTTACAACCTCCAGTCCCCTAATTATCTTTATTGCTCTTCTCTGCACTCTTTCTAGAGCAGGGGTCTTCAAACTTGGCCCTTTTATGACTTGTGGACTTCAACTCCCAGAATTCCTTAGCCAGCGTGCCTAGCTGAGGAATTCTGGGAGTTGAAGTCCACAAGTCATAAAAGGGCAAAGTTAAGAACCCTGTTCTAGAGTCCCAACATCTTTTTTTTTCTTTTTTTTTACATTGTACTACGTGGCTCAGTGTTTCCTAAAATCGATATACGCCTAGCCATAAAAGCAGCGGAGCTTGCTGTTTTTCTATTTCAGGGCGAAATCTTCACACGCCTCAGCAATACCCCACGGCGGAGTCGTCCTCGCGAGTTGGGCTATTCTATTCGTTTCCGGAATCGGCCGCCCTGTCAATCAGGAGGCAATTATCTGTCCGACAGGAAGACCCACCCCTGTGCCGTATCGCCCATTCATTGCTTCGGCGGGCTTCTGCCGGAAAACAAAACCAAAAAAAAAAAAAAAAGAAGAAGCCCGATTGAGGGCGGAAATGGCGTCGTAAGGGGCTGGTCTGGGCAAGTGGCGGCTGGAGTGAGGGCGGAAATGGCGTCAATGACCGGGAAGGGGGGGACCAGGAAGAGAAGGCACGGTGCTTTGGGCGTGCGAGGCGCTGGAAGGGTGTGAGGGATGGTGCTCATTAAAGAGTTGTAAGTACTGGAGGGGCAGGGGTGGGCGAGAGGTGCGCGGGGGTGGGGGAGGGTTAATTGGAAGGTGGGAGGGGCTCATAAAGGGAGGGGGTAGCTAAGTGAGGGACGCAGGAGCCGCTATACACGATTACCCCTCCCCCCTCTTTATTTGACTGTTTTATGTAGCCCCTAACGGTTATATAGTCCTGAACTATTTCATGTTATATTTGGGATGCTGTGAAAATATTATCAACCTTAAGTTTAGATCTGACATTTGGATGCAATGGGTTCTCTGACTACTTTGAGTTCGAAGTAGCACTTTTTCCTGTTTTCTGAACAGCCTTAACCAAGAGGTTGGATTAAAACTTCTTTATTCCCAGCCAGCATGCCTCTTGTGTCTCAACGCTTCGCAGGGCAAAGGGTTTCTTCCAGTTTCTTTCCTGCTCACAGATGGCATCCAGTTGAAGAGACTGAGAATGACACACTACCAGAAAGCCGGTTGTCTACTTCTTACAACTGACTCATTCCTTGTTTTCAGAGAAAAGAGATTTTCTTCTTAATTTTACTGCTCTCCCGACATCAATATCTTATTAATTTTCAATAAGAAGTATGGGGAGAGTTCGTTAGGGAGTATCACAATAGTTTCTTGGCTGTCTTTTCCGATATAGAAACTGTTGTATTTGAGGACTGGATTTAGTGGAACTTAATTAGAATAAAAACAGACATATGCAAATATGCAAAGTGTCATCGCAAATCATGCTTAAGCAGTACATGGGAAAGTTTGCAACAGATTTTTCTTTGCTAACGTGCCAGGACAGATAACAGCAGGCAATCTTTTAGATGACAAGAATGAAACTCGACTTTTCTGTTTCATCTTAGTCAAAATAATAGAATCTCAGGATTTTATTTAAGGAAGATTACAATCCTGATATTTGCCCCATTCTGCCCAATGGCTTTTGGTTCCTTATAATATGTATTCAGTTGTGTTTTACAATAAAATTGGCAACTTGTGACTCTCCAGATGATGTTGGATTGTATTTCCCATCAATTCAATTGCTGGCTATTTTGACTGGGAATTGTCGAAGTTGGCCTCTAATTTAGTGAGATTTGAGCCATAATTTCTGACCTCCGTTTTTATAATAACTAATATTCTTCACAGTTCTCAGCCAGGGTGGATATATCACACATTTCACTTAAAAGATATGCACAGTGAGGTGTGTTTAACATAGTTTATTTAGATTTATTGACTTTGATTTAGTATTGTGTGAACTCAGTCATTGCTTATAAACCATTATTTAATTTAGCATTTTGTGTGACTTCAGCAAACTCTACATTAGTCAGTATGCTGTGGTTAAGCAGTGTGTGATCTTAGTCTGAAATGTTGTGTTCTGTTCTGGATAAGTATAAATGCATGCCTCTAGATCTGTGTTTCTCAAAGTGTGGTCCAAGGACCCCTTGGGGGTCCCCCAAGATCCTCTCAGGGGTCCACAAGATCAAAATTGTTGCCAGCCTATGTAAAAAAAATACAAAATAAAATCCCATCAAACAATTATGAAGCACTAGCGGCAGCAAATATGTCACTTTTAAATTTTTAATACATAAATATTGATAAATATACTCGATACAAACAGAAACTCTTTTGCTGTCTCATATAATTTTTAAAAATGGAAAGGATCCTGAGGGGAAAAAAATTAAGAAACCCTGCTCTAGATGATAGCAGGCATATACATAGAATGAAGGCTACTGCTAAGCTTGTAAGCCGCCCTGAGTCTTCAGAGAAGGGCGGGATATAAATGGAATTAAAATAAATAAATAAATAATAAAATACTATGCTTCAACATTCAGTCCATTATCTTATGCTGATTGTAGGAATTTCTGTCATGATCTGGTCTTTGGAAAAAACCCAAGATGTTCTGAATACAGTTAATTACAGGAATATATTTATATTGCTTTCATGCTCAAAAGTCAAAGTTGACTCAGGTTAGTGCATGGGTGAGCCAACAGGAAATACCAACATTTTGTGATAGATTAGATAATTTTAAAAAAAATCCAGCATGCCCTGGTGCTCGCCTTTTTATAACGTCCAAGAAATCCATGTAGAAATAGTTATGAAACCACTAGAATTCAAATTGGACTCGGAGATTTTGCCTTTATTATGTGTCTCGTAAAGGCTACAAACTTTTTTGGTAATAGCTTTGTTTCCTGCCTGGTTGATAATTTGGATTGCTAAATTAGGGTGTTAGCTTGCTTGTGGACCCTCTGTTGCTTTCTGAATGTTATTATTGCTATCTTGTCTGGGTAGCTTTTAACTTTGTTTTTCTTCTGTATTTGATCTTTTGTAAGCTGACCAGACTCTCTTTTTGAGTCAGGGGGCTAATCAATAGCTAATCAATATTGAAACATGCATGCTTCAAACTACAAAGCTTTCAGTGTTCTGTTGTGCTTCTTAGGCGCTGATATCTTTCTGCTACCTTTGCAAAAAAAGAGTCTACACAATTTGTAGTCCACAAATAATCTGTCTGCTCATTCATAATAGCCCAAGTCATTCGTCGCCTCAAAACACTAAAAAAGTGTATTATTTACTACTAAAATAGCCCCTTTGGGCAACAGTTTTCCTTAGCTCAGGTGGAAGTAAAATGGGGGTAATTGTTTCTGTTATTTTATTGTTATTTGGTATTTGTAATCTTTTTTTGTCCTCTTCTTTAAGTCACATGGCAGTTAGATGGCCTTGCAAGTCTAATAAATAAGGATAGAGAAGTGACTGTTGACAAGTTTATGATAATTCCTTAAATAAACCTCCTGCTCAGAGTATAATTGAAAGCAATTGTGCTCTGCACATGTTTATAATTGCTTTGAGATTTCTTTTTTAAATGGGAAGTAACGTGGAATAATAATGTCCATCAATTAAACTGCAGTATCCAGTATAAGTTGTTTTGTAACTTTATATACTTATGGATTTTATCCCATTGAACTTAGTTACATCCTTTAAAATATTTTCAGATGGATAGCTTCTAGTGCTAGCAATCAAAATTGTACCTAACTATTTCTATATAGCAATTTAATATTTTCGTCATGACTTTTTAAAGCAAAAAAAAGGGGGGAAGGGAGTTAAAAAAGGAGTTGGTGGTGAGAAAAGGTGGAAAGATTTCGTTGTCTGTATGCACTATAAAATTCTCTGGCTGAAGCAAAATGATTTGAAAGGTCCTTATCTCAGATCTCTTTAGGCAGGAAAGGTGAGAATAAATATTTTAGTGATTAATGGGAATATTTATTGCAAACAAACCAAAAGGATCGTGTCCTTTTTAAGTTTTTTTTTTCTTGTAAGATCTATTAAGAACAAATTAAGAATAAAAACCTAATCTGAATCTGTTCCATCTGGTCTGGTAAGCAAACTTATGAAGGATCCTTTGTAGCTCAGAGAATTCAGTGTATTTTCTAAGCGATCACAGTTGGATCTGTTGATGAAATATAGCAATAGGACTTAAACAACTTACATACCACTTTGTAACACACTCTAAGCAGTTTATAAAGGTAAAGGTTCCCCCGCACAGGCTGCTAGTCGTTTCCGACTCTAGGGGCCGGTGCTCATCTCCGTTTCAAAGCCGAAGAGCCAGCGCTTGTCCGAGAACGTCTCCGTGGTCATGTGGCCGGCATGACTAGACGCCAGAGGCGCACGGAACGCTGTTACCTTCCCACCGTAGTGGTCCCTATTTTTCTACTTGCATTTTTACGTGCTTTCGAACTGCTAGGTTGTCAGAAGCTGGGATGAGTAACAGGCGCTCACTCTGTTACACGGCACTCGGGATTCGACCCGCCAAACTGTCGACCTTCTGATCGACAAGCTCAGCGTCCTAACCCACTGAGCCACCGCGTCCCTTAAGCAGTTTATAGAGTCAACCTTGAGCCCACTAGGATCAAACTCCTGGCTCTATTCTACCTACATACTATATTTGTATGAGTATATTCATGCACTCTTTTTTTTATATAGCAAAAAATAGTGGTGGGAGGGACTGAAAATTGGGGGGGAGGGAAACCTATCTTAACTATTTTCCTTCTCTTTCTTTTCTTCCCCTGCAACAACAACAAAAAAAATCCAGTCGGGTGGTACTACCTTGCTCCGTAGAAGAGGTGAGTAATAAACCTTGCTCTGAGGGAATTCACAACCTCTTATTAAGCCCACTGATAAAGATTGTGGGTAGTCCAGAATTTGCCACACTCTGGCTTGCTTTGCCGTCCACCACTCAGTAGCCTTCCTTTCTCTCAGAGGAACTTTACCCTTCTCTGTCTTTTTGCCGTCTTCAGTATCAAGTGGGACAATTATTTTCCGTGGCTGAGGCCAGTAAGAACAACACTGGTGGCGGTGAAGGAATCGAGGTGCTGAAAAATGAGCCCTACCAACACGAGGGGGAGCAGGGCCAGTACACTCATAAGATCTACCACCTTCAGAGGTAAGAGCCATCCTGGGTGTGGACAGCTGATGGCAATGCTGGATCTGAAGCCTTCCCTCGCTTCTTTCTCCCACAGCAAAGTTCCAGGCTTCATCAAGATGTTTGCCCCAGAAGGGTCCCTTGTCGTCCACGAAAGAGCCTGGAATGCCTATCCTTACTGTCGGACGGGTGAGCCTGCGGGATTAGTATTGGCAGGAACCATTATTGGCCAGGATGGTTGTCTTTCAAGTCCTATCATTCAAATTTCCATACGCTACTGAATAAGATAATTTTATTTTTGGTCTAAATTCTCAAAGGCAAAGAGCAGTGTTTTTGGCAGAGGTTCAGGGAGCACACCCATTCATGATAAATCCTGCTTGAATTGAGAATGGGGTGCTTGCAGATGGTGGGTGGAGCTTGGTATAATTTGCCAACAGATCTCTGTTTTTTTTATTATTATTATTATTATTATTACTACTACTATTACTACTACTACTACTATTATTATTATTACTATTACTAGAGCCTTGGTGGAGCAGTGGGCTAATGCCTCCTTAAGTAACACCAGCTGCCTGCAATTAGTGCAGGTTCGCATCCTACCAGGCTCAAGGTTGACTCAGCCTTCCATCCTTCCCAGGTAGGTAAAATGAGGACCCAGATTGTTGGGGGCAATAAGCTGACTTTGTAATAATGCTGCTGGGGGGGGGGGCGAAAGCCCTAACAAGCAGGCATATACATAGAATGAAGGCTATTGCTAGCACATTGGTTTCTGCTTAAATTGTACGCTGCCCTGAGTCTTCGGAGAAGGGCGGGATATAAATGGGATTAAAATAAAATAAATAAATTACTACTACTATTATTATTATTACTATTACTATTATTATTATTATTATTATTAATTATTATTATTATTATTATTATTATTGCTGCATGTCATCTGAAAATACCAAAGTTCTACAAAGTTATTTTTTTATTATTACATTTATATCCCGCCCTTCTCCGAAGACTCAGGGTGGCTTACAAGCTTAGCAGTAGCCTTCATTCTATGTATATGCTTGCTTGTTAGGGCTTTCACACACACCCCAAGCGGCATTATTACAAAGTCAGCTTATTGCCCCCAACAATCTGGGTCCTCATTTTACCTACCTCGGAAGGATGGAAGGCTGAGTCGCATTTAGAAGGGAACGAGATCATTCCTGTTATATTCTCCGATTCACTTTACGTTATTAAGCATCACACTGAAAATGAGCCTTTTAATTCTCACAAGCTTGGATTGGCCACCTCTGCCCTTTTCCAGATGCATTTGCCTAAAATAATAAAAAAAACAGTAACAAGGAATCCATAATAAAAGTTTTAGCATGTTTTTTTTTTAAAAAAAGGAAAGAAAAGTGCCCAAATTGTACTCCGTAACCCAGGAGAAAAATTGAAAATCCGGGCTCTGAATCACACAGCAGGTTCTCTTGGCATCGTTCTTTATGCCACTGGGCCCTGAGTCCTCCCAAAAAAAGTTAAATGCAAAAACATTGTCCATTTTTACACTTCTCAGCTCTGATGCCTGTAGCATTCTGCTTACTGAGTGCTGGATTCTAGCATGACAGTTTGAGTCATGCATCGTTATTACTGTATTTTTATTCTCGGGGCAGAATAATAAGATGTAATTTAGCACGATTTTCTGTGTTGCTTTGCCACACTAATATGCTTTTTGTTTTTTCCCTTATTTTGGCCTCTGCTGCAGTTATTACGGTGAGTGAGTTCTGAAATGGGTAGCTATGTGGGGGTGGGTGAGTGTTTCCCTGTTTATTCTTCCCCTTAGCCTCTTGAACACATCTGTTTCCTCTAATACAGGGTCCCCAACCTTTCTGGCTATGTGAACTGCTGGTGCGGGGTGGGGGGTGGGGAGAGGGGACAGGTTCACACGCGCGCTCACTGCTTTCGCAAATGGAGCTTCGCGTGTTTTCCCAGCCTATGTGAGTCCTTGTTATGCTCACAAGGAGAAACCCCTCTTCTAAGAAACAGGCAGGAACCACAAGAAAAACAACAACCCCTTTTAGTCTCACAGACCTGAGTCAATGTCCAAGGCAAACAAACACAGTCCACAGAAACTCGATCCTCAACACGAATGGTTGCCTTTGCCAACCAGCACCTCCCACACCTTCCCTTTTATAATTCAGCCAAGGTGTGGCTTCTTAATGCCTTCTCCTTTGCCTTTGGAGCCGCCCCATTGCATTCCTCTGTCCTACTCATTTCTCTTGCCTGCGCTTTCGTGCATCCTGGATTTGTCCCAACTGTTCTTCATCATTGTCCATCTCAGGCTCCCAGCACAGCTGTGTCTCAGCCTGAGCAAGAGTAGAAGGGCCAGGCTCCTCGTCCCACTGTAAGCCTTGGAGCTCCTGAGAGCCTTCCTCTGACTCTAATGTCACTCCAGGCCCCACCTCCTCATCTGATTCCTCAGACTCAGCTGCCGGATCCACTGGCTGGCGAGGAATCACAACAGTGTGCTTGCTGCCCCTTGCGCAGCTCAGTTCACAGTGGGCCACGGACCAAATCTGGCCCACAGACTGGGGGTTAGGGACCCCTGCTCTGATACGTACCCTCTTATGGGGTTCATCGGTTCTATGAATTGAATCGTTATAGTCAATTCGTAGTTGTACAGATTGACTCAGAGGATTCAAGGTAACATATCCCCCGACAAGTGCTATGTGGCCTTTAGTGTTTGCAGGTTCTATTGTCTGCACCAAGCATTCTTGTAACCTTGTTTCCTTCTCCTTTTTGATAGAATGAGTACATGAAGGATGATTTCTTTGTCAAAATTGAAACGTGGCACAAACCCGATTTAGGTGAACAAGAAAATGTAAGTGGAAGAATGCAGATTGCATGCTAACAGCCCAAAGAATTGGGGTACCTAAATCCTACCGAATGTTATTCTTTATAGATAGTCTTCGACTTACAACCATTTGTTTAGTTCAAAGTTATAGAGGCACTGGAAAAAGTGACTTAATGACCATTTTTCACACAACTGTTGCAGCATCCCTATGATTATTTATTTATTTATTTAGTTTTATATACCGCCCTATTCCCGAAGGACTCAGGGCGGTTTACAGGGCAAAATTTAAAAGACAATATAAAAGTTGAAATAGAAATAGAATTAAAATGAATTAAATTAATTAATAGCCCAACAAATTAAAACAAAGTTAAAAAACTTAAAACCCCTCAGTCTAGGCCAGATAGATCAAAGAACCAGGTTTTCAGGTCCCGGCGAAACAAACGAAGGTCGGGGGTGGTCTGGAGTTCCACAGGCAGATCATTCCATAGGGCAGGCGCGCCCACAGAGAACGCCCTCCCTCTGGGGATCACCCACCGGCACTCCCTGACCGGCGGCACCCTAAGGATGCCCTCCCTTTGGGAGCGCGCAGGACAATGGGAAGTTGATGCTGGCAGCAGGTGCTCCCTAAAATAATCCGAGCCCATGCCATTTAGGGCTTATATGATCAAACTTTGGACGCTTGGCAGCTGGCATGCATTTATGAGGGTGGCAGTGTGCCAGGGTCATGTGATCACCTTTTGCAACCTTCTGACAAGCAAAGTCAATGGGGAAGCCAGATTCACGTAATGTTGTTAACAGTTTATTTATTTTTATTTTATTTTAATTCCATTTACCGGTATATCCCGCCCTTCTCCGAAGGGCGACTTACAAGCTTAGCAGTAGCCTTCATTCTATGTATATGCCTGCTTATTAGGGCTCTCACACACACCCCCAAGCGGCATTATTACAAAGTCAGCTTATTGCCCCCAACAATCTGGGTCCTCATTTTACCGACCTCGGAAGGATGGAAGGCTGAGTCAACCTTGAGCCTGGTGGGATGCGAACCTGCACTAATTGCAGGTATTTATTTAACAACATGGGCAAGAAAGGTCATAAAATGGGGCAAAACTCACTTAACTGTCTTGCTTAGCAATAAAATGGGCTCAGTTGTAGTTGTAAGTCGAGGATTGCTTGTATAGGCAATAAGATTTTGTATTGCTGGACTCAAGTTTTATTACCCAGAAATAAAACTGGGGTTAATCCATGATTAGGGGACATTGAGAACATCACAGACTAATTCTGGTTTGGAGAGTTAGCTTCCAGAAAACCTTTGGAACAGCTGAATCATTGTGGTTCAGAGAATTCAGCTGCACATATCCCTATCAGCATTTATTTTCATGTCTGGCTAATTATGTAGAAGAGAAGTTTTGGATTATTATGATTATGTGCTTATTGGCTTAGTGTGACATGGGAAATTAAGCTGTGCTTTATTTCCTTGGGGCTCTTGGGGAGTTCTGGAAAAGACTGATTTGACTCTGGTTTACCAGAAATAAATCTCCCTCTCCAGATGTGTTATCTAGGCAGGGTGTCAACAGTCAGATTTTCATGCATTATGTGACATATTTAATAGGAAATAAAGCACTTAGAATAAAAAGACTTTTTTTAAAAAAGCAAAGAAGCTGGAGCAAGAGCTTGCTTGACGCAGGACCTCTAAATCCAAAGAATTATGTTTAATCATGACGTACAAAGTAGCCCAATGAAACAAGATTCTGTAGGGCAATGGACAAAAAGAAGTAATACAAAACCTAAATAGGTTAACATTCAAAGTATCAAGTAAGTTCAAGCAAATGCAACAGGCTTTAACTTGATGACAATATGTCATAGAAAAAAATTGGAGAAAGTCCTGGACGAAATATTCCAAAAGTTGATTGAAGGCCCCAAGAAGATAGCATTCCATATGCTACCCACCTATTCCTTAAAGGAAGGCAGCTGGAGCAGAGTCTCCAGGGATCCTAATAGATTAAAAGAAAGCTGGCAGAAAATTTATATACTGGCTGCATTCACACATGCTAGTCATATTTCTTTTTGTTAAAGAAGCCAGAGACATAAGCCAGTCTTTTAGACAAGTAAAATTTTCATGGTTCATTTAAAATTTCATAGCTAATGCCAAGGGTTTTTTTTAAAAAAAACCAACAACTCGTGACTTACATAATTATGTCTTGGTTAGATGCTTTAAAAAAGGTCTTACAGCAAACTATGATTGAATAAGAAAAATCATGAATACTGCCCTGTTCACACATCATATTGTACTATATTTATAGTTAGTGAGCCAACAAAAACATAGTTTCAGACTGGTTGGATGTTCTGAAACCATGACTATCTGGTCTAGATATAGCTGTTAACCTGAGCAAAAACCTACCCAAGTAATTTTGTTGGTGATTCATAAGTGGCCACAGGGCAATCCATATTTAGAACTTGTTATCAAACTGTAAATTATTGAAATGGGAATTATTAAATATTTCATTTAAAAATATTTTAGATAATTTCTTAAACTTTTTAATTAATGAACAGACAGCAATCTTACTAATCATTTTAATAATTAAAATTCAATCAAATTCTTTTGTCTTGGTCCCACCCACTTCTTTTTGGAATGCAATTCTAGGCAGGCTACTCAAAAGGCAGTTGGTAAAAAGTTGCTTGCCTTATGAGGTGTGAACTCACTACCTAAAATATCATCAATATGTATAAAACTTAAGCAGAAATTCGGCAGAATCACCTACTTTGATATTGTCAGTAACTTCTGAAATTGTAATGTCTCCTTTGCAGGTCCATGGGCTGGATGCAGATACTTGGAAAGATGTGGACGTTGTTCACATAGACATTGGTGATCGGACACACGTATCAGATGATGTAAGAAGATGTTGGCTGGGCTGTGGCCTTGGCAGTTGGCAATATGGGTGACCTGAGATGAAGGCAGGGAAGGAAGGAAGGAAGTGAAGGAAGTGAGGAAAGCTAAGACTCAAAATGAACTAAGGCTTGCGACCAAAGTCAAAAATAAAAAAAGCTTCTTTCAACATGTAAAAAAGAAGAAAAAAGTTAAGGAAATGATTGGTCCATTAGTGGGGGAAAGTGGCAAGAAGGTGACAAGCAATAGGGAGAAAGCAGAACTATTTAACACGTTTTTTGCATCTGTCTTTACACAAAGGGAAAAAACAGTCCAACCTACCAAAAACAGTGCCATAGGCAAGAAAATGGTAAGTGAGCACCTGTCCAGCCTAGACGAGTTCAAATCACCAGGACCAGATGGATTACACCCCAAGGTTCTCAAGGAACTGGCAGATGTGATCTCAGAAACATTGAACTATATTTTTCAAAGATCCTGGAACACTGGGGAACTACCAGAGGACTGGAAAAGAGCTGATGTAGTTCCCACCTTCAGAAAAAGGGGAAAAATAGATCCAGAAAATTACAGACCTATCAGCCTGACCTGGGGAGATTCTGGAAAAGATAAACAACGAATCAGTGAACACCTAGAAGCAAAAAAGTCATTACTAAAAGCCAACATGGATTTGTGAAAAACACATCATGCCAGACAAATCTTATTGCATTCTTTGATCAAGTGACAAAATTAGTTGACCAGAGGAACGCTGTGGATATAAATTACTTGGACTTCAGTAAGGCATTTGATAAAGTAGATCACAACCTACTACTTGATAAGATAGAAAAATATGGGTTAGACAGCAACACCACCAGATGGATTGGTAGCTGGCTAACTGGCTGTACTTAGCATGTGGTCCTCAGTGGAACTGCATCTACATGGAGGGGGGTGCCCCAGGGTTCTGTTCTGAGCCCAGTGCTCTTCAACATCTTCATCAACGATTTGGACGAGGGGATAGATGGGAAACTCATCAAATTTGCAGATGACATCACGCTGGCAGGAATAGCCAACACTCCAGAAGATAGGCTTAAGATACAGGAGGATCTGGACAGACTTGAACACTGGGTGTTATCTAAAAATGAAATTCAGTGGTGAAAAAAGCAAGGTTCTACATTTAGGCAAGAAAAACCAAATGTACAGGTATAGTATAGGTGGTACCTTGCTCAATAGTAGTAGCTGTGAGAGGGATCTCAGAGTCCTAGTAGACAATCACTTCAATATGAGCCAGCAGTGTGCTACAGCTACCAAAAAAGCCAACACAGTGCTAGGCTGCATTAACAGAGGGATAGAATCAAGATCACGTGAAGTATTAATACCACTTTACAATGCCTTGGTAAGGCCACACTTGTAATACTGCATCCAGTTTTGGTCACCACGTTGTAAAAAAGATGTTGAGACTCTAGAAAGAGTACAGAGAAGAGCAACAAAGATGATGAGGGGACTGGAGGCTAAAACATGTAAAGAACGGTTGCTGGAATTGGGTATGTCTAGTTTAATGAAGAGAAGGGCGAGGGGTGACATGATAGCAGTGTTCCAATATCTCAGGGGCTGCCATGAAGAAGAAGGAGTCAAGCTATTCTCCAAAGCGCCTGAAGGCAGGACAAGAAGCAATGGATGGAAACTAATCAAGGAGAGAAGCAACCTAGAACTAAGGAGAAACTTCCTGACAGAACAATTAACCAGTGGAACTCCTTGCCTCCAGAAGCTGTGAATGCTCCAACACTGGAAGTTTTTAGGAAGAGACTGGACAGCCATTTGTCGGAAATGGTATAGGGTTTCCTGCCTGAGCAGGGGGTTGGACTAGATGACCTCCAAGGTCCCTTCCAAGTTTATTATTATTAAGGCAGGACAATTCTGGCTCATGAAAAAAGGACTGGGAAACTCTGGTGGGCTGCAGATAATTTCTGGTGGCAACGGTGATACTGACCTATACCAGTTCCACTAACAGCTTGCTAAAGTTCTGGTGTCATCCTCAGTCTCTCTTGCTTTTCACTGACTTGGATGTTAAACATTGCCTTTTTTCAACCTTCCTCTGTAGCTAAGTTAGTTGTTTCTGCTAAACTGTAGTGGGAAACGTGTTGACTTGTTCTGACTATTTTTTTCTTTAAATAGTTATTCAGATTCTTCCTCGTATCACAGCTGGCTAGGATTTCTGTCTCAACTCCTCAACTCTTTTCTCTTTCAGGATTACAAACCGGATGAAGATCCAGCTCTTTTCAAATCTCTGAAGACAGGCAGAGGTCCTCTCGGCCCTGACTGGAAGGTAAAATCTACCCCATAAAAAGAAGGAAACTGCCTTTTTAGTACATCTTTGATAGCCTGCCCTCCTCCCTCCCAAACCCCCCCCCCGTCCCCGCATTCAGGCATTCTAGATTCCAAGAGAGGCTTGAAAAGAAGCAACCTCGTTAGAGTCCCCCAAATTTGGTTTGACGAAATGTTTATGGTTATCAGGTTATCTGTCATCTAAAATAGGAGATCAGTCCTGCTTTTTCCCATAGAATTATAAGCCTTGCTCATACACAATGCTGTTCTCCTGGGCTGACAAGCTGCCCGTGGATTTTCAGAGGTGTAGTTAATGCCACACAGCTCCTCTGCTATGCTAGACTAGCCTTCCTGAAATTGACACCCTCTGAAAATGTTGCTATACAACTCCCATCATCCCCAGCCTGCATCTGGAGAGCATCAGGATGGAGATGACAGATTAATAGCATGAAGATCTAGATTGATTGCCTTGTCTTGAAAATATATCTGATGGTCCCAGACCAACCACTATTTTCTCAGCCTAACGTGATCTCCTTAAGGAAAAGTAATCTCTGTTTTCTTCACTTGAAGGGTTGTCCGGAGGGATAACGTTTTTTCCCCCCAAGTATATTTGTTGAAAAATGCAAACTGGGTAAAAAAAACAAAATTCATGTGGGAAATTTTGATTTATCATTATCTGCTCTTTCTGCGTGTCTCAAGTCCCCCTCAGGTGTTTCACCAAAGAGAAACATTATTTTAAAATGTCCAGGATTTGGGGGGGGGGGAGAAGGGAAAAACTATGCCCTCTCCATGCCTTGAGTGGTATTACAATTTTTTAAGAACTTCTTTCCAACCCAACAGAATGATAAAAATAAGGAATTATGTAAAATGGCTTGTAACTCCACCTATCTATCTTTGGGAAGCTCTCTGAATAGAACTGGGCCAAATTTGGTCCGTGGGAGAAGCTGGCATGAGTTTAAAATGGGGCTGGGTCCAGCCAAGGGCGAGAGAGAAAAAAGTCTAGAAAAATTACCCTGTGGGAAAGGCCATTGAGTTCAGATGCTGCTACATGCTTCATCTAAGGCCACCCTCGTGTCCTGGTCCACAAATTCCATGTGCTCTGCATGCTTTCCTGTGTCAGAAGGAAAACCCCATACATGATTGCAATGAGATGATAGCACAAATAGTCCTCGTTTAGTAACTGTTGGAGTTATGATGATGTTTAAAAACACCTGGCTTTGTGACCAGTTCTCACAGTTATGACCATCCAAGCATCCCATAAATTGTGAAGCCATCTATGCGCTTCACAACAAGTGTCACGACAAGCAGAGCGAATGCAGAATATAATCACAAGTTCTGGTCACCTGATGTCTCAATGACTGGCGGTTTGCTTAATAACTGGGAAGTGTCATTCAGAGTCTTTGGCAGTCAGGTGATTTTCTGCTTAGCAATGAAGTGGCCGGCGCCAATCGTGGTCACTAAGCAAGGATTACCTGTAACTGTATTTAATCACAAACCAAATCTGTGAAATTGAATTTCATTTGTGTTCTGGATGTCCAATACGAAAGTATTGGAGGAGTGTGACTTCGGGCATGCCATTCAAGAGTCACACACATTGGACAAAATAGCACATCCTGGTCCTGCCTTAACTCTTCTGATTTTATTCTCTCTCTCTCTCTCTCTCTCTCTCTCTCCCCCCCCACCCCCTTTTCTTTCCCGTTAGCGGGAACTAGCCAATAATGAAGATTGTCCCCACATGTGTGCCTACAAACTTGTGACTGTGAAGTTCCGCTGGTGGGGCCTTCAGGGAAGGGTTGAAAAGTTTATCCAAAAGGTGAGTTCAAGGTGGACAGTTGTTTGCCCCAGTTTGAGGAAATTTGCTGGAATCTGAAGCTCTGTTTGAGGGGGGAAAGCCCCTCCCAATAATATCAAGCTGATATCGCTTTTTATGGAATATTAGGATAGAGAGATTGAGTCCAGTAAACATCAGGCCATTTTCTCTGAAGCACAGAATTTAACTACTTGCAGTCCTCGACTTACAACCATTTGTTTAGTGACTGTTCGAAGTTACAACAACGCTGAAAGAAGTGACATCATTGTTTTTCACATGTACAACCATTGTAGCGTTCCCGTGGTCATGTGATAGAAATTCAGACCTTTGGCAATTGGCATGTATTTGTGATGGTTGCAGTGTTTGGGCAGTCGTGATCTTCTGAGAAGCATGGTCAATGGGGAAGCCAGATTCACTTAACTGTGTTACTAATTTAACAACTGCAGTGATTCACTTAACAACTCTGGCAAGAAAGGTTTTAAAATGGGGCAAAATTCACTTAACAACTTATCTTGATTAGCAACAAAAAAAATTGGGCTCAGTTGTTGATTGTAAATCGAAGACTATCTGTGGTTCAAAATGGCTGCCAGTCTTGCTTTTCTGTCTGAAGAACCTAGCCTAGATTTATTCCTGTGACTCTGATGTCTAAAGGCTTTGAAAACTGCTTTTCATTCCCAATTTTCTCAGCATCTCAGTCTCTTAAAAGCTGCTCTTTCCCCTTTGACAGCAAGAAAGACGCCTCTTTACCAACTTCCATAGGCAGCTCTTTTGCTGGTTGGATAAGTGGGTGGATTTAAGCATGGCTGACATCCGGCAGATGGAGGACGAGACACAGAAAGAGCTTGATGAGGTACTAAGGATGGTTATCAGTTTGGGAGGATAGTATGTACTGGATGAGGTAATCAAGTAGCTTTCTTTCCCCACGGAAAGTCTCTGCTATAACAAGAGACAAATCCTTTATTCTTCTATAGAAGGAAATGAATATAAGGGTATTTTATAAAATGAAGGGTCCTAGCTAAAAATGAAACAAATGTGCTTTTTTTTTCTTCAAAATCATGTTTTATTCTTAAAAGGGTGCAAATAACAAGAAAGTTTTTTAAAAAAGACTTTCTTAGTAGTAGGAAGATGTAAAAAAGATTACATTAATAATCTATAATACGGGAGGGATATATGTGATCCATATGTAGTCTCTTCCCAACCTTTTCGTGTCTGCTATATTTTTTCTCCAAGATATATCGTTGCTGGAATTAGTATCAAAAACATTACTTCTCAGCTTTGGGGCTAAGACCAAGTATAGTAACAGCAGCAAATCCATCAGATTTTAGTAATACAATGTTGTGAAGGGCTTAATCACCTACAGTATTTCTAGTTGGAAAGATTGCAACCCCCTCCACCACAAACTTTTCAAATAGATTTTTTAAAAATTGGCCCGGCTATTTCGCATAGTGCCATTGCTATTTTGTTCTTATGATACTAAATAATTAAAAAGGAGAGCTAGCCTCTTGCTTCTGTAGCAGTGTTTCTCAACTTTGGCAACTTGAAGATATGTGAGGACTTCAACTCCCAGAATTCTCTAGCCAGCCATGCTGGCTGGAGAATTCTGGGAATTGAAGTCCAACTATCTTCAAATTGCCAAAATTGAGAAACATTGCTCTATGTAACTGTCCGTTTGGTTGTATATTCATAAACAGCCACCTGTGATTAAAATATGGTAATATGTAAATTCATTTGAATTCAGTTGTACATGGTTACTGCTAGGAAACACAGAATTGTTTTGACAAGTGGAATTAAGGCTAGGAGAAGCCGAAGTGGGCCAAACCCATTAGGAAATTATTCTTGCAAAAAAGCCATTCAACCAGAAATTCTATATTCTATTGCAGATCCGCCAGAAGGGCACAGTGAGAGGCATGACTGTCGGGGATGAATGAGTGCCCCATGCTGCCTAGACAAAGAAATGACAAGGTTGGAAAAAAACCGGGAGTGGAATAAATAGCATACTGGAAAGCAATGCAGGGAGTTGATTCAACTCATGTCTCAGTTTAGCATAATAAAAATGCATGATGTTTGCCACACACAACCTTTGCTCCTCCCATTATAGTGCAAGTGTTGTTGTTAGTTGCGAAGTCGTGTCCCCATGGGCAACGTTCCTCCAGGCTTTCCTGTCCTCTACCATCTTCTGGAGTCCATTTAGGCTCACGCCTACTGCTTCAGTGACTCCATCCAGCCACCTCATTCTCTGTCGTCCCCTTCTTCTCTTGCCCTCAATCTTTCCCAGCTTTAGGCTCTTCTCCAGTGAGTCCTTCCTTCTCATTAGGTGGCCAAAGTACTTGAGTTTTAGCTTCAGGATCTGGCCTTCTAAAGAGCAGCCAGGGTTGATCTCTTCTAGGACTGACCGGTTTGATCGCCTTGCAGTCCAGGGGACTCGCAGGAGTCTTCTCCAGCACCATACTTCAAAGGCCTCAATTCTTTGGCGCTCAGCCTTTCTTATGCTGCAAGTGCAAATAAACTAAACTAAAAAAGAATTAGCCATAGAGAGCCAGTTTGGTGTGGTGGTTAAGACATCAGTCTAGAAACCAGGAGTTCTAGTTCTACCTAAGGCACAAAGCCAGCTGGGTGACCTTGAGCCAGTCATCCTCTGTAGCCTGAAAAAAGCAATGGCAAGCACTTCTGAAAAAACTTGCAAAGAAAACTGTAGGTACTTGTCCAGGCAGTCACCAGATGTCAACACTTACTCAAAGGCACAAAACAACAACAACAACAATAATAATAATAATATGTCTCCTTTAGTGCAGGCTAGGATATTAATTCATGATTTAAAATTTGGCTTTGGTTTAACCAGGAAATTAGTGCTAATTATTGATTTCCTGCCTTACTTGAATCAACTGTGAGAGGGCTGCATGCACAGGAAAAGATTTGTCACATCTTATTTAGCTGAGATCTGACTGAGCAGATGCGGTCAATATGGTATAGAATAGATCATCTTTGCGAGAAATGAGCATATAAAGCTAAAATTAGTAGGGATATTTTTAAGGCCACTTCATACTTTGCATTGCATTACTTTTTAAACATTCTTATGATTAGAGCTATAAATTCAAATAAATAGTAGGGTTTGCAGATTCATACTAGCTATTTTTTTTTAACCAACAAAGCATAAATGTAACTTCCTCAGTTTGGTATCTTTCAGATGTGTTGAGTTCAAACTCTCTTTGTTCTTGGTTATTTATAACCTCAAACATCTGAACTGCATCTGATGGAGGAAAGCTGGTTTAAATCTGTCAGTTAGCATTCATCTTAAACTTTATTTGTATGTCTAAATTGCTTCATGTAATTATAAAAGAGAAATAGACCACACAATATTTTTAAAGAATGCTAAGTTAATCTGTACTATAAATTCCACTTTAAAATGTAGAATGTAAGCATAGATAGAATAAGCAATCTAGCCACAAGCAATCTGCTTTAAAAAGTAGAATGGCAGACATTTTGATTGAAAGATCCCCTTTGAAGATTATAGCCTGGTGTCCAAAAGAACAAGTTTGGGGCCCAGGAGTCTCTTCCAGATGATAAAGTTTAAAAAAATCCTTCCTTTTGGGACTTACTATACTTTAACAATAGCAATATCACTTATATACAGCTTCACAGTGCTTTGCAGCCCTCTCTAAGCAGTTTACAGAGTCAGCCTATTGCCCCCAACAATCTGGGTCCTCATTTTACTCACCATGGAAGGCTGAGTCAACCTTGAGCTGGTCAGAATCAAACTCTTGGCAGTGAGCTGAGTTAGCCTGCAGTAACCACTAATCATGGTCTTAACCACTGCATCCCCACGGCTCTTTAGCTAGTTGAAGACTCAAAAGCAAGGCCATAGTTCTTACATTCAAGTGAAATTGAGAAAAAAAAATAGCTTTCGGTAATCAGGAATAGTTTGTATTCATTCATACACACCTTCGATTGTCTTCATCTTCATCAGCTAAGACCACATGTCCAAAGGTGCATCTTACAGGTAGGTCTAAACTGGGCAGAACTTGCATTAGATTATATAGGACAGCTTGATGACTGCAATAGAGGAGCTAAGATTTTTGATTTCCTATTTTTTAATGCATGGGTGTCAAAACTGCTGGCCCATGGGCCGGACACGTGACGCAGAAGGCGTGTCTACCCCATTACCGGAAACGGCAAAACAGTCCCGATACGTTGCACGACATCATGTGATGTCGCGAGTTTGACATGTCTGGTTTAATGAAAGCAAGAAAAATGTTCTTAATTTTTTTAAAAAAATGCCACGGCTGAAATTTTGCTCAATGTGTATATTTACAAAGTAGTGTTTGTTTCCTGTAATAGGGATGCCAATAGGGATTTCTTGAGCTCAACTGGTAGCATTATATATGGTGTCTAGTTCAAGGGAAGCAGGGACTGATTATCCAAGCTTCCCTGAATTATTTCATAGTTGACTCTGATTAATGGAACTCAAGATCCTCCTGTAGTTCAATGTTCCTCAACTTTGGCAACTTTAAACGGGCCTAGGACAACTCACTGCGGCCAACTTGCCGCAGACAACTCGCTGCAGGACAAGAGTTACACTAATAACAAAGAAATGGTGGGATAGAGTAATTAAAGAAAAGATGCAAAAGGATGGACAAAATGAAATGTCAGCGACAAAAATTAAAATAATTTTCTCATTGTTTTAAATGTTTTAAATTGAATTGTTGAATTGTCCCTCGGTGAGTTGTCCCATTCTGACTTTAAGCATGCTGGCTGGGGAATTCTTGAGCTGAAGTCCATATATCTTAAAAAGTTTCCAAGGTCAAGAAATACTTTTCTAGTTAAAACCAGGGGTAGATTCCACAGGCCACAGTCTTTGTTTCATGTGTGTGGAGTTTTGTTGACATCATCCAAGCATCCAAAAATAGAAAGCAAGGCAGACAAGCAGTTGTCACCCAAGGCCTGGCGTGAATACCCCGATTTGTTTATGCCAGGGGTAGGCAACCTTGGCTCTTTTATGACTCGTGGACTTCAACTCCCAGAATTCCTCAGCCAGCACAGCTGTCTCAGGAATTCTGGGAATTGAAGTCCACGAGTCATAAAAGAGCCAAGGTTGCCTACCCCTGGTTTATGCAAAGTGTAAATCAGAGAAGGCTGAATTTCATGCAACTTGTTCAGGTTTAGACTCAAGTTTTCTCCGTGGAGAAAATGCTACATTTTGCTCATTCCTCCCTGTCTCTTTTCTACCTTAGATGCAGTGCCTGTTCTGACCTGAGATTGGACCTATCCTTGTTGGACTCTGGCTTCTCCTTCCTCCTCCTCGTCACCTCGGAAGGGGGAGATGGGTTCTTTCATTCCATCCATTTGGTCCTAAGATATTCCAAGATGTCCCCGATTTTACCAACCTGGGGAGCTCCATGAAACTGCTGCATATTACTTACTGATCATGGATTAATAGGTGTCCTTACCGCATGAATGGGATATCAGAGGGGGCAAGGACCTTTCAGGGGTGGGCGGGGCATCTCCCCTTTTCACACTGCAGAGTCAGGAATGCATGAATATTAATAACATTAATCTGAATATTTTTAGAATCATACTTCAGCGGGTGGGTGAGGAATTTTCTAGGAGGGGAAGAAAAAAAAAAAGACGATTTGAATTGGGAGGGTGGGGAATTTAAAGTTAGGAATATAGTTAGTTTCACAGAGGAGAGTTTTAAGCCGCCCATGGAAACTCTTGGAACTGCATTCAGCTTCCAGAGCTGTGGGGGAGGTTTCCGCTCCAGGAGTTTTCCTATGCATGCTACATGTTGGAGTCAAACATGCCATTAGACAAGACCAGTTACAGGCAGAGCTGTGTCTCCCATTTGACCTGATTTGTCAGACACAGCATAAACTGCATCATCCAGATTTGGTGGGACAGTTTCCTGCTATATTTTTCTGCTTTGAAACAGCACTGGGACCTTCTCTTTAATTCCTTTTCCTTGCTTGCCCTCGCCTCCACCTCCTGTTTCAGGGGACCGGGAAAAGCAAATAGTTTTCCAGTTGGGGAAGAGGCGCATATAGAAGCATTTGAAGCCTTCTGGAGCTTAAGGAGAAAAAAAACAGACTTGGAGGCCCTGGGCTGTAGTTCAAGGATCTGAACAGTATTTTTTTTTTTTTTGAAAAAGAAAACACAAAATCTTTTTTTAAAAAGTAAAACAGTAAATAAACTTGAAACTGAGTTCTTGTTTAATTCTTATATTGGGGGAGAGTCAATGACTGCTGTAGATTATTTCAGTCTTTTCTTGTAATTTGTGTTCTCTCAGTGCACTGAAGATCAAAATGAGACATTTTATGCAATTTCATACGTTACTTGTTTGCACCCCAGATTATCATAGACTTTTGACAGAAGACCCCACGTGTAAGTGTGTGCTTTTCTGGTGGGTTGGCTTCATGCCCTAGAACAGGGCTTTTCAACCTTTCCACCCATTGCACCACTTTTAGGATATGGCAACATCCGAGTACCACCAGTCGCCTAGCAAGGTGTCAAAAATTTGATGACCAAAAAAAGGGAAAGTGATGAAGTACAGGTAGTCCTCGACTTACAACAGTTCGCTTAGTGACTGTTCAAAGTTACAATGGAATTGAAAAAAGTGCCCCCCAAACCACAGCCGAGCAAGACACCTGCCTGCCCACCCGGCGGCGCTCTTCCTCCTGTCCGAGATTTTCATTGTTGTGAGCATTTCTGTTGAGGATTGGCAGCGGGGGTGGGGTGGGGAGTGTTTGGTTTTTATTCCCCCTGTCTGCTGGGTGGTTGCAGCAGGTTTTGGTCACTTCACATGACCCTGCGACACTGTGGCCGTCATAAATATGAATCATTTGCCAAGCATCTGAATGTAAATCACAAGACCCTGGAGATGCTGCAAGATTCCAGCTGATCAGTGCTTCTTCTGGGCTCAGCAGAAGCGCCAGGATCAGCACTGAGCTCCAGCTGGAGCCTGGCAGTGATCCTGGCGCGTCCACAGAGCCCTGACAGCTCCGAAGAAGCACTGATCCTGGTGCCTCTGCTGAGTCCTGACAGCCCCTGCAGCTCCAGCCATCTGTCATTCAGGCTTGTGTGGTGCTGCCACCAGTTCAGCTCATTCCCCTCCCCCGCTACCACTTTTCTAGGATGGTCGCGTACCACCTGCCAGGTGCCAATGTTCCACAGGTGGTACCCATACCACTGGTTGAAAAGCCTTGCCCTAGAACAAGGGTCAGCAACCTGAAACAGCAAAAGAGCCACTCGGAACCGGTTCTGTCACACACACAAAAAAGTGGGAGCTGCAAAATGTGCACGCGCATGCCTTTGTCAAACACGGATGAAGACAGCAGCTCTCCAAACGGGGCGGCGGTGGTTTGGAGAGCTGCGCAGAAGGCAGCTCTCCAAATGGGGAGGCGCTGCGTTCGCATTTGAAAGAAACATGAACGCAGCAGCTCTCCAAACGGGGAGGCGCTGCGTTTGTCTGCATTTGAAACACGAACGCAGCAGCTCTCCAAACGGGGAGGCGCTGCGTTTGTCCACGTTTGAAAGAAACACAAACAGCAGCTCTCCAAATGGGGAGGTGCTGCGTTCGTCTGCATTTGAAAGAAACACGGAAGAACCTAGCAGTTCGAAAGCACGTAAACATGCAAGTAGAAAAATAGGGACCACTACGGTGGGAAGGTAACAGCGTTCCGTGCGCCTTTGGCGTCTAGTCATGCCAGCCACATGACCACGGAGATGTCCTCAGACAAGCGCTGGCTCTTCGGCTTTGAAACGGAGATGAGCACCGGCCCCTAGAGTCGGAAACGACTAGCACGCATGTGCGGGGGAACCTTTACCTTTACCTAACTGTTAAGCCCCTTCTCTTGTGAACCGTACAATGTTACTTTACTCATTTCTCAGAACCATTGAGTTACTATTCTGTTGCAATACGCAGGAAGAGGGATTTAAGTCGATGCTGGAAGTGGATAAAAGTAAAGATAGTTCCTTGTACCAATCCTGGGGGTTGGTGGGGGGCCGGGGGTGGGGGGGAAGTGTTATACCAATCTTGGGATTGTGGACTAGCTTGGAAGAATGTGATACACAGGGTATACCAAAAGTCAGGTCCCATAGGCTATTTGCAATATTTTTTTTCCTGGAGAAAATAGTACTGGTAATGTTCAAAAGTCATGCATCAAACAAATGATTATAAGAAAATGGCAACCAGTTTGAACATTTAATTGAATTTATATAATACATTTTATATTGGGCCAAGCCTTGGGTACAATAATGTCTACATGGATTATGTGTATGAAAGCACAGCTATAGCAACAGCAATAGCACATACACTTCTGTACCGTGTCACAGTGCTTTACAGCCCTCTCCAAGCAGTTTACAAAGTCAGCATATTGCCCCCAACAATCTGGATCCTCATTTTACCGACCTCGGAAGGATGGAAGGCTGAGTCAACCTGAGCCCCATCAGGATCGAACTGCAGATCAAAATTTGTGAGTAGAGTTTGCCTGCAATCCTGCATTCTGACCACTCTACCACCAGGGCCATAGGCTGTATTTTGTGTGTGGGAAACCTGAGTCGGTGTGGGAGAGAAAATGAGGATGTGCAAAGGCTTTGTGCGTGTGAGCACAGAAGTACATTCATTAGCCAGCAAGCAGGCATTAGCTATCTCCACAAATTCAGATTTTAAATACTAGATATGCTGGATTTCTTTTTACGCATTTTCGGTCTATTTTAACAGCATTTCTTGGAATGAAGATTTTGATGCTGCTTGTGGAATTTCCATCAGCTGGAGCTTCTATTCCTTAGTTACTAAACTGAGGGGGGGAAATGACCTTGTACTTGGTTATAAATCCTGCTTTTGCAAAAATGTGGCTTTATGCCAGGCAAAGATTGTATAGGACAGATTTTTGCTGTTCAGCAGGTTGTTATGAAATGAATGAATGCGCGAAAGTTGGTAAATGATTATAGGCAATCCCTGGGTTAAGAATATCTGACTTACAACCTGTACTTATGAATGGACTGCCATAAATTAAAAATTTTGAGTTAAATGCAACGGTTTATAATAACAAACACACTCCTTGGTAAGCCTCATGGAAACACTGTGTGGCTTCAGCAGAGGAAGGAGAACACAGTCTGCCATTTTGAAGAAAATGAATTCTGTTGGAAAGGAAGCTAGAGTGACAGAATTTATTAGATTTTCAAAAGGCGGTACGTTTAAAGAAGAAAAGTCAAGTTATACACGAAGAGGTATACACAAAGAAACAAGGATGATTAGAGGTAATAGAACGAAAGATTTAGCTGCATTTTTGTTTACTTACCTCACACCTGTAATTTCTTTGGCTTACTACTGTTGTTAGCTGCGAAGTCGTGTCCGACCCATCGCGACCCTATGGACAACGTTCCTCCAGGCCTTCCTGTCCTCTACCATCTTCTGGAGTCCCTTTAAGCTCACGCCTCCTGCTTCAGTGACTCCATCTATCCACCTCATTCTCTGTCGTCCCCTTCTTCTCTTGCCCTCAATCTTTCCCAGCTTTAGGCTCTTCTCCAGTGAGTCCTTCCTTCTCATTAGGTGGCCAAAGTATTTGAGTTTTAACTTCAGGATCTGGCCTTCTAAAGAGCAGTCAGGGTTCATCTCCTCTAGGACTGACCGGTTTGATCGCCTTGCAGTCCAAGGGACTCGCAGGAGTCTTCTCCAGCACCATGGCTCAAAGGCCTCAATTCTTTGGCGCTCAGCTTACTACTACTTACTCCTTTTCTGCACTGTAATAACATTGCTTATCTCCAGAAGGAAATACAGTAGCTTGATGGGTATATACATACATAAATCTTTGCCCTTCTTTACCCTGGATGTATTATTGTTCTCCACCAAATCTATATTGCCCTAAACACTGAATCTTTCCAGCGACCTGCATGACATATATATTGTTTCTTTTAATGTAATGCCTGCAATTTAATTGTGCTGACTTGCAAACAGTGCTTAGGCTGCCTGGTTTTTAAATACCCTTCATCCATTCAGGCAAAAGGTGCAAGCATTAGCCAAACTGATAGGTCGTGTTCCCGTACCACTGACTTAGGACCACGTTCAACCACAATACTCTTTCCCCCCCCCAACACACACTATAGCCTACTGTTTAAATCTTTCCACTAGGTTTGCAGAACTGGAAGCCTGCCAACTGACTCTGCCCCTCTTCCAATTGCGGTACTATATTGTGCAATTTTTAAAAGCTTGAATTCCTTTTAAAGAAAAGAAAAAAAATCCCCTGATTGAGGATTGCACCCACCAACACTGATACAACTACCAGGGAGAACCCAAACTATTCAATTCCCACTCCAGGCTGAGTTGACGGTAAGTTCTGTGGGTGGAATGGTAGGGACTCTTCCTGGCTCCTGCTCAGAAACTGTGGCTGCTCTAGGAAACAATAACTGCTGCAGGTTTTACTTTCTCTTTTCTCTGCTTGTAAAACAACAACCATTTTAAAAAAAAAAGATGTCAGGGGAACTGGCTTCGTGCACAGCGGCCTGAGTGTATTTCAACCTTAACCTACAGTACCAGTTTCCCTGGAGGCAGCCACAACTAGTGCCAGCGAAGCGAATTCCTGCTATAAGAAGTTGCAAAGCCAGCCTATTAAAAATAATAATAATAATAAAAAGAATAGGGCAGCTACCGAGTTGAGTGGGTGGGAATGACGTGCTGTATGATGGAATAAAGAGCAGAGAAGGAGGAGCTGAACTAACGTTGCCCATGAGTCAGTAATACTTAAGTAGCAACAGAAGCTGCATCTGGTTTCTGCTATTTTTGGGATTTTCCATTGGGTTACTTAACTAAAATCCCCTTAATTCTCCCAGTCCTTCATACCTTGCATGCATGATTTATTCACTGAGAAATATATCATATCTTCGGTCTCTGTACCATAGTATCAAAGTCCCCTTTCAGTGGCTAATATTTTTTCTTTCTTTTTTGCATCTGTTTTCTGATTCTTACCGGTATCAACGGAGCTTTCTCCAGAAACTATGGTGCTAGAATTTCCAGGAAGTCACTGGTCCCAGTCCCTCAATTGGTAGAGACAAGTGTTGTCTATTTATCTGAATATCTATTTGTCAAAAACATATTAATTGCTGTCTGGGGTGTGGAGGAGCTGGCTGTGAAAATGCAACTAAGTCCTTAGTTTTTTAAACCGATCATTTCTGTGTGCCCATTGATTTGATTAAATTTTGACAAAGCGATAGGAAATATACTATTTATTTCTTTTTAGTCTTGCTCATTGCTTTGGATGCAACAAGCACTGAGTCCTACCCTCAAACAGGGCTAGGTTCAATGGTGTAGTTTGTATTTTATTTGATTTTAAAGCTTTATTGTAACTCTGTGGCTCTGTTGCTCAACACACTGAACCACATTAGATTTAGTGTGTTGTGCAAATCCAGTCCATGTGGTCAATTTTATGATTCAATGTGCCTTACAAACCCAGAAAATTACTTAAGTTTCTAACCACATTTAAATTAACCATGGGTAAGTGGCTTATGCAAAAGGTCTTTTTGGCATAGCTCATGGTCAGTATAATTAACAATTAATAATGGAGCTTCATAGGACCCTTTGGGTATTTTGCGAATGAACCATGTGTACACAACATTATTTACAGCCATCTGTTTTGTAGCAGTTTTACAGGTCTGTTGCTGAACATGTCTAGTAACACAGGCATGGTGGGTTGTGTTGTGCTTGCATATCTTACAATGCAATTATGAAAGTGTAGAACTTGCACTGTGACGTCTCAAAGCAAGTTCTACCATTTTGGCATCATTGTGGTTAGGAACAGAAGAAAAATAGCAACAACTGGACTTTCTGTAAAATTCCACGAATATGGCAGATCTCATCTGATGTGAAAATTGGCTATCAAATTTCTTTTAAAGAATGAATTTAATCTCCTTGCTTCCCAACATGGAGCCCTTACAGCGTGTTGGATGGAAACTCAACCAACGTAACTCAATAGTGTGGGAACTGAGACAATGCTGATTAAAAGTTGAAAGAAATATTTGGAGGGGCACTATGTTATCACTTCTGAAGTGGCCTAACTGCCTTTGAATTTTGCCTTTCAGATTACAAAACTGGCAGCATTTGTAAGCAAACCATGCTGATGTCTGAAATTCTGGGCACGCATTTATTTTTCATTAATGAAAAAAGAGGGGAAATTCACAGTCAACGCAACAACCTGTCTTCTGAAACTGAGATAATCTGTGGATTCCCCTTCATTTGCCTTTCATTGTTACAGACTGTGTTTAATCTCCCTAACCAAGAGGAGAACCAAGTTCAAAACTGCCTTTAGTGACTGAATTGAGTAACTGTGGACCAGTCATTCATTCTCAACCCAGTGAATCTCACAAGCTTGTAGTTAGGGGAAAATGCCAAAGAAGGAACATTATATGGACCACCTAATATCTTTGCTGGAGCGCAGCATGTAAATCTAAAAGTAAAATGATACATTATAAACATGGCTATGTAGCTGTCATAAATTCATAAAAGCAGCAATAAAACACTCAAGGTAACATAAAAGTCCAAGTTCTTTTTTAAAAAAATGTTATGTGAATTCAGAGCATGTAGTTTGGAAGGCAATTGCAGCTCCGAAAGAGATACATTTTGCAAGCAAAAGTCCTTTCCTTGATAATTTCTTCAAGTGCTAGTATTAGGGCTACTGTATCTAGTTTGCGGAGGGACGCGGTGGCTCAGTGGGTTAGGACGCTGAGCTTGTCGATCAGATGGTCGGCAGTTTGGCGGGTCGAATCCCGAGTGTCGCGTAACAGAGTGAGCGCCTGTTACTCATCCCAGCTTCTGACAACCTAGCAGTTCGAAAGCACGTAAAAAATGCAAGGAGAAAAATAGGGACCACTACGGTGGGAAGGTAACAGCGTTCCGTGTGCCTTTGGCGTCTAGTCATGCCGGCCACATGACCACGGAGACGTCCTCGGACAAACGCTGGCTCTTCAGCTTTGAAACGGAGATGAGCACCGGCCCCAAGAGTCGGAAACGACTAGCACGCACGTGCGGGGGAACCTTTACCTTATCTAGTTTGCAAAAAACTGGAATACCACTGGATGGTAGCAAACGGATATCGGAATGTAGCCTTTAATGGTCACATAGAGCAGGGGTCCCCAACCCCCAGTCTGTGGGCTAGTACCAGGCCGCGGCATGCCAGCAACCGGCTTGCACAAACAAGCAAAGACCTATCCACGAGATGCAGGCAGCACACAAAACCACACACCTGCCGGGCCACAGAAAAACCTCTCTCTACAAAACTGGTCCCTGGTGCCCAAAAGGTTGGGGACCTCTGACATAGAGGTTATCCAGACTTTGCAGCTGAGGTATGGTAGGGTTTCCCTGCTGGACACCCCAGATGATATGTGACCTCCAGCTCCTAGAACATTCTACTGGTGAGAATTCTGGGAATTGAAGTCCCCATATTTGGAAACTATCCACGTTGGAAAACATTGCCCTTGAAGAACTTTCCAATAAATCTCAAATACCTTCTCCTATCTTTATTGATATTAATACTGTAGTCCCTTTGAGAGCCCGGGTCCTAATCTTTTACAATTAAGTGGTTTTAAAGGTCAAAATCAATTACTGAATTGCACTCAGCAATAAACGGGAGCCAGGGCAAGAGGTTCCACAATAGAGGCAGTCCTCATTTAGTGACCACAACTGGGACTGGCAACTCATTCGTTAAACAAAGCAGTTGGTTGCTAAGTGAAAAATCACATGACTGCCACTGTTCTTATGATCTTACTTCAACTTTCCTTTGCTTTGCGGATTTGAGAAGGTCGTATATGAAGGCATTGGTGGCAAGGCTACTTTTCATCATCATTGCAACTGCAAATAGTCACTGTCCAAAGTGGTCACTAAAGGAGGATTACTTGATGCCCAACGTGATGCAGATGCAATGAGGAGTTTGCTTCCTACTCTTTACAACAATTGGGTTGTAGACTCCCAGTATACGAGTGCTAGCATGATGTAATCAGGCCATGGGTTATGGTAGCCAAGTTGGATCGTATGAATAAAATCTGCATGGAAGGGAGTTGTGTAAACATACACTTTGTCTCCACCTTTACTGAAAATCCGGGGTCAGGAAACGATCAAAGAGCACTCCTGCGATAGCAATCTAAAGGGAAATGCAGCATTTAGCTTCATGTAAATTATGTTTAATAACGCAGGAGACAAGCTGTAAGTCAGTGCAATGCTGCTTTTTTTGGGGGGGGTGTCTTTTGAAAATGGCATGAGACAATGTTCTTTTGGCAGCACCGTTGGTTGAATGACTCTTGGAGGTGCTGAAAAGGATCTTCCATTAAACTTAAATCTTGCTCGGGATGAAAATCACATTAAAAAAACATGATGCAGCATTTCATCAACGGACGTCCATCAGCAAAAAAAAAAAGTGTGTGGAGACTTTTGGAAAGTGGAACTGTCTATCAGATGTCCAAGGATACAGAGAAAAAGAAAGTGAAAGTAAGCTTAGCGTTGGGGGATTGTGCCAAGGTCCATGGTAAGATTAGTGGATTTCTTAGTTCTTGAGGTGCTGGGTGTTCTGAGAATATAGGAATGTTCTGGATTTGAACCCTCAGTCAATTCTATTATGGATGGATTATGCCTTTTATCTTTTCACCTGTATGCTGGAAGATGCCTTAGCCATCTATGCCAAACAAAGCATCATTAAAAATATGAAGGTATCTATACCACAGCCCATGCAGTATAGTAAGTAATAAGTTATTATTTATTATTATTTTATTATTTAGATATGCCCATCTCACTCTTAGATCTTATTCTAAACCTTACTTATACATTTTATGTAATTAGCAGAAAAAGGGAAAGAAAAGTTTACAGTCTTAAACCAAGACACTGTTGTGGCATCATGCTACCAGGAGTAACTGGATAATGAGATCTGTTTTTTTTTTAAATTAAAAAGTTATTTCCCCAAGTTCTTTTAGTTAAACTGAATAGCCTTATAATATGCAGATTGATCTGCAAAGAAAATAAATAATTGGACGAAAGCTTTGCATTTGATTAAACTGCTACAGTACCTTTTTGTAAATTGTTTTAATTCAGTTTAGGCTGCTTTCAGTATGGTAAATGTGCAGAGTAATCATTTTGCTTTTAAATAGCTTGTTTTTCTCTCAGCTGCAAGAATCTCTTAGGGAGAAAGAACAGAAACATAAATCTTTGAATGTATGGGTGTGTTACACATTGAGTTGTGAGGGAATGCCAAACAATTCATGTCTAAATCATTATTTTCTTGGAATAATTCCATTATACCTTAATGTGCCTTAACTGTTCTTATGAATCGTGCCATTGTAAATGACATGTCACTGTTGGAAAACAAAGGATTCCTGGTATTATGCTTGTACAATTTACCAAAGAGCATAATCACAAGAAACATTTTGTGAATCTATAATTATGGTGCTGAAAATTTAAAATGTGATTCACAGCTGTGGCAAACACCTGTACAATTGTTCTCTATTTGTGTATTCGGAGGAAGTGAATGTCAGTACTGCACGGGTGTCAAACCCGCCATGTCACGTGATGTGTCGTGACGTATCCTGACTTTTTTTTGCTTTGCCGGAGCTGGGATGGACGCAGCCTCCACATGATGCAACTGGCCTGTGGGCCGGCATTTTGACACCCCTGCAATACTGTAAAGAGGAAGGAAAGGATGAAGTTAGCTAGTGAAATATGGAGCAGTCATGTGTATTCCACCCTAATCCCCCATTAGTGTAGATGAGTCACAATGATTTTTTTTTCACAATAATAAAATAAATAAATAAATTGTAAAGGAGATCTAACTAAACCTATCCCTATCCCAAAAGGTGTAAAAAAAGGCTGCATTCTACCAAATTATTGTTTGATTTATATATTAATAATATGATTGAAGTCTTTGCTAAATCACGCGTTCACTTCCCATTCTTGCCCATTGCCCACGGTTCCCATCCTTCTCTGTGCTGATGGTGCAGCTATTCTCTCCATAACACAGATGGACATGGGTAGACAGAATGCGGTAACTCAGCGTAGCCAGCTTGGCCCAGCCAGCTCACCACTGCCAACTCGCCTCTGCTAATTCACTGCCACCAAGTAATTGCAAGACAACTCAACACAGCCAATTTGCTATGGGGACAACTTGCCATGGGCATCCAAAGGAAGAGCAGGGTGGGCAGGCAGGCAAGCAAGCAGGTGGGTAGAGTGGTGGTGGTAGCAGTGGGTAAGGCAGGCAGCAGGGGAGGCAGCGGAAGCTGGGAGCCTCCCATTTTCACACCTCCACTGTCGTCACTTGCTCTGAACTCTACCCATTTGCTTGCTCAGCTGCCCCTCAGCTCTCCCTCTAGTGGAAAGCCCCTGGCCGCTGCACTCTGCACCTTGCCCACCTGATTACTCACCTGCCTGCCCGCCATACTCTCCCTCTGGCTGCCTGCGGCGAGTTGTCCCCACAGCAAATTGGCTGTGCTGAGTTGTTCTGCCACGATTTGGTGGTAGTGAGTTGGCAGAAACAATTTGGCATTGGTGAGCTTGCAGCAGGGAGCTGTGCATGCTGAACTGACTGCACTGAGTTGTCTAGATGCTTTAAAGCAGGGGTGTCAAACTGCCGGCCCGTGGGCCGGATGTGTCACAATGAAACCACGCCCACCCCATTGCCGGCAATGGGGGAAAAGCTCCAATACGTCGTGCGATGTCACGTGACGTCGCGAGTTTGACATGCCTGCTTTAAAGCATTATCTTTCTATTGACCCAGAGCAGGGGCCCCCAACCTTTTGGGCACCATGGACCAGTTTTATGGAAGACAAATTTTCTATGGACAGGTGGGTGGATGATTTCACACACTACCTAAATCCCACATATGCACAGATGAAACTTTGCTCACTTGTGCGGACTGGTACTGGTCCACAGCCCAGGGTTGAGATCCCTGACCTAGAGAATGCTGCAAGATCAATTACTCTAAAATAACAATTCTATTATTTTCCAGGAAGCTTTTCATGTCCCTGATTACCTAGAACAGGGGTAGGCAATCTTGGCTGAGCATAGCTGACTCAGGAATTCTGGGAGTTTAAGTCCATGAGTCATAAAAGAGCCGAGGTTGCCTACCCTAACAATAGATCTATTGAGCAAGTTACAACCTTAAAGTATCTAGGTAGATACTTTAAATCATTTACTCACTGGATCAATCAAGCAAAGAATCACATTATCAGAGTCCTAAAAGCATATTTCACCATTATTGCACATGCATGTCAACACAGTAATAACTATGTAGCAACAGCTATGAAATTATTCAAGGTAAATTACCAGGGCCAGTTATATTGTTCAAAAGAAACAGGTCTACAAAAAGAGAATACTACATATGTACAGAAATGCACACGATCAAAGATAAAATCTCTCCATAATGTGTATGGGTCAATGTAAAGGAGAAAAAAAGTGACATTGCCATAGGTGTATATTACAGGCCACCCAACCAATCAGAAGAAATAAATGAACTCTTTGCCAACCAGTTAACAAATGTATGTAGGAAGCATACCACAGTAGTAATGGGAGACTTCAACTGGGAGACAAACTGTGCAGTGAGCAGGAGATCAAACAGATTCCTAACCAACCTAGCCAACAAATTTGTCATCCAAAATGTGGAGGTGGGAACAATGTAAAGCTATACTGGATTTAATCCTTACTAATAGAGAAGAAGTGATAGAGGGAATTGAAATTGCCGGAACCTTGGGTGAAAGTGACCGTGACATACTGGAATTTAACATAATGCAAACACTAGTGATAGAAAACAACCACTGTCTTAAAATTCAAAAGAGCTGACTTGAACAAACTCAGAGAGAACCTAGGAAAGATCCCATGGATGGGAATCCTAAAGGGGAAAATGACATAAGAAGCATGGGAAACTCTGAAAAATGCAATCATAAAAGCCCAGACCAGCACAATACCATTGAAAAAGAAAAACAAGAAATTCAAGAAGAAACCAGCATGGCTGCACAAAGATCTCTCTGACAAACTGAAAGACAAAAAAGGACAAATACAAAAAATGGAAAGAGTGGCACATAAGTAAGCAGCAGATAGCCAGAACATGCAAAGATGAAGTCAGGAAAGCAAAGGCTCAGAATGAACAAAGACTTGCAACAGAAATCAAGGATAATAAAAAAAAGTTTCTTCTAACACATTAACAACAAGAAAAAAGTCAAGGTAACTGTAGGTCCATTAAAGAGAGAACATGGCAAGGAAATAACAGGCAACAGGGAGAAAGCAGAACTGCTTAACTCATACGTTGTATTAGTCTTCACACAAAAAGAAACTATAGCACAACATACCAAAAAAAAAACACTGCAAAAGACAAACTAGAAAAAAAAAATAAGCAAGAAAATGGTAAGAGAACACCTATCTGACCTTGACAAGTATAAATCACCGGGACCTGACAGATTACATCCCAGAGTTCTGAAGGAGCTGGCAGATGTTATCTCAGAACCATTGCACCACATCTTTCATAAATCCTGGAGCACCATGGAAGTATCTGAGGATTGGAAAAGGTCTGATGTGGTTTCCATCTTCAAGAAAGGGGGAAAAATGGACCCAGGAAACTACAGACCAATCAGTTTAACATAAATACCTGGGAAGATCCTAGAAAAGATAATAAAAAAACAGATCTGCAAACTACTAGAAGCAAACAAATTTATAACTAGTAGCCAGTTGTTAAAACAGATCAAACCAATCTTACTTCATTCTTTGACAAAGTGACTAAACTAGTAGACCAGCAAAATGCTGTAGACATAGTATACTTAGATTTCAATAAGGCATTTGATAAAGTAGACCACAACCTACTCCTTGGTAAGCTAGAAAAACATCACCACCAGATGGATCTCTAGCTGGCTGGCAAACTGTACTCTACGAGTAGTCCTCAGTGGCACCACATCCACATGGAGAGAAGTAAGCAGTGGGGTACCACAAGGTTCCGTCTTAGGCCCAGTACTCTTCAATATCTTCATAAATGACTTAGATGAGGGAATTGAAGTGGAACTCATCAAATTTGCAGATGACACCAAACTGACAGGAGTAGCCAACACCCCAGAAGACAAACTCAGGATTCAAAAAGATCTTGACAAACTTGAGCAATGGGTCCTATCCAACAAAATGAGTTTCAACGTGGAGAAAAGCAAAGTTTTACATTTAGGCAGGAAAAATCCAAGGTACAAGTACAAATTGGGCAAGACCTGGCTCAAAAACAGTAACTGTGACAGGGATCTTGGAGTCCTAATGGACGATCACTTGACTATGAGCCAGGAGTGTGCAGCAGCAACCCAAAAAGCTAATACAATCCTGGGTTGTATAAACAGAGACATAGAATCAAAATCATGTGAAATATTAGTACCGCTTTATAAAATCCTAGTAAGAACACACCTAGAATACCACAGCCAATTTTCGTCACCATATCATAAAAAAGATGTTGAGCGTTTGGAAAAAATTCAAAGTAGAGCAACTAAGATGATCAAAGGCCTGGAGACTAAAACATACAAATGGCTGCAGGACTTGGGTTTGGCTAGTCTAAAGAAAAAAAGAAATAGGGGAGGCAGTATTCCAATGTTTGAGGGGCTGCCACAAAGAAGAGGGGGTCACATTGTTCACCAAAGCACCAGAAGGAAGGATGAGAAACCATGGTTGGAAACTGATCAAAGAGAGAAGCAACCTGGAATTAAGGAGAAACTTCCTAACAGCGAGGACAATTAACCAGTGGAAAGGCTTGCCCCCAGAAATGATGGGCGCTCCATCACTGGAGATTTTTAAAAAGAGGCTAGACAGTCACTTGTCTGAGATGGTATAGGTTCTCCTGCTTGAACAGGGGGCTGGACTAGAAGACCTCCAAGGTCCCTTCCAGCTCTTGTCTATTCAAACCAGATGTTTAAAGGACATAACCTGGTTCCTTATTTCACCCTCAATGTTCTTATTCAGCTGTAATTAGGCTGCATCTCCAATAAGGCTGCTAAATTTTTAAGAGTAGCCATGGCTTTCAGAGATCACCTGGTGCCTTTCTTACAGTATTAATTGCTTCATGTTTTTCTGTATACATAGCTGATGTGTTTTTATATTTGACATGTTGCAATATCTTCTTTTAAATATTAGTCTTGGACTGTAAAATAAAAGGAGCAAGTGATGTGGAAAATAAGTTGAAGATGTGCAAGGAACAACAGGTGGAAACTATGCTAGATGGAAAAGAAGGGTTGGTCCTTAAAAAAGACCATGCCTTAGGTAAATCAATCATGCTAGCATCCACAAAAACCTTGAGTTTAGGGAGCAGATTCCAGACATTTGTATTTATTGGGAAAGTGGTTTCAAAGAAATGAGCTAAAGGATGACACTGATATGGATATCGATTGATCTCTCAGGTGCAGCTTGATTCAAACTTTTTGGTAAATTCATTGACATGATAGATTAATATCTGATTCATACTGTATTTCAGCTCCAGGGCTTTGCAACAGTGGTTCATTCTTCTGGAATGATCAGGCTTTTGTTTTTAAAACTGGGAGTCAAAATAGGTGAAGCTGGGAGGGGTATGGTTTCTTTATAATATTTTTATACTCCCCATGCCAAAGATTCTGGATGATGTACAATTAAAATATTTGACCTAAGATATAATTGAAAATGAACAAGTATTTCTTATGTACACAAGGCTAATACAAGTCTCCTTTGGTAAATAACAGTTGCTGCCTATGTTTTGATGAAATGGGTCATTTGAAACCATGAATAAGCCAGTATGAGTCTGAAAAGAAACTGAAAATTAGATTGAAATCTTCCTTAATGACATAAGTATAAGGGAGTTTCATGACCACATGAATCTCTTGAATCATAAGTTCAGGGAGATTTTATAAGCAGGATATTTTTTTTTTGCTTTATTAAAGGTCAAATCAAGATTTACTTGACATTAATAGCAGTTAGCTGTGTTGCTACGTTTAGGACAACCTTTCCTAACCAGATTATTTATTTATTTAGTTCTATTTATATACCGCCCTATTCCCTGAGGACTCAGGGCGGTTTACAGGGAATTAAAAAGATTATGTATGTTATATATTGAATCATCGATTATGCTGGCTGGGATACTATCCTGATCAAAACTAGACCTTCAATTGCTACTAGTATTTGTATGGTAAATGTCGTCGGAAGGACTTTTATTGGGACTTTAGCAGGAAAAAAAATAACAGCTTTCCTCACATGTACTGGTCCTTCTGAAAAATTCATGCTGCAGACCTCTATAATTCTAAATCAGGGGTCTTCAAACTTGGCTCGTTTATGACTTGTGGACTTCAACTCCCACAATTCCTCAGCCAGGCACGCTGGCTGAGGAATTCTGGGAGTTGAAGTCCACAATTCATCAAAGGGCCAAGTTTGAAGACCCCTGATCTAAATCCACACTGAGCCCAACTCACTTACCTTCATGTATGAACATCAGTGGTTATAAATAAACATGAAGAGATATAATAGGAGGTCTCCTCTGTGAGAGCCTTTTGCTACTGGACTGATTTAACTCATGGTTTCAGCTCATAATTCATAATTCAGCTCATAATGTTTACATTATTTTTAGGTTCCTAAAATGATATGTCAGCATCTCTGAGTCAGTGTCCTGTTTCTAACTTTCTTGGTAGGTTTGCAGTGATCATTTCTTAATCTCCTATAATGGCAATTAGAGGTTTTGGGTTGTAAGTGGGAAACCCAGCTTCCAGTTTCAGCTCTGTGCTGAATCATCATGAAATACAAACGTCGTTGTACTGAGATAACCATCTCTATTTATTTATTTTTTGCATAGCTAAGGCAAGTCTATTAATAAACAATATGTCATACAGTTTAATCCTATCCTTCCTCCAAATAGAGTCACATGGGCGAGCAGAACTACACATTCTGTAGTATGCCCTGTAAACCGCCCTGAGTCCTTTGGGAAAGGGCGGTATATAAATCTAAATAAATAAATAAATAAATAAATTCTTTTGTATAGATTTCTTTATGTAGATAAGGTAAAGGTAAAGGTTCCCCCACACATGCGTGCTAGTCGTTTCCAACTCTAGGGGGCAGTGCTCATCCCTGTTTGAAAGCCGAAGAGCCAGCGCTTGTCCGAGGACGTCTCTGTGGTCATGTGGCCGGCATGACTAGACGCCAAAGGCGCACAGAGCACTGTTACCTTCCCACCGTAGTGGTCCCTATTTTTCTACTTGCATTTTTATGTGCTTTCGAACTGCTAGGTTGGCAGAAGCTGGGACGAGTAACAGGCGCTCACTCTGTTACGTAGCACTCGGGATTCGACCCGCCAAACTGTCGACCATCTGGTTGACATGCTCAGCGTCCTAACCCACTGAGCCACTGCGTCCCTATGTAGATAAGACAGTACCTTAAACATAATTTGGCAGAATTCAATTGCTGTTCAGAGGGCACATGGTAAACCATCCAGTGGAATATCAATTGTGTTTATAGAATGAGTACAACACACAGTTCCTAACTACTGGGAAAAATTATGACACTGTAGCATTCTAGTACTTTTTTTTCATATGAAAGAGATGGTCACCACCAGCACCATCCCCTTTTTGCACTCTTCATTTATTTTGCACCATTCATCCATCCATCTGAAAGGGACTTGTTCTATTCCATGTAGATCACAAAATCATATTGCGCAGGACGCAAAGTTTAACTTGCAAGAAGGCACATTCTACTTGCTTTAAATTCAGTTAAATTAATTTCCTGCATGGGGCATGGGACTGGACTGAAATGTCTATGATTAGGAGAAATAAAGGAAAGGTCTTTGGTTTTGGGGAATCAGTAAATTGAAGAATGTGGTTGCTATCTGTAGAATCATTTTGGTCAAACTTCCTTCATGGATACAATCCTTCCTGAAATTTCATATTTAAAAATCATCATCATCATCATTGATAGGGCGCGCAACTTAGGCGTCCTCCTGGATGCACGACTCAGTTTAGAAGACCACGTTGGAGTCGTGGCCAAGGGGGCATTTGCACAGGTTCGCCTGACGTGCCAGTTGCGACCCTATCTGGACCGAGATGCTTTATGTATGGTCACTCATGCGCTCGTCACCTCCTGTGTAGATTACTGCAATGCTCTCTACATGGGGCTGCCCTTGAAGACCACCCGGAGGCTTCAGCTGGTGCAGAATGCGGCCGCGCGGGTTGTGATGGGAGCATCCTGATACTCCCATATTACACCCCTCCTGCGCGAGCTGCATTCATTACTGGTTGCCCTCCGGGTGAGATTCAAGGTGCTGGTCCTTACCTATAAAGCCCTACATGGCTTAGGCCCGAGATATTTGCAGGACCATCTGCTGCCAGGAACAATTTCCCATCACCCTGTGCGCTCGCACAGAGAGGGCCTCCTCAGGGTGCCGTCAGCCAGACAATGTCAGCTGGCGACCCCCAGGGGGAGGGCCTTCTCTGTTGGGGCACCTACTTTGTGGAATCAGCTCCCCTGGGAGCTCTGGATGGCCCCAGACTTTCGGTCCTTTCGTTGTGACCTTCAGACATATCTTTTCCAACAGGCTGACCTGGACTGATGATAATGGGGTTTTAATTATGATTTAAATGTTTTTATTGGTTTTAGTGGGACTTTGACGTAATTTAATTCTTTTTTAATATTTGTATTTATTGTATTTTATTGTTGTTAGCCGCCCTGAGTCCTTCGGGAGATAGGGCGGCATACAAGTCTCATAATTAATTAATTAATTAATTAATCAATCAATCAATCATCTCATGACCAATAATTTCTGCCAGGAAGCAAAAATAGACTCATCCTCTCTTTATCCTGCCCTGGCAGTTATTGTGTCAGTTTCACTAGCAGCTCTCCAATTGACTTCCTTGCTGGAACATTATTTGAGGCCTCAAACCATCCCAAAAACATATTTAGATTATTAAGAAAATCCATGTCACTCTTTCATGTCAGGGAAGCTACCTTATAGTCAGTAATAACCCAAATACCTTACCACATATGCCTTAAGCTCATAGGATCTTGAAAAAAAATTATGTACTGTCTGACTATAGGCCAGGGGAGAGATTTTTTTGCCCCTGAAATCAGATAATCAGAACTCTCAAGTCGCACTGTAATTGATGGAATACCACAGAGAGATCACAAACAACAGAAGAAGACTCAGTAAACTTTCTAACCAATCTGTGCTAACAAATCTGGACAATAACATACTAGCCGACAGATTGGAAGAGGTCAGTCTACATTCCAAAAAAAGGAGACTTAATAAAATGTGCAAGCTATTGTACAATGGTATTAATTTCACACACTAGCTAGAATCAATGGTGAACAATAAAGAACAAGCTGGAAGCTTTCATACTGTTTTTGGCTAAGATAATGATGAAAGCTAAGAGGCATCAGCAAGAAGGAATAAATGATGAGATCTGCACGATGACTTAATCAGAGTTGTGTCATCATTCCTATCTTGGTGCAATATCAGGCAATATTCTTCTTTTCTCAAGATCCCAATTACGTCTTTCCTAATATTTTTGCAGGACAAAGAATTAAAGACCAACCATATCGAAGATAAACAGTTCCATGCAGTTGAAATACTGCATTATTAGTTATTTGTAGTACAAATAAGCACTTAAAAGAATACAGGTAGTCCTCAAGTTATGGCCACAATTGAGCCCATAATTTCTGTTGCTAACTGAGACATTTGTTACATTTGCCCCATCTTACGACCTTTCTTGCCACAGTTGTTAAGTGAATCACTGCTGTTGCTAACTTAGCAACACGGTTGTTCAGTGAATCTGGCTTCTCCATTGACTTTGCTTGTCAGAAGGTTGCAAAAGGGGTCCACATGATCCCAGGACACTGCAGTCGTCATAAACATGAGTCATTTGCCAAGCATCTGATTTTTGATCGCGTGACCACGGGAATTCTGCAACGGTTGTAAGTGTGAAAAATGGTGATAACTCACTTTTTTTTCCAGTGCCGTCGTAACTTCAAACAGTCACTAAGCGAACTGTTGTAAGTTGAAGGCTACCTGTATATGCCTCCTTTGTTTAAAAAACAAAATCAGTTGAGATGAGAGGCCCATCTATTAGGACAGTGTATGTTTTTGTAAGCCAGGGAGATGACTTCCAAGATCTATTTCAACGTTAACATGCTATACAGTAATTTTAGGTCCGTATCAAAATAGTAAGATGTGCGGTGCCTTTGTTAATTTTAGCCAGAACTATAAAGGATCTATGGCAGATAATAATAATAATAATAAGTTGGAAGGGACCTTGGAGGTCATCTAGTCCAAACCCCTGCTCAGGCAGGAAACCCTATACCATTTCAGGCAAACGGCTGTCCAGTCTCTTTTTAAAAACTTCCAGTGTTGGAGCATTCACCACTTCTGGAGGCAGGTTGCTCCACTGGTTAATTGTTCTAACTGTCAGGAAGTTTCTCCTTAGTTCTAGGTTGCTTCTCTCCTTGACTAGTTTCCATCCGTTGCTTCTTGTCCTGCTTTCAGTTGCTTTGGAGAATAGCTTGACTCCCTCTTCTTTGTGGCAGCCCCTGAGATATTGGAACACTGCTATCATGTCACCCCTCACTCTTCTCTTCATTAAACTACACATACCCAATTCCAGCAACCGTTCCCTATATGTTTTAGCCTCCAGTCCCCCAATCATCTTTGTTGCTCTTCTCTGTACCCTTTCTAGAGTCTCAACATCTTTTTTACATCGTGGTGACCAAAACTGGATGCAGTATTCCAGGTGTAGCCTTACCAAAGCATTGTAAAGTGGTATTAGTACTTCACTTGATCTTGATTCCAGGGCTTTTTTTCTCATAGAACGCTCAGAACGGAGTTCCGGCACCTTTTTTTGGATGGAACCTTGCAGGGTAGGCAAGGTGGGTTGTATGACATATGTGAGTTCCGGCACCTTTTTCTTTTACAAAAAAAGCACTGCTTGACTCTATCCCTCTGTTAATGCAGCCTAGCACTGTGTTGGCTTTTTTGGCAGCTGCAGCACACTGCTAGCTCATATTTAAGTGATTGTCCACTAGGACTCCGAGATCCCTCTCACAGTTACTACTATTGAGCAAGGTACCACCTATACTATACCTGTGCATTTGGTTTTTCCTGCCTAAATGTAGAACCTTACTTTTTTCACCACTGAATTTCATTTTGTTAGATAGTGCCCAGTGTTCGAGTCTGTCCAGAATACCTCCCCATGTCATGGAAAACTTGTTCTGGTGAAATGTAAATTAGGAATTACAGCACTTTCTACTTTTCATAATATACTTTGTTAGAAAGGAGAGGGCACTAGGAGCAAACAGAGACCAAAACTGAAATACGTAGGTGGTTTCGGAAAAGTCTATGTTGAGAGAGAGAGAGAGAGAGAGAGAGAGAGAGAGAGAGAGAGAGAGAGAGAGAGAGAGAGAGAGAGAGAGAGAGAGAGAGAGAGAGAGAGAGAATCTGAAGGATAAGGGGGACCTTATTCACGTGACCAAAGCCCTATTTCCTTTTTCCTCAGTGAGAAAAAAAGAGGAACTTCAAAAAAAAAATGACTTGCTGCTCCAATACGTTATTCTTCCGCCCAGAAACTCTATTAAGAATAACTGGAGGGGGAGAGATTTTTTTTTCTTGCCCCTGAAACCAGATAATCAGAACCCAAACTGCAGTGTAATCTTGGACATTTTGTGTCCCACGAAAATGAAAGCCACTGTCCTTCAAAAGGCCCCCAGAATGGGCTGCAGGATTAAACTTCTCAAACAGGCGAACAGAGATTGGCCCACGAAGTGGAAAGCCTCAGGATGCGTCCAAGCGGTAAGATAGAAAGAAAAATGCTTTCCACCTGTTGTTCTTATGGGAAAAAAAGAGGCTTATTTGTGTTTCTTGCCATGGAAGCCAAGCTGCATGAGTCAATGACAAGAAGAGGGATCATCAGGGACACATTAGCTAAAAGGAGTGTAGGGCACCTAAGTTTGCAGTTTTATGTTACATTTTAAAGTACATAGCTTGGCGTAACCAGAAGTGCAAAACTCTGATATGCATTTCCACCTTAAAGGGACACAGATTTCAGTTCAGAAACATCCTAGATTAGTTGATTGATTAATGGATTGATTATTTATTTATTTTATTTTTATTTTAATCCCATTTATATCCCGCCCTTCTCCGAAGACTCAGGGCGGCTTACAATTTAAAGCACAAATCAATGTGCTTAGCAATAGCCTTCATTCTATGTATATGCCTGCTTATTAGGGCTTCCCCCCCCCAAGCGGCATTATTACAAAGTCAGCTTATTGCCACCAACAATCTGGGTCCTCATTTAACCAACCTCGGAAGGATGGAAGGCTGAGTCAATCTTGAGCCTGGTGGGATGTGAACCTGCACTAATTGCAGGCAGCTGGTGTTACTTAAGGAGGCATTAGCCATCAAATTGTTTTTTTACTCTTAACAACCACAAAATAGATTTTTTTTTCTATCATGAGCTATCCTAACCTGGTCCTTCAATGGTGTACTCAATGCCTGAGTTCATCCACCTTGCTGCTGGTCATCCTTGGTCATCTGGTCATCCTGGTCATCTTTGTCCTTCTACCCTTCCTAGTTTTAAAGTCGTCTCCAGAGAGTTAGGTCTCCCCATAATGTTTCTGAAATAGGATAAATTGAGCTTCATCATTTGAGTCCTGAGTGGGAACACTGGGTTGACTTGTTTGATAATCCATGGATTGGTTTTCTTGGCTGTCTACCATATTCTCAGGAGTCTTCTCCAACACCAAAGTTGAGAAGGTAGATAATCTTAGCCTCTGGATATAATGACGTTACAGGAGATGTGTGCTTGGCTGATAATGTGTACTACTCCATCTATTTCAAAATGTGAATCAGATGTCCTTATTAAAAATCTGCTCTGATGACACTGCAGGTCTAGATTGGAAATTATCAGCAGTCTTTATGTGCACAATTGAGTTTTGCCAGAGGAATAGGAGGATATACTGTAATAATAGATATCTGTTCAATAATATTTAGATTATTGCTGTATTGATGTTGATGATGATGATCTCCATTCAGTTGAATCCCATTTTGGTAATTCTCTGGGTCAGGTCTCTCCTTATCTTCCGATCTTGCACTATTTCTTTGAGTTTTTCTATGCTCTGGCTGGTGTCAGCTTTATTACTGTACTATAATTTATCTTCGGAGAAGGAAAGAATAACTGGATTTTCTATCATATGCAGTGGAGAATTCTACAAAATAATCATCTGAGTACTATAACTGATTGACTGATGGTGATGTAGCCTTCCCATTTTCTTTTGAAAACAATAAAGCAGGAGCACCAGATTCAGAGGCAACTGAACACTTGATCAAGTACCTTCTACTAGTGTCCAGTGCTATAATCCAAGACATTCCTAAACTGCCTGAGATTAAGACTCCCAACATGCTTATTTTGGCCGAGACCAAAAAGACTTGTAATCAGGTGTATATTTTGATCAGCTGGTTGGGGAAGGTTAAACTAATGTTTTCATTGTGGCTATTGTTGCTACCATACCATCTCAAATTTGGGTTACATCTTTCTTTCCTAGTTCCATCGATTTTCCCAGCACATTCTCAGCTTTGCTTTGAAGCATATTCAGGCACAGCCTATTAACATCTCAGTTATGTCTTTTAAGCAATTAACTGAAATCTCAACCTAACTGAAAAGGTCTCAGTATGGTAGCCTTTATATAAAATGAAATTCCCCTTAAATGGATTTCCCCAGTATGAATGAAAGAGATGATCGTGTGACAAATCTACAAACCAAATCTGGGATAAACATATTATTCCTGAGACGCTGTAGCAGGAATTTTATGGGGAAAAACTCACTTCTAAACGCCTTACTTTTATGTTTTTCTCCCCCATTGCTTCAATATACAGGTATGGTAAACATGTAAACACTGAGGTTTAACTCTGTAGAAAAAGAGGGGTCTTCAAAGCATATGATGTGGAAGTGTACCTATTTTTCTCACAATGACAATGTCTGATGCCACCAGTGTTTTGTAAGCACACAGTTCTGGCTTAAATACACTAGCATCCAATTTCCTGATTTTCCCATTAAATGTTTCTCTGTAACTTTCTCTCTAATTGTCTCAAATCTTCTTTTTAGGTGCAGTTCTTCTCCTCCTCCAAGTTCTTCTCAAGTTTGACATCCTTCTTGGTGCCCCTTCAGTTGGAATCCAAGAGGAGAAGGGATCTGGGCTGGATCTTCAGAAAGAATTTAGCATGAGCTTAAAACTCTCGCGGCAACTTCTTCACAAAACAAAGGACCTTACAAGATACTACGTAAGTCTACTACCCTATCTTCTCAAATATTGTAAGTCAGCAGAGACGAATTAAGAGATACCCCAAGGAGAAGGCAGCTCCTACTTTTGAATTAGTTCTTCCATTCTCTTTTTTGTGTCCAATTTATTAACCAATCATCATTCTTTCTAAGGCTACTGCAATATAGTCTATTTGGGACTGTCCTTAAAAACTATTTGCAAACTACAATTGGTCCTATGTGTTTATTCTTGTTGTTGGGAGTATATAATGTTGGTTTCATGGACCTGCATTGGTTACTATCAATATCTGCATACACTTTAAGATATTGGTTTTAACCTATAAACCATTTTATGGATTGGCAACTGTGCATCTTGTAGGACTGCCTATTCTAATGAATATAGGCTCAGTGAACTAGATAATTAGAGAATATCTGATAGTGATGCCAATCGGGAAACTGAAGCAAAACATTTCTGCTTTTCTGTGGCAACGTCTATGCTACGGAACAAGCTTCACTTAGAAATTAGGTCCCGTTCTTGTCATATGTGTTGGAGGCCTCTGTGGGAAGAATACAGAGGAAGAAATATTTCGGGGAATATTGAAAAGGCAGAATATATTTCCCCAAAGGAATAATGGAGAAGATCTTTAAAAAGGACAGAAACCAGCCCCAGCTCCTCTCCCTCAAGCAGAAAACTCAGCAGAAGCCAGCTTTTAGAAATGCAAATTCAATAACCCTTTCAGAAAGGTTTGAGCCTTCCAGCTAGAAGAAATTAGCAAAACAAAGACCCCTAAAATGTACCTAAAGGTAAAGGTAAAGGTTCCCCGCCCCCGCACATGCGTGCTAGTCGTTTCCGACTCTAGGGGCCGGCACTCATCTCCGTTTCAAAGCCAAAGAGCCAGCGTCTGTCCGAGGACGTCTCCGTGGTCATGTGGCCGGCATGACTAGACGCCAAAGGCGCACGGAACGCTGTTACCTTCCCACCGTAGTGGTCCCTATTTTTCTACTTGCATTTTTACATGCTTTCGAACTGCTAGGTTGGCAGAAGCTGGGACGAGTAACAGGCACTCACTCTGTTACGCAGCACTCGGGATTCGACCCGCCAAACTGCCGACCTTCTGATCGACAAGCTCAGCGTCCTAACCCACTGAGCCACCGCGTCCCTTAAAATGTACCTACCCCCACTCAAATTCTAAGGACAGGAAACATAATACCAAAAGGGCACACTCAGACTCAAGTCAAAGTACATGACATAGGAAATACAAAGCCTCAAACAGGAAGAACTCCAACCAAAAGCTCAGAAAAACCCACCACTCCCGGCTACATGTGGTCAATTTTTCCCACAGCCATCTTTCTGTCTGGCTCTCCTCTTCAATAAACTGCAATCTTCTTTCTAAATCAGTCTCCATTTTGTTTATTCCCAGCTTGGACTGGACCCTGATAAAGATTTTTCTTTCAACACCTCTTAAAAAAGGGAATTGATTTGAGACCCTTACCCCAATTTTATAATGCCGTCTTTACTTTCTTTTGATCGTTCATAGTAACATGTTTGTATGCTATGGCAGTATTTTACTGTTTTAGAGAAGTAATAGCAAAGGTGTTTTACTCAGTTGTACTTGGATTTTCTTGTCTAGCAAAGCAGAAATGTGAAAAATAGATAAACATATATAAATACAAATCAATAAATGTCAGTAAGGATGGAATAATGATTGTTTCTGTCCCTTGTGTGGCAGACAAAAATTGGTGATTTGATCAGAAGGCTACACCCCCAGGGAAGAGGTTGGGCACTCTCAGATCCCTTCTCTCAGAACCCCCCCCATGCCAAAATTAAATGCTCTAACTCTGTCTTACTATTCAGTTTGGGAATCATTACTGCCACCAACATATAATTATCCTGTTCTACTCTGCCTTGGTCAGGCCTTACTTGAACTATTGCATTCAGCACTGTACACACCAGTTTAATTGTGGCGGTTGTTATGCAAATGTCGTGGTCGTTAAGCAAGCCAATAGTTGGTTTTGCCAAAAAACAGAAGTAAATGCTGGCTTTCGGCAAAACTGTTGTAAAATGCCAAACAGTCATAACTGCCGGCCAGTTGCCAAACACCTGAAGTGTGCTGACGTGATGACAGGGGTGGGAGGGGGCTGTCAGAACTTCAAATCCATTATAACTTCACATGGTCGCTAGGGAACTGGTTTTAAGTTGAGGACTACCTGCAAAAAGGAAATAAAATCTACACTACCACTTGACTTGAAGTGTTGAAGTACATTACTAAGAAAATCAGTCCATCTTTCTCTGTGGGGAAATAGGCCATTCTTTTAATAAACATACAGAGCCACTTTAAAAAAAAAAGGAAAATGGAAGTCAGAGTTTCCCAAATATTATGTTTGGGAAGGGAAAAATACAGGGCTCGTCAGATCAGAGATAGATGAACCACCAGGAGAAAAATTATAGAAACAGACAAAATATGCATTTTCTTAAATATATAAAAATAGATAAGATTCTGAGAAGACCCCAAAATGATGCTGATCACTCAGCTGCTCCCTTTTAGAAGCAACTGTGATATAAAGAGGTCTTGATCCATGTAAAGCACATAAGGAATAATCCTGTATAGAAACAATAATCTCCAGGGGAAAAAGATTATTTAAAACAAACAGAGAGAAAAGAATTTTTGCATAGCTTTTTAGCTAACTTTTATCATTCCTCTAGAAATCAGAATCTGGAAAATTCTTCCTCCTGAAAATTCCAGTTTTAATCAGAGGGCAGAGTAGAATCTTATTCTCTCATTGCTCACCCCTGTCCCCAATGTGCAATTCTTATTTGTTTGATTTATATCCCACCATTTATACAGGGGTTTGAGGTGTCATATATCAAATATCTGAACAACCGGTTCTCTTATTGGATGCAGGCCTGGGCCTCTGAGGCCTAGAACAGACTTCTGGAAGTGGCATCCATGCACTTCTGGTGGGCTGTTCTAGGCCTGTGAGGTGGTTCTCCAAACTCAGCAAAATTTAACTACCGGTTCTGCCGAACTGGTGCAAACCAGCTGAATCCCACCACTGCCTCTTTCACCCACAATAACAACCTTCTGAGGTGGGCCAAGATAGAATGACTGGCCCAGGCTCATTTAACAAACTTCCGTGGCTTGAGGGGAGACCAAAGAACTGGCCATACATATGTAAAGCATATGTGGAGAATAAGTGGAGAAACTTACAAAATTTCCACCCTCGTTGAACTAAACAGATGTTTTAAATATATTACTTCCTGTATTAATTAATAAATTGGCCATATCAATAAAACTGAGCAACTGACTAATAAGATCTAAATAATAAGATTTTTTAAAAATGTGATTATCATCGTGTCTTCTAAATGAAAGGTGAATAATATGTGAGAAACTTTCCAGTCAAATGTTAGATTTGGGTGCAGGAAATAATTTCACAGTACTTTTATGGCTGTGTTGTTTTTTTCTTATAAGATTTGATTGAGAGAAATGCTATGATGCATCCAAAAGTCAATTTGAAAAGTGCCATTGGACACTGTTTCAAAGTCAGAGTGTTGCTGTGAAAAAGTCCTTTCTATTGGAAAATTCAACATTTGGATGCATGTTTTCAGTAGTTTATTATTATTTGGCCCCTAGAGGCCAGTGATGTAACATTTTGTGAAGGAACTCTACACTTGTGCTTCTTTTGCTTGCATAAGTTTTCTTCATTTTCTTATCTATGCATTCACATTCCTTCTCTTGTCAGCCTTTTTCCCCCCAAGACATTCATCACTTCCAGAGCTTGTCCCCAGGGAATGACTGGGAAATTCTGGGAATTGATTCACTTAACAACTGTGGGAAGAAAGGTCGCAAAATGGGGGGAAACTCACTTAATAACGGTCTTGCTCAGCAATGGAAATTTTGGGCTCAATTGTGGTCATAACTCAAGGACTACCTGTATTTTCCATTTTGGGGGTCAAATCTTCACATACTGTTTCCCAGGCAATCTTACCAAATAAGATTGTTGTTAAAATCAGAACCAGTCCATAATGTAGATCGTCATCTTAAAGGAAAGGTAGAGAAACTGAAGTTTTGAGTTGGGGTTTTTTTTTGTTTGTTTTGCTGCTGCTGCCTCCATCAAATCTTTTTTTTCCAAATCTGAAACTTTTCTGTTTTGTAATGTGTAGTTTGTAACTGGGAATTAGTAATGTGGAATGTAGGACAAGACAGATACTCAGTAAATGAGACTGAGAAGCCAACATATATATTGCTCACCTTGAAAAGAACAGCTCAAATTTGCTTTTTTTTGCACTGAGTAAAAAAACAACAAAAACCTTGCTCTCCATAAAATAGTGCTTCTCCTTCCATACCTGAGTTACTATGAATATCTGTAGCCGCCACTGTTACAGGTAAATTTTGACTTATGACTGATCACTTAATAACCGTTTACGATTATGACAGCTGAAAAAAGCTATTTATAACTCGGATTCAAAGTTCAATTATCCAGAGTCCACATGACTGAATTTTGGGTGCTAACCAACCAGCCTGCATTTATGACCATTTGCGGCATCCTGAAGCTATGTACTTGCCTTTTTATGATGTTTTCTTTGAAAAACAGAATCTGAATCTGATTTTTGGAAAAAATGCACCCAGACTGAATAATGGGTTTCCTCAACCATCCCAGTGTTAGCTTAACAACCACCTTTTTACAATCCTCATAACTTACAACCATAATGGGCAGGCTCCTTTAAGGTTGTAACTTGAGGACTACTTGTATTTAAAGCAGATACTGACTCTTGGAAAATATACTGTACTTGACTAAAGATGCAGAGCTTTAGTGTGACATATCCTATCACTCAAAACCTCCCCTTTGGGTTCTCTGTTGGAGATTTCTTGAAACCTTGGCCCTCTGCATTTTATCCCACTTTCCTCAGGAATCCAGCAGTGAAAAGGAAATATTCTGGTTCAATGTTCTTGGAGTGATAGCTGTGAGTTATCACACCATTCTCTGATCAAGTAATATATGCTTCTTCATGCTCTGCTACAAGGTTGGTTGAAAATCTATTTACAATCATACTCTCTTTTTCCAGCTTTTGGACCGTTTACCTGGAACTGAGGTCCCTTTTATTTCCCACTTGAGGCACCTTCCCTCAACCAGCCTTGATTTTCACACATGGATCTCTCTTTCAGTAAGAATATATATATATATATATATATATATATATATATATATATATATATATATATATATATATATATATATATATATATATATATATATTACCTTTGCATTTTGTAATAATTTTATTCAATAAAATTCTCAAAGTTCTTCCAAAGGCCAATGAAAGAGAGAGAGAAAGAAGGAAGGAAGAAAGAAAGAAAGAAAGAAAGAAAGAAAGAAAGAAAGAAAGAAAGAAAGAAAGAAAGAGGCATTTATTACAAGCACCAATCACAAAATACATCAGGTTGAGCCCAGATTAAGCCTGGTGTATTGGGGCTACCAAAAGGCTGGATATCCAGCAATGAATTAATTTTCAATATCTCCCTCACCATCTAGTAGCCTTGTGATTTTTGAAGTCTAGCTATGATAGGTCTCATTTTTCAAAAGTCAGAGCACATCAGTTTTTAACATGGTGCTCTCAAATGCCGAATTTGGTACAAGGCATTTGAATGAAGGCAACTGAAGTATCACTGTAAAGTGCCACTCTTACTGGTAATCATCCACCAGTGCCTAGAGAAAAAGGAACATGTTCATGTTCCTTTTAATAAGGCAACTTGATGGTTGGAAGCCAGAAATAATGGATTCAATTAGCTAGGAAGACAGGATACTTAACAGCTGGAAAGAAGACAGGACCTATTCACCAACTTATATAATTTAACCTGTTCTTCTATCAAACTCACTGTCTCCACAAAGAATGCTAACAACTGTAATTTATTTATAGTGCAATCAATGCTAAGTAACCCTCGCAGAGAACTTGAGTTGTAAACAAGTCAAGACTGTTGCATGCTTTTAAGCTGCTTGTAAGGACTACCCAAAAGTCACAACTAGCCAGCATCAGTATTCTAGGTGCTTGTTGGATAATAACCAATGCCAATATCACAACTGCAGTTCATCAGTCAATACCCAGCTAATTTTTGGAAGCCTCCAATTACAGTTGTGTATTAATAAATGCACTCTTGTAAGCCATAGGATCCACAGGGACAGCAAGAAAAAGAAATATAGACATGCACATAGTAGTGTTATCATTCAAATATTGTTGAGACGTACTTGGAACAGATGTCATGACACTACTTCAATTGGTTCATTTGCATAATAATGTTTTGATGCACTTAACAATTTGATGTTATTAAGATTTGTCATGGACACCTCTGTTGTAAATTATTTTAGTACTGATTAAAATAATTCTCCAGAAGTTGTGGATTTTCACAACACTGGAGGTTTTTAAGAAGAGATTGGACAACCATTTGTCTGAAATGGTATAGGGTTTCCTGCTTGAGCAAGGGGTTGGACTAGAAGACCTCCAAGGTCTCTTCCAACTTTGTTTTTCTGTATTCTGTTATTCTGACTAGTTTTGCTTGGAATGGAAATTTTTGGATCAAAAATGCTTAGTAAATTGTGTGGTACATTTCACCAGTCAATATAGATATGGAACTAAGCAAACCATTTTCAGCCAGAATATGGTAAACTACCACAAGTAACATTTTCTTGCTAGAGTGAAGTTCCTCCTGTCTCCAATTCTTAATGTGTTTGTTGAGATGGATGGCAGGGGGCAGAATCACTTCCCTAATATTTTTCAGAGCTGCCCATTTTTGACAATAGTGCTTGGATACCACCGCAGTTGCCTTTGTTGTATTTGCGTTCTAACCCTTTCTTCCCTCCAGGATGCCACACGCCTGTCGCAGATAGCCAAGACCCTTTCATTTTATCACGGGTTGGTACAACAGCTGAGGAACTTTGAAGCAATCAAAGAAAATTCAGAATTCTCCCCTCAGTTTGAAGATATTGATATTAACCTCCGAGATCTTGGTCATCAAGTGGATTACCAGGTAGCTTGCCTGTTTTGGGGGGAGCTCAGATGAGGGAAAAGCATCCTTTGGCTTTGGCCGTGTTATTCAGCTTTCATTTTTCCTATAGATTACACTTTGGGGTCTCTCATCTAATATCCAGCCTGAATCAACTCCTCAGATCCTTCAACACCACAGTCAATGGAGGAACCGCCAAGAAGTATATATTGTCCTTCGTTCTCTCGAAAGCTTCCTGGTTCGGGTTGCACGAGATTTTTTGATGCTCAGGATGAGGGCGCCCAAAGCGGCTTCACCTTCCAAGTTTTTCTAATCTTAACATTTAATTCCCATCGCCCAATTTCAAACAGCCAAGGAATGCGGGCATCCTGGTATTTCAGTGACAATGCTGTTCTGTAAATTATCTAAAATATTTATTTTATATATTTATTTATTTTTTCTAAGTATTTTATTATTTTAACTTATTTGTTAAAGCAGTGTTTTGGCTAGGTTCACATAAGCAATTGTTTACAGAATGCATTTTCTCAAAACAACGTGATAAAAGTAATTTTTTTCCCCAAAGGTCAGAAAGAATTGGCAACAGGTTTGCAGGGAATTTTAAATATTGTGTTTATCCATAAAAACATGGGTGGCTACTACTTTGCTTCATCTAATTTTTTTTAAATGGCTATTTATTCAAATGGGACAGAGAATTGTGAGGGTATCTACAGAAGGATATAATCCCAATTGATTATGGAGAAATGATTCTGAAATTTTCTAAAACAGATCTGAGTAAATATGCATATGCCATAAAATATATGTTTTGAGTGATACTGCCTTTTCTAAGCTTGAACTGGTCATTTCATGCTTTTAAATTTTTGGTTAATAAAAGTATTATTTAAATTTGATTGCCTGATTAATTGGTTGAACAAAAAAGGGTTTGTCATTTCATATAATTGAATAATAATAATAATAATAATAATAATAATAATAATAATAATAATAATAATAATAATAATAAAAGTTGGAAGGTACTTTGGAGGTCATCCTGCTCAGGCAGGAAGCCCTATACCATTTCAGACAAATGGCTGGCCAGTCTCTTTTTAAAAACTTCCAGTGTTGGAGCATTCACAGCTTCTGGAGGCAGGTTGTTCCACTGGTTAATTATTCTGTCAGGAAATTTCTCCTTAGTTCTAGGTTGCTTCTCTTCTTGGTTAGTTTCCACCCCTTGCTTCTTGTCCTGCCTTCAGGTGCTTTGGAGAATAGCTTGACTCCCTCTTCCTTGTGGCAGCCCCAGAAATATTGGAACACTGCTATCATGCCACCCCTCGTTCTTCTCTTCATTAAACTAGATATACCCACTTCCAGCAACCGTTCCTTATATGTTTTAGCCTCCAGACCTCTAAATCATCTTTGTTGCTCTTCTCTGTACTCTTTCTAGAATCTCAACTTCTTTTTTACATCATGGTGACCAAAACTGGATGCAATATTCCAAGTGTGGCCTTACCAAGGCATTTGTAGAGTGGTATTAACACTTACGTGATCTTGATTTTATCCCTCTGTTAATGCAACCTAGCACTGTGTTGGCTTTTTTGGCAGCTGCAGCACACTGCTGGCTCATATTTAAGTGATTGTCCACTAGGAGTTGGAGATCAGTCAATTAGTCTGTATTTTAACCACTGCCTTGGTGGAGCAGTGGGTTAATGCCTCCTTAAGTAACACCAGCTGCCTGCAATTAGTGCAGGTTCGAGTCCCACCAGGCTCAAGGTTGACTCAGCCTTCCATCCTTCCGAGGTAGGTAAAATGAGGACCCAGATTGTTGGGGGCAATAAGCTGACTTTGTAATAATGCCGCTTGGGGGGGCCCAAAAGCCCTAATAGCAATAGCCTACATAGAATGAAGGCTATTGCTAAGAACATTGATTTGTGCTTTAGATTGTAAGCCACCCTGAGTCTTCGGAGAAGGGCGAGATATAAATGGGATTTTTTAAAAAAAATCCAATGTCAATATATTTAAGCAGTATATAACATTGTATTATACCTATTTAACTCAGCAAAAGAAAATTTCTTGTTGCTGGCTGAATTCACCTGGTAGAGGTTTCCTGTTTGGTCCTAATTCCATTGAGAAACTCTACTCACTTTCCTAAGGCCACTATCTTGACCCCTTTCTTCAGGATTTATCTTTCTCCTCTCAGAACTCCCTTTTATGGTCAAGAAAATATGATAAGTTCTTATCTATATAATACGAAGACTTTGTCCTTCTAGTGCTGAGATCTATACTTATAAGGTTGGTAACCTTTGACCTTGTAGAAATGTTCGAAAAGAGTTTCATTATTAGCATTGCCTTTAAATAAGCTGCTAGATTCAATTTTGAGCTAGGAAATTCAAACAGCAACTCTCTAATTAGTAAACCTCAAATGAAAAAATTCAAGGAAATCCTCAGGTAAAAAGGAAAAGATGGTTCCTTCAAAACCACCATAAACATCTTCTTAGATCCTGGGGAGCTACTGAAGGAACCAACACTTCTCTTACCCTGGAGATTCACCAACCTCTGGATTTAAAGAAGTGGATGCTGAAGAGGAAAAGTACAGTTTGAAAGAGCTGGACTTTCCTATTGCCCAAACTAGGAACAATTCTGGAGGACATTGGAGGGGGCCATAGGATATAGGAAGTGCCCTCACCAGCCTGAAGCGGCCAATAGATGCCAAGCTGACTCCACCTCCAAAATCACCACCACCACCGGCAGAATGGATGACTGAATTGAAGACCACCTGATAACACCCATCTAAAAACTACCATGGGCTACTGCCCACTTAAGTGGGAAAAACCAACCTTAACACTGGAACAGTTAAGTCCAGTATTGCTTTAGTTATGAGTTGGAAATCTGAAAGCATTATAGGGATGCAGCAGGAAAAAAAAAATGCCAGGGTTCATTTGTCCTATGTTTACACACAAGTGACAAACAACTCATTAATTATCTCTTTGTGAGGAATTACTGATAGAGCCTTTAAGCAAATGGTTTTTACAACCGCAGTTTACTGATATATTTAAGAGTTCAAGGCCAGTTGACTGCCAAAGCTAGCTAATTTTTTATTGTATCGCGATAATACATTATTGTATTTACATTTACAGTATTGCAGTAATACAATAAAAGGTAACGAAAAAACTTAGCTTAAATACTAAGAACGTCATCTTATTCTTAAACCAACTAAAATAAGAAAAACACACAAAACCGACGGCGAAAACAAAAACTGAAAACCAAATTAAAAGTAGCAATTAAAGCTGAATAAAATAAGTACAGTAAAAATAAAACCATCATTCCCAAGCCTGAAAATGTAAAAAATGTCTTCAACTGGATCCAGGAAAGTGGTCCTGTAGCCACTGGCCTGAGAACAGCATTTTCACACTTGAAAAATAAATGATTGCAAGACCAACCCAGTTAGGTAGTTATCTCAACTGAAGTCTTTTTCACAAAAGTCCATTACCTTCAAGCTTAGGCCGAGTTATTTGGGTGAAAACCTGCAGGTAGAAAAATCCTACAAGTACCTCTATCTTCTCCTGGAACCAAAAGCAGAGCAGTCAAGTATTTATTATCTTTTCAATCTCCTGCCTAAATCTAATCTGGGAGGGTTGTGGCGGGAGGGGCAATATGGGAAAACTGTGGCAGATGGGGTAAAGATGAAATACGGTACATGCCATTCCCTGCCAGTTCTCCTCCATAACTGTACCTGTTGGCCTTGCAGTGTAAACCAGATAGGAATCACAACCAGATGAGCTAATTGTACTTAATTGTAAAGTTACATTGACAGAATCTTACAAGTTAAAAAATACATCTCTCCTCTCTCCTTTACATCCCAAGAAACTAGGGATGGTCCTTCCTCTTGCCCTGTCCATTATCCAGATGAGGGCTCTGTTGTCTCTTATCTGACTGTTCCCTTAGCAGCATCTCTTGGTCTAGTCTTCCAAGCTCTTTCCCACATACTGTCATAGTAGCTTATCATGAATCAGCACACACTTCTTGGATTCAAGTTGTACAATAATCTCTTCAGACATGTTTTAGGTTCACTGAATTCTTGTAAAATCGATGTTTAAATTGATGCATGGTGAGGATAGACCCAATACCATATGGTGGAATCTAAAGATAGCCCTTCCAAAATTGTTAGGTAGTTTCCACCGAATTACTTCCCCGCCCTCCCCGCCCCAAGGGGTGATATGAATAGAATTGCAATAGCACTAGCACTTAGACATATATATCACTTCATAGTGCTTTACAGCAGGGCTTTTCAACCTTTTCACAGATTGTATCACTTTTAGGACATGACAATATTCGAGTACCACCAGTGTTTAGCAAGGTGTCAAAAACTTGATGACTAAAAAAAAGGGGGGGGGATTTTGGGCTTTACTGGTTAGATTCATTTGTTATAGAAATGGCTAGTTTATAATATGGAAAAGTAAAAAGTTGATGTTCAATGTTAATGCTTCCTTCTACTGCAACAGAGGAAGTCAGAAGACAATGCCTTTTCTTTTTCCCTTCTCCCCCTCATTTTTTCCTTTTTCTCTCACCCTTCGCTCACAAAAGCCCCCCCATCCTTTGCTTGCAAAAGCCCCTCACTTGCTCTCTCTCACTTACACTTTGCTTGCAAAAGCTCCTTGCTTTCATTCACACTTTCTTGCAAAAGCCTCTTTCACTCACTCACACTTTGCTCGCAAAAACCTCTCACTCACTCACTTTGCTCACAAAAGCCTCTCTCACTCTCACTCATGCTCACATTTTGCTCGCAAAAGCCTCTTGTCCGCTCGGTAACTCACACTTTGCTCGCAAAAGCTTCTCTCTCGCTCTCAGTCACTCACCCTTTGCTCACAAAAGCCCCTTGCTCTCCCTCTCACTCAATTTGCTTGCAAAAGCCCCTCACTCACTCTCACTCAGTTTGCTCACAAAAGCCTCTTGCTCTGTTTGCTCGCAAAAGCCCCTCCCTCTTTTACTCACTCACTTTGCTCACAAAAGCCTCTCACTCACTCACTCACTTTGCTCACAAAAGCCTCACTCGCTCTCTCACTCACTCCCTTTGCTTGCAAAAGCCTCTCACTTGCTCTATCACTCACTCACACTTTGCTTGCAAAGGCCTTTCACTCACTCACTTTGCTCACAAAAGCCTCTCTCACTCTCACTCACACTCACACTTTGCTCGCAAAAGCTTCTCGCTTGCTCTCAGTCACTCACTCTTTGCTTGCAAAAGCCCCTTGCTCTCCCTCTCACTCAATTTGCTTGCAAAAGCCCCTCACTCACTCTCTCACTCAGTTTGCTGACAAAAGCCTCTCGCTCTCTGTTTGCTCGCAAAAGCCCCTCCCTCTTTTACTCACTCACTTTGCTCACAAAAGCCTCTCACTCACTCACTCACTCACTTTGCTCACAAAAGCCTCTCACTCGCTCTCTCACTCACTCCCTCTTTGCTTGCAAAAGCCTCTCACTTGCAAAAGCCTCTCACTTGCTCTATCACTCACTCATACTTTGCTTGCAAAGGCCTCTCACTCACTCACCCTTCGCTCACAAAGACCGCTTGCTCACTCTTCACTGCTTTGCTTAACAAAAGCCTCTTCTCTTTCTCTGTTTTTTCTCTCTCCCTCTCCCACCAAACATGCTCCTTTTATAGCTTCTCCTCTCTCTGCTCTCCTCCTCATTTTCTCTTCTGGGTGCATGGGAAGCTCCAATCAGCATTTAGCTGTGAGCGCAGATCCTGGGGCTTCTGCCAAGCACTGCAGCTCCAGCTGATCTCCTCCAGGCTTGTGCGGCACCACTTTAGCTCGTTCCCTCCCCCACTACACTTGTCAATGTTATCTGGGAGGAGTTTGATTCTGTGACCCCTGAGGAAGTGGACAGGATTATGGGGAGGTTGAGCTCCTCCACATGTTTATTGGACCCGTGCCCTTCCTGGCTGGTTTATGCAGCTAGGGAGAGGACACGAGGCTGGTTCCAGGCAGTTATATCTGCTTCTTTGAGTGAGGGTAATTTCCCCGCCGTCTTGAAGGAGGCGGTGGTGAGACCTCTCCTCAAGAAGCCTGCCTTGGACCCAGCTGTGTTAAACAACTTTCGTCCAGTCTCCAACCTTCACTTTCTTGCGAAGGTTGTTGAGAGTGTGGTGGCGCATCAACTTCCTCTGGTTCTGGATGAAGCGGATTATCTCGACCCGTCCCAATCGGGCTTCAGGCCCGGGTACAGCATGGAGACGGCATTGGTCGCGCTGGTGAATGATCTCTGGAGGGCCCGGGACAGAGGACATTCCTCTGTCCTAGTCCTATTAGACCTCTCGGCGGCTTTCGATACCATCGACCATGGTATCCTGCTGCGGCGTCTCAGGGGATTGGGAGTGGGAGGCACAGTTTTTCAGTGGTTCTCCTCCTATCTCCTGGGACGCTCGCAGTCGGTGTTGGCAGGGGGGCAGAGGTAGACCCCAAGGGCTCTCGCTTGTGGAGTTCCTCAGGGATCGGTCCTCTCGCCCCTCCTGTTTAACATCTACATGAAACCGCTGGGTGAGATCATTCGTGGTTTTGGAGTTGGGTATCATCAATATGCTGATGATACCCAACTTTTCATTTCTACCCCAAACCACCCCAGTGATGCCCTCGATGTGATGTCCCGTTGCCTGGAGGCAGTTCGGGTCTGGATGGGGAGGAACAGACTTCAGCTCAATCCCGACAAGACTGAGTGGCTGTGCATTCCAGCATCCCGGGACATTCAAAATGTTCCATCTCTTTCTATGGGGGGTGAGTTTTTACCCCCCGTGGATAGGGCTCGCAACTTGGGAGTCCTCCTAGACTCACGGCTTAATCTAGAAGATCATATAGTAGCCGTGACTAGGGGGGCTTTCGCCTAGATTCGCCTGGTGCGTCAGTTGCGGCCCTATCTGGACCGGGATGCCCTGTGCACGGTCACTCATGCGCTCGTGACCTCTCGTCTGGACTACTGCAATGCTCTCTACATGGGGCTTCCCTTGAAGACCACTCGGAGGCTCCAACTGGTACAAAATGCGGCCGCGAGAGTTGTCTTGGGAGTTTCCCGGTACTCCCATGTTATACCTTTGCTCCGCGAGCTGCATTGGCTACCAGTTGTCTTCCGGGTGAGGTTCAAGGTTTTGGTAATGGTTTTTAAGTCCTTACATGGCATGGGTCCGGAATACCTCGGGGACCACCTGCTGCCGGCGTCGACTCCCCTCCACCCTGTGCGTTCCCACAGAGAGGGCCTCCTCAGGGTGCCTCCGGTCAGAGAATGTCGGCTGGCGGCCCCCAGGGGGAGGGCCTTCTCTGTGGGCGCCCCGGCTTTATGTAACCAACTGCCGGTGGAGCTCTGGATGGCACCGGATCTCCGCTCCTTCCGGCGCGGGTTAAAGACCCATTTATTCGAACAAGCTGGCCTGGCCTGATGGGGGAACGTCTGGGTTTTTATGGGTTTTTATATTTAATTGTTTTAATTGGGCAATTTATTTAATCTTTTTTTAACTTTTGTATCTCTATTTACATGCCCTGTTCACCGCCCTGAGTCCTTCGGGAGAAGGGCGGTATAAAAATCCAATAAATACATACAAATACAAATACAAATAAATACTTGGCTAGGGGTCGTGTACCACCTGCCAGGTTCTAAAGTACCACCGGTGGTACACATACCACTGGTTGAAAAGCCCCGCTTTACAGCTCTCTCTAAGGGGTTTACAGAGTCAGCATATTGCCCTCAACAATCTGGGTCCTCATTTTACTGACATTAGAAGGATGAAAGGCTGAGTCAACCTTGAGCCGTTCAGAATCGAACTCCTGGAGTGAGCAGTGAATTAGTTTGCAGTACTGCATTCTAACCACTGCACCACCACGGCTCTATCTACTGTTCATAGAATGAAAGCTATGCTGGAGTTCCGCATTTCAGGTGAAGAGATAAAAGATATCAAATCTGCTGAGATATCCTAGCAATACTTCTCAGATTTTCTATTCATGTGGTAGACAATGTTTCCTCACTAACCATTTAATTTAGAATGGACATATAATTTACTAGCTTTTTAGAGAAAATAGAGATGGTCCCTCCATTGCTTTCAGAATTATTGGTTATGGTGCCTTGACCCAAGATAGAGCCAAAAACATGCAAGTTCATTACTTGATAAATCTCTTTGAATCTCAAGTCACATTGGCTTTGGCAGGCGCATCTGAAGTTCAGCCATCATATTGGGGTGCATAGGCCCAAATCTGGGAAAGCAAAATAAATGGGTAGATTAAGACAAAATTCAAGATGACAACACTAATATCTACTATTCAATTACTATTGGATGTGGTGGTGAGATTTACCCAGATAATCTTGGGTTTTGTCTCTTTGGTACTTCCAATAAAGATGAAGCATCTTCAACTATATTTGTCTCTTGTGTTGGAGCCTCTGGTGATGTCTTTGGTTTCTTCAAGCTGGGTGCTCGTCGAATGGAGCTCTTACGACGTAGCAGCACCCGTTCCTTCTGGGCACTGTTATCCAGTGTTGTGACCTGCAGAAGACAGATGGATATGATTACTTCAATCTTTTGACTACTTTCATGCTCCACTTTCCTTCATAATTATGCTTACATCATGTGAGGAAGTTCTGGGTCCAGGTAGGAGATCTTCATCAAGAGAGGTTGGATGCTCCAGGTTCTTGGTGATCTCTCCCAGTTGACTTGATTGACCAGCTGTAGTCTCAGCCTCTTCTAGTATTTCTTCACTAAGACCACAAGTATCTAGCAACTTCTCAGGCTGGTCTTCCTGGTTACTTCCCCAGCCTTCTTCTCTTGTTTGCTGTTCCCATTTTTCCCCTGTAGTGTGTATCTCATTTTTCACAGATTCCTTTGCTTCCTGCTCCAGATCTTCTTCTTCTGTCTTTCCTTTCTCAGGTAAATCTCCCTGCTTACAATTTCCCTCCTTTTCCAATCCTGATGCCTCTCTTTTCTGTTCTGTCATAACCTCAGTTTCCTTGGGCTCCCAGTGAAAGTATCTCTTCTTTTCTTCCCCTTCTAATGTCTTCTTCTGGCTTGCTCCCATCTCTGCCTTGTCCAACAGTGGTTGCTGAAGGTCTTCCTTCCTCGTTGCTATCTCTCTCATTATCTGGTGGCCTGTGTCCATCTCTATGTCTTCTCCCGGTTCCTCCCCAGATTCTAAATGCTGAGTCTTCATTACTGTAACATTTAGTGCATCATACTTAAGTTTATCTGTCCAAGTTATTCCCTCTGGTCCTTTTTCTTTTTCATCCAACTTTCTTTCCTTCCCCTCTTCGGTTTCTCCTATCCGTTCTTCCAAACTCCAGCTTCTCTCACCTTTCCCTTTCTCTTCTAGCATCGTTACCTGGTCTCCTTCACTTTCTTCTGTCACACTTGTTTTTACCTTTTTATTCCCATCCACTTTTGTATCTTCCTCCGGATCCTTCTCGACATTTAACCCCTGGTCTCCTGCCATCTTGGCCATCTCCTCCAATCTCTCTTGTTGAGTTCCCCTAGTCCATGTTGCCTCTTCTTGTTCTATCTGCTTTTCCTCTTTATCCTGTGACAGGTCTAGGAGCTTTTGTTGAATTCCCTCATTCCACAACGTTTTTTCCAACTCTTTTTCCTGTTCTTCTGTGATTTTTTCTGCTTCTTCATCCCACAGCTGACTTTTCCCAACCATTCTTTCCTCTTCAAGCACCTTATTCTCTGCCTGGTTTAGCACTGCTGAACTTATCTCTCCCTGCTCTTCTTCACCCACCTTTCCTTCTTCCTGGTTTTTCTCAACCTCTAATTGTTGATTACCCATAATCTCAACCCTCTCTTCCAAACTATCTTCAACAATTTCTCCAGGCCACTCTGTTGCTTCAGGCCCTCTTTTTTGTTCTACAAATGCTGCCCTTGCGTTTGGTGCTCCTTGCTTAATCCCCTCAGCTAATACAGTTCTGTCTTGTCCTGCTTCTTGACTCATCCCTGTCTTTTCTGCCTTTTCCATTTGCCCAAGTTCTCTTCTTTCTGCCAAAAGTTCATCTGGCTTCCAATACTGACTACAAACTGCATCTGCCAACTCTTCTATCGTGTCTTCTGGTGCAGCTTCCATCAAGGTAGATTCTTCAGATTTTCTTTGATAGAGTCTCCCAGTCATAGTTGGTGACTCCTCGTGTGTCTGTTGGATGCTGTCAGTCATAGGTGTTGTTGATTCTATTTGAGGGGTATCACTGAGGCCTATAGAAGACACTGTGGGGTAAAAATAAGAAAGAACATTTATCATTGAACTTGACTTCCTCCCCAAGACTGAGCATCCAAGAATTTAAAACAGCTTTCTGTGACTGGCACTCTGTTCCATTTACCCATATAGTAGTTCCAATATCCTGATTGAGTATGGCCAGTGAATGCTCTCCTAATGAAGCAGAGTATAGAATAAATGTTCCCTTCTCTCTGGGCATTTAAAAAGCAGGACAATTGTTTTATATTAGCCTTTTTCCAGCCCTTTGCAGCCAGCCTTTAACACAACTCATAGCTAGCATAATGAAAAGCTATGTTAGCTGGGAATTATTGGAGTCAAAAAGCTAACTCAAGAAGACCTGAAGCACATATGTCAGGACCCACCTCAATCCACATCTTAGGAAATAAGAACTCTTGGATGCAAGTTTAGTCCAAAAGGAAAATGTTTACTAGGAAGGAATTGATTGTGGGAATACAAGACGGAATCTGAGAAAAGTTACATTTCAATCCTATATAAACCATTCCCATCCCAGCCCCTCCCCTCATCCATTTGGTCAGGCTGTCGTCAGTTGCTAGGTGTCAGGTTCTTCCATGGGAAAGGGAACTCTCCTTGGTTTTATGGTTATTGCTTCCCCTTTTCCAGTTGTAAATGAAGACACAACCATATCTGTCTGTCCCCCTCCCTTCCCCCGTTAAAACATCCCCTGTTGTTTGAAAATCGCTTTAGTAACCATCCTCTCCCCCCCCCCCTCGGAGAGATGGCAGAATCCCCAGTAATAGCACGTTGTTCTACCTATACAATTATGAAATGTGATATAAATGGATTCTGACATTCGGCTCTCCTTTCAGAAAAAAGATGAGTCCATCTGTGGGGAAAGAAAACATATAACTGTTAGCCTGGTTTGTTTGGATATTCTGTATGAAACCTCTTAAGCAACTTAGGTGCTTTAACATGGAGTTTGTTAACCCACTCGTTTTCTGAGGAGGGGAGGTGTTTCCATGCCACTAAATATTGTATCGTTCCATGGTGTTTTCTGGAATCTAAGATTTCTTTCACTTCAAAATGTTGTTCTCCTTCCACCATGATGGGGGGTGGTGGTGGTGGGATTTTTTCTCGTAGTGGAGATTGTTGTTCTCTCTTTAATAGACTGCAGTGGAAGGTTGGGTGTATTCGTCTAAGATTTTTGGGTAGTTCTAATTCAACTGTTACTGGGTTTATGATTCTTTTAATTGGAAAGGGTCCAATATATTTTGGTCCTAGTTTTTTACAGGGTTGGAGTGATTTCAGGTATTTTGTGGATAAATATACCATCTCTCCTACCCTAAATGGTGTGGGATCGGTTCTTTTTTTGTCTGCCTGTGTCTTGTATGCTTTTCTGGCATCTTCCAACGCTTTCCTAACGATTGGCCATGTATTTTGTAATTGAGCAATCCATTCCTTCAGGTCAGGGATAACCGGTTCTTTTGGGGTTAGTTCTGGTATTGGGTTGAAACTCTGGCCTGTAGCTACTTGAAAAGGAGTGTAACCTGTGCTTGAGTGGACTGCATTATTATATGCTACTTCTGCAAAAGGCAGTAGGTCCGTCCAGTCGGACTGCTGAAAATTAATATAGCATCTCAGATATTGTTCAAGTATATTATTAAGTCTTTCAGAAGCTCCGTCTGTCTGAGGATGGTGACTAGATGACAGTCCTTGGGTGGTTCCTAAGAGGGATAAAAATTCTTTCCAAAATGCCGATGTAAATTGCACCCCTCTGTCAGATATGATGCGTTGTGGTACCCCGTGCAATCTGTAAATATGCTGTACAAAAAGTTTTGCTAATGCTTTTGCAGTCGGGATTTTTTGGCAAGGTATGAAGTGTACTTGCTTAGAGAACAGATCTGTGACAGTCCAGACTACGGTGTTTCCATTACTTTCAGGCAGTTCTACGATAAAATCCATGGCTATTTCTTTCCATGGGGCTGAGGGGTTTGCCACCGGTTGTAACAGACCTGGCGGTTTCCCTTGCAGTCTTTTGGCCATCGCGCAAATTTGACAGCTACCCACATAGCTTTCTATGTCCTTTTTCATAGATGGCCACCAAAATTGCCGTTTAGTTAAGTGTAAAGTTTTTACAAAACCAAAGTGTCCTGCTGATTTTGTATCATGGCACAGTTGCATGAAATTGATTCTCTGTGTGGCAGGTATATATAGCTTCTCCCCCACCCACGGTAGTCCATCTTTAATTGTGCACACATGTTTATTTTTCTGGAACCATTCATCACTTTCCAAAGATTTCCTGAATTCTATTCCAGTTTGGCTATCTACCTTCGGCTTCATTTTTTCTTGTGCCCTGGTGGTGACTGGTGCTGCCAGTTGTTGTTCCGGTACAAGTGGTTTAAAGTCAGTAACTCTTGTGCTGTTATATTGGGGCATGCGGGATAATGCATCTGCAAGGAAGTTCTTTCCCCCCGGTAAGTGTTTGAGAGTGAAATTGAATCGGTGAAAATGTTGGGACCAGCGGGCTTGCTTAGGAGTGAGCTTCCTGGGCGTTTTTAGTGCTTCCAAATTTTTGTGGTCTGTCCAGACCTGGAAAGGTATTTTATTTCCTTCTAAAAATTGGCGCCATGTTAGTAATGCCCACCTCAGCGAGAATGCCTCTTTTTCCCATATTGGCCAGCGTTGTTCTGTTTCTGTGAGTTTTCTGGATGTGTATGCGCATGGTTGCAATGTCCCCCCATCATTTTCTTGTAATAGTACGGCTCCTACCGCTACATCACTCGCATCTGCCTGTATTACAAAAGGTTTGTCGGGATCTGGGTGTTTTAGGACAGGTTCAGCAGAAAAAAGTCTCTTTAGCCTCTCAAATGCTGCTTGACATTCCATTGACCATTTCAGAGGCTGGCTGGGTTTCACGGGTGACCCCCCCTTCGTTTTCAACAAATTTGTGAGGGGCATGGCTATTTGGCCAAATGCGGGGATGAATTGGCGGTAGAAGTTTGCAAACCCCAGGAAACTTTGCAATTGCTTCCGTGTGCGGGGGGGTGCCCACTCTAGTACTGCTCTGACCTTCTCAGGGTCCATTTCGATGCCCTCTGGAGATATGCGATATCCCAGGTAGTCGATTTTTTCCTGATGGAATTCACACTTCGATAATTTAGCATATAAGTGGGCAGCTCGCAACTTCTTCAGGACTGCTCTGACTAGTTTGATATGTTCCTCTTTAGTTTCTGTGAAGATAAGGATGTCATCGAGGTAAACCAGGACCCCCTTATATAGGTGCTCTCTCAGCACGTCATTAATTAATTGCATAAAGACTGCGGGGGCCCCTTGCAGTCCGAATGGCAATACTTTGAATTGATAGCACCCCATTGGGCAGTTGAATGCAGTCTTCCATTCGTCTCCTTCCTTAATCCTAATTCGGTAGTATGCTTCCCTCAGGTCTAGTTTGGTAAAAATCTTTCCTTTCGATAGGTGGGATAACATATCCTTCATTAGGGGAAGGGGGTACAGATTACATTCACTAATTGTGTTCAAATTTCTATAGTCCACAACCAAACGAAAGGATCCATCCTTCTTCTCCCTGAACAGAACCGGGGCGGCCACTTTGGGTTTGGCAGGCTCAATAAATCCTCTTTCTAAGTTTTTCTTTATGAATCTCTCCATTTCTGCCATTTCCCTTGGGCTCATGGCATACATCCTGGGTTTTGGGAGTTTTGCCCCAGGTTTGAATTCTATGGTGCAGTCTGTGGGGCGGTGGGGGGGAAGCTCATCTGCTCTTTCCTCACTGAAAACCTCAGCCAGGTCCCTGTATTCCTCTGGTATCTCTGGTAATCCCTTCTCTTTCCCCACTGCTGCTGTCTCCTCCCTCTGGGTTGGGGGGGTGCTTTTGGAGTCTACGTTCTTCTGCCCCCCCTTTGGGAAGTTGAGTTCTGCTGTCCTCCAGTTTATCCCGGGGTTCCATTTCTTCAGCCATTCCAGTCCTAGGATCATTGGGCATTCCATGCCTGGGGCCACTATAAACGTTATGTCCTCCTCATGGGGCCCCAGTGATAGGTGGATTGGTAAAGTGGCTAGGGTGGCTGGTCCTCCCCCTGCTATTGTCCCATCTAATTGACTAAAAGAGATTGGATGTTTTAGCCTCCTCACTGGGATGCTCAATCTCTCCACCAGCGTTGGGCTGATAAGGCAGCGGATGCACCCAGAGTCTATCAGAGCTTTTATTTTGGCTGCTTCAGGCATAGGGGAAGCTAATATAGTCACTGTCTTAAGCATGGGTGGAAGGGGTCCACTTACCAATGGTTCTCCCTCTGAGCTGTCTTCCGAGTTGTCCACCGTCCCTGCGGTGCAGGCCGGAGTCCAGTCCCAGTTCCTGGCAGGAATTGTGGACTCTACAGCCTCTGTCCCCTTCATGGAAGATTCTTTTGTGTTGCCTTGGGGCTTCCCCGGCTTCTTGGAGGATGATGCCTCTGGTTTTCGGGGGGGGGCTTTTGAACGACATTCTGCAGCACGGTGGCCCTCTCTCCCGCAGTTGAAACAACTTGTTGATTTTTTGGCTGTGGCTGGTGGTTTTTCCCCCTCGCGTGTTTGCTCGGGTGGCAGGCGGCCCCATGGTTTTCCTCTGCGGTGTCTCTTCAGTAGGTCTATTTCCACTTCCTCCGCCAGGATGTACCAGTCGTCGAGGTGGGGTGGGTCTCCTCGAGGCAGGCAAGCATCATACAGGTCGTAGTTCAGACCGTCTTTGAAATGGCTAAGGAGGATGTCTTCTGGCCAGTTCAGCTTGCTGGCAATGGCTCGGAATTCTTGGGTATAATCAGCCACTGCTCGCCTGCCCTGCCTCACCGTTTTGATTCTCTCCCGGGCCTTACGGTCAGCCAAAGGATCCTCGAACCGTCGCCTCAAGGATGACATGAATCGGTTGAAGTCGTTGAGTTCTGGGGCGTTGGAGTCATGCAAGTTCACCACCCAGTCTGCAGCCATCCCGTCCAGGGCAGATTGCACAATTCGGATGCGTGTTTTGTCACTGGGGATGTCCCGTCCATACTCTTCCATGTAGCTGAGGACTTGGGTTAGGAAAAATCCCAGTCGTGATGGCTCCCCCTTGAATTTGACTTCCAGGGGCGGGAGTCTTTGGCTGGAGCGTTGTCTGCGCCGTGGCCGGTATCGCTCCTCATCCTGGTCCCCATCTGTGGTTCTGGGGGGGTGGGTGGGTACTGCTGAGGCAGCAATTCCTGTTCCATTGGATGGCCCCGGGGTTTCAGGTGTTGGATCCCCTCCGTTACCTTTCCAGTTGCGTCCCCAGGCGCTGCCTCGGTTGCGATTTTCAGCTCTCTCCTCCCTCAGTGAACTCAGGGTTGCTTTCATCAGATCAATGGCCTTTTCCAGGATCCGCTCCTCCTCGCTGGCGTGCAGGGAACTCTCCATCTCTTGCCTCCATTCCGGTTGGTGGTTACTACGCCTCAGGGTCTTTTCTCCCGAAGCCTTTTCCCACTCACTTTTCCTTCCAACGCCCATCGACCACCGGGGTTTTCGGTCGTACTGCTCCACCGCTTCTTCCCCGGGGGAATATGCTGCTTCAGTTTCCCATTGTCTCTGGGATTCCATTTGGGGGGAAGACTCCCCCTCCATGGGGCTTCCCTCCTCTCTTGCTTCGTCGCCAGACATTTGTATTTGTTGCAAAGTCCCCCGGTAAGGTTTTCCCTTCCAGGTTGACTCTTAAAGCAGATTCCGTCTACTGTCAGGACCCACCTCAATCCACATCTTAGGAAATAAGAACTCTTGGATGCAAGTTTAGTCCAAAAGGAAAATGTTTACTAGGAAGGAATTGATTGTGGGAATACAAGACGGAATCTGAGAAAAGTTACATTTCAATCCTATATAAACCATTCCCATCCCAGCCCCTCCCCTCATCCATTTGGTCAGGCTGTCGTCAGTTGCTAGGTGTCAGGTTCTTCCATGGGAAAGGGAACTCTCCTTGGTTTTATGGTTATTGCTTCCCCTTTTCCAGTTGTAAATGAAGACACAACCATATCTGTCTGTCCCCCTCCCTTCCCCCGTTAAAACATCCCCTGTTGTTTGAAAATCGCTTTAGTAACCATCCTCTCCCCCCCCCCCCCTCGGAGAGATGGCAGAATCCCCAGTAATAGCACGTTGTTCTACCTATACAATTATGAAATGTGATATAAATGGATTCTGACACATACCATAAAGAGCAACCAAGGATAGAAATCATCTCTATCATGTTTTTTCTGGCTGTATGTGAAAAAAAATATTTTATCTTTCTTTCCAGGGAAGCTAATACCTTCATTTTAAAAAAATATAAATAAATGCAAATGTGAAAAACAGCTAAGAGGGGGGAAAACTGACCTCATCCTTAAAAATCACAAGATAATCTGAAATTACAGAGGACCATTTAAAGTCAACATCTTTGTCAATACAATGACAGCACAATCATTGTCACATAAAGAGGCACACACATGCAGATACATTGACCAGTATAATTTTATATACACTGAACCTCACAGCTTGAAATCAATGACAGTGATGAAGAATTTGGACCTGGACCTGGAAACTCAGATTCAAGCCTGTACTTGGCCATGTGGCTCACTCAGATTTTTTTTAATCCTAACCTAATTCATCTCCCAGTTTTTGAGAGGGAGCCTTCATTTCTGGTGTCCTGAGCTCTGAAAAAAATATAAGTAAAGGTAAAGGTTCCCCCGCACATGCATGCTAGTTGTTTCCAACTCTAGGGGCCAGTGCTCATCTCCGTTTCAAACCGAAGACCCAGCGCTTGTCCGAGGACGTCTCCGTGGTCATGTGGCCGGCATGACTAGACACCAAAGGCGCACGGAACACTGTTACCTTCCCACCGGAGTGGTCCTTATTTTTCGACTTGCATTTTTATGTGCTTTCGAACTGCTAGGTTGGCAGAAGCTGGGACGAGTAACAGGCGCTCACTCTGTTAAGAGGCACTCGGGATTCAACCCGCCAAACTGCCGACTTTCTGATCGACAAGCTCAGCATCCTAACCCATTGAGCCTCCGCGTCCCTTGAAAAAAAATATAAATTAATCTAAATGTAATGCTAAATAAAGAGGAGATTCCCAGATCCTATAGTTATCTGTGAAGAAACACAGACAATCCTTTCCTCTTTAATGGATTATATATGAGAGTGCTCAGAAAATGATGGGAGAAAAACCACATGAGAAGCTGATTACAAGTGAGTATTATGAAATCGAGATCCTCCTCTCCTCTTGCATATTAAATTATGCGTGCTAAAATAGAATAACAAAGTACTCTGAAAGCACCTTTTTCAAGTCACAGGTATTTGCCAATAAACACAAAAAAATTCAGTTCATGTGCACAACTGGAAAACAAATTAACTTCCTATACACACACACACACACACACACACAAGGACAGGAAATAGGAGTAAACAGCTCTGTGGATTGTGTAAGCTGGTTTTACAATACACATTAGTAGGACAATCTTTCAAGTTCAAAACCCTTTTGAACACATTTGTAAACATTGAAGAAAAATTGTAGGAAAACGTTGGCCACTTCTGTTAATATTGTATATGTCTTTGCCCCTGTCCTCCTATAATTTAAAAATGTTAGAGATGTTTTACTTTCCCTATATTATCTTTTAGTTGTGTTAGTTTCTCAAATATTTTTAAATGTATTGTTTTCCAGTTTCTTTAAATGTAATTACTTCACTTTGTATCTTTCAGAAGTGTATGTTTTTGTCTGACATAGCTTTTTGAATGGAGAAAGACAGACGCCGGTTTAATTTAATGCTACCATCTATGCCAGGGGTGTCAAACTCAATTTCATTGAGGGCCGCATCAGCATTGCAGTTGCCCTCAGGGGCCCGGGTGGGTATGGCCCGGGTGGGTGGGTGTGGCCTACTGGGTGGGTGTGGCTAGAGTGCATATGGCCTACTGGGTGGGCATGGCCAACTCTACATCATTCGCATCAAGGGCGCCTATGGGGGCCTGGGCAGGAGTGGGACAGATCTGGGGGTCTCTGGCAGAAGGAGGGTCTCTGGGCCAGGGCCAAGGCAGTGGGGGCCATTCCCTCACTGTTTCCAGGATGGCTTCGCGGGCCACATGAAACCACTTCGCGGGCCGGATCCGGCCCCCAGGCCTTGTGTTTGACATGTCTGATCTATGCTGTTGTAAAGTCCATAGGAAAAGGATCATGAAAACCCACTAGCAAAAAAAAAACCACCAGTAGATTTCCTGCTGTGGGAATCCTCCATTCCTCACAATATAGCATCACCAACATTCCAGAAGTTTCAGTCACCTGAGAACTTTTGTTCAGATTCTTCTTGTCCCTCACATCTGTTGGGAAATTTGGAAGATCTGAGAAAAGACTCCATTGCCTGATCACCAATAACTGCAGTTTCTGGTGTTCCTTGGATCTCCTGAATGAGTGGGGTTATCTGAAAAGAAAGGAGTTTGTTGGAGGAAAGGTGGAGCACAGAAGGATTTTGCTCCACCTCCTCTCATCCAACACCTACCTCCGCTGTGAAAGGACCTTCAGTGACCTTCAGATGCTCCCTTGGAAAAACATCCCTGCAGAAGAAGGCAGGAGGGGAAGGAGAAGTAAATCTAACTGCAGAAGAGATAATTCTACTCCAACGGTCACTGCACCTCAGAGGTACCAGACAAACTCCAAGGAAAATAATTATTCCTCATCAGATTCTTGTTACCCAGAATACGTTGTCTCCACTTCAGATTCACGGTGGCTTCTTAGGTTCTTCATCTCCCTTCCACTTCTTGGCTCTTCTGCTCTTGGGTGAGTTTCATTTCCAAAAAGGTAAGTAGTGAAGGAGGAAACAAAATCCTGAAAACAGGGTGAAGAGAAAGAAACACTGAATAGGGACTGCTAGTAGAGGCAGCCAGTAAACCCCCTTAAGATAAACCAGAGGTTCTGGTTTCCACCCAAGCCTGAGAGATGATAGGGTGCCACTAACCAAAGCCTGATGCAGGGTCCCAAAGAGTGATCGAAGATACTCCATTATGCTGCTGGGGTAGCTGAAGAGAAGGTACACAGTGGCTTCCCCTTCTCCTCAGAGAGGGAAGTTAACGTCACTAAAGTATTTGACCACATCCTTCTCTTCCTTTGCCTTGTAATTTGCCATAGTTTGTTCTGGCTTTGCATAACTGTGAAAGAAATAAAAGCACACCATACCCTACAGAAACAAGAAGCATGTGAACTATCAAGCACTGTCAAAATCAAACTAGAGGAAGTATAATAATCTCCATAAATAATTTCCACAAAGTTGTTGCTATATTATTCCAATTAGTTACGCCTCCTTCAAAATCTCCCACAAATAGATGGTTGAAACAATTTTATTTCTTTCTTCCTTTTTTTCTTCCTCTGAAATTTAGCGACAACCTTCATTTATACTGGCTGGAGTAAACCTGGTGATAAACCTTTGGCTATCTTAATCCAGAGGAAGGACTAGTAGCAAATTATCAGTGATCAGAGTTAAACCTGATGATTAATTAATTGTTAGTTTTAATGACATATACGAAATGGGTTTGCTATGAAGTAGTCAAAGCTTATACAACTGTCTTTACTTTAGACTTTGAAAGAAAGAGAACATGTAGAACTAGAACTAAGGAGAAACTTCCTGACAGTTAGAACAATTAACCAGTGGAACAACCTGCCTCCAGAAACAGTGAATGCTCCAACACTGGAAGTTTTTAAGAAGAGACTGGACAGCCATTTGTCTGAAATGGTATAGGGTTTCCTGCCTGAGCAGGGGATTGGACTAGATGACCTCCAAGGTCCCTTCCAACATTATTATTATTATTATTATTATTAGTAGTAGTAGTAGTAGTAGTAGTAGTAGTAGTAGTATTGATACATACATATAGTAGTAGGAGAATGCAAAGAACATTTCCAGTCAGTGTTCTCAAGTATCAGGGTCTTGGAATAACAAAAATCTCCTTGTTCCCACTCTTGCAAAAAGAAAATTAAATAAATGGCTGAACAGAGTCAAAATATACACATTTTTATCTGTATGCATTTGGCAGTTGCGTGGTCCTGCTACACTTAAGAAATGGAATGGGACTCTTGCATTATAACATCACAATTTCGTCTCCCCCTGGCCTTGCCCCCACAGACAGTATTATCCCTGTAAACTTGTGAAAATAAAGCAACTGTGTTAGCCATTGTGTACCCTGTTCCTTTTCCCAGTAGCTCTGACTATCACTGCATCTTACTATGGCTATTAGTTTTATTGATTTATTTGTCAAATCTGTAAAACCACCCAATTCCATAACGGTGCTGGTAGCAATACCCTTTTAAATACAAAACATGATCATCACTACTGCCATCAACAACAAAAAGATTGACACCTCAGAGAGCAATAGATATATAATTTCCATTTCCCCATATTCCCCTAAAAGGGACTCGTCATACTGCTTAATCCAGAGCCAGAGAAGTGCCAGGTCTTCAAAGCTTGCTTTAACAAAATCAAGGTAGGGGCTGCTGCACAATTTTTGTGGGAGACATTCCAGACACCTTAACAGAGAAGACATGCTTCCTCAGTCCCACCAGGTATCCAATAAATTATGCCACTCTATCCAATTGTATAGGATTAGCAGATATCACAGATGGACTCTCAAATAACTCACCAGGAGTTTTATAGATGAGAAGCAGCATTTTCATTTGCATCTGGAAACTAATGGTGCAGGTCAAAAAGCAGAGAGATGCCTGGGCATAACATGAAATGCTCATAGCTGCTTGTGTTACTGCACTCTAAACAAGTTGCAACTTCCAAGTGATCTTCAAGGCCATGCCGACTGTTGTTGCAATAGTCCACACAAGAAGTGACTAAAGCATGAGTGACTGTCAGCATGGCCTCCCAGTCCAAGAATGGGAACAATTGGTTACAAAATGAATCTGTGCCATTCTAGCCATAGATGCCATCTGCTATTTGAGCAGGGTGGGCAGTCCACAATTCCCCAAATTACACACCAGGCCAATCCCAAGTGGGACAGGCAACTTTTTTATTTGGCGCTAAAACTGGAAAGTCCCCAGATCCAAATAATCCAAACATCCATAGGCATTCAGTCTTGCAAGGGTTGAGTTGTTCCTTCCCATTCATACCCCAACCACCTCTAGGCACTGGATCAAGACCTTGATAGATTGGGGATAGTGGTGGAAAAATTCTGAATATTGCATACAGAAGATACAAACTCCAGAATTTCTGATGTGTGGGTGGGGAGAGACAAATACAAGTTCCTGCCAACATACTGGATTTGCAGAACTGCAACGATTCATAATAAAATTCCAATGCAGTAGTGGTTTCTTGTAAATTAAGAGACAGAAGTAGATTGACTCGGTTCCTCAAGACAATGACATTATAAGATCAGATCCAGAGCTGGTCCCAAAAAGGTGTTGTATTATTGCGTTGAAATGTACACAATATTATTGAGAAAGAAGAAATGGTTTCAAAGTTGAGTAAGTCACAGGAAAAATTGCTGAACTTTTGTGGAATGCATTATTGTAAGTTCATTGACAATGGAGTGGATTTTTTCTGGCATAAGGGTGTTGTTTAATTGACCTCTGGAAAAGTACTAAGAGCAGTTAGTACACTGTAAGGCTGATCTCAGTTCAAAAACCACCAAGTAATACCAATTATATTGTGAAAAGAATGAAATACAGTACTATAGTTTTCAATTTATATAGCTTCCTACTTGCCATGTGACTCTGAGCAACTAAGATAGGGTGAAAAACATCAGAAATATGACAACAATTTATAAAAACACAGGGTAGAAGCATGCCTATATGAACAGCATGGGAATTTGAACACTCCTAATTAATTCCAGGATACTTAAAAATGTGTCTACTGACCAACTAGAAATGTTTAGAATACAGTTTCCATTTCAGTATTTGGAAAACTGGTAATCCTCTTTAACATAAGATGTTATTTTATTTATAAATACACAGCCATCGCTGTTTATTAATTATGCCATTCTTTCTGGATATTATAGCTCTTTTTTTTTAGTAAAACTGAAGTGGCTCTCAGTTTCATCTTAAACTGATGTGAGACCTTGTTCAAGACTTTTTCTTGAACAGGTTACTTCAACCTGGATTGGACCTTACGGACTGCAATTTTATCCTGTGTTTCTCCTAAAAGCATATGATGGATTATGTGCCATCAAATCATTTTTGGCTTCTAGCAAGCACATTGATTTTATCCGTGACAATCTGATCCTTCAAGTCTTTGACTGGGTCACCATTACCAACATAACTGAATCCATCCACCTTGCTGATTGTCCTGTTCTCTTTTCTTCCACTTTTCCCAGCATTAGAGCCTTTTCCAGAGAACTAGATCTTTGTTTGATGTGTCCAAAGCATGATAATTTGAACCTGATCATTTGTGCCACGAGTGAGAATTCTGAATTGATTTATTTGATCCTGCATGTGTTTTCTGGCTTCCTCAGGATTTCTCAGGCGTCTTCTCCAATTCCAAAAGTGTCAATATTCTTCCAATCCTACTACTTCAAAGACCAACTGTCACTTCCAGAGTGTCAGAGGGAATCTACCATGGCGACTTGCACGATTCTGATCTAAATTTCCCAAATCGCCCAGTAAGTTTCAGGCTGAGTGGAACTTAACTCAGAGCTTCCATAATATAATGTACTATATATACTCACTATAAGGGACACGGTGGCTCAGTGGGTTAGGACGCTGAGCTTGTCGATCAAAAGATCGGCAGTTTGGCAGGTCAAATCCCGAGTGCCGCGTAACAGAGTGAGCGCCTGTTACTCGTCCCAGCTTCTGCCAACCTAGCAGTTTGAAAGCACGTAAAAATGCAAGTAGAAAAATAGGGACCACTATGGTGGGAAGGTAACAGCTTCCGTGCGCCTTTGGCGTCTAGTCATGCTGGCCACATGACCACAGAGATGTCCTCGGACAAACGCTGGCTCTTTGGCTTTGAAACGAAGATGAGCACCCGCCCCTAGAGTTGGAAACGACTAGCATGCATGTGCGGGGGGGGGGGGGGGAAGCTTTACCTTTTATATACTCACTACATCAGGGAGAAGCTACTGTTTCAGTGTGCTTTAGGCGCTGAGGCTTTACAGCAGTTCCATGATAATGATTTGTATTGCAAATCAGGTTTGCATACTTTTACGCCTTTCCCCCACCCTTCCTTCACCACTTTGAAAGACAACCCCTTCCCCCAACAACTATAGTGAAAACCTACATTGAGAAACTCACATCCTTTCCCCCGTCACACATCTTTTCGGGTGCATAAGCAGGCCCGCAAGCATGTAAGGCTCGGTCGGGCGACTTGTTTACAAGCATCAACATCTGCAGGAATTCCTGGATAGCACACACACACACACACACACACACACACACACACACACACCCCTTTTAAATCGCACTAACAGGGGTTTCGCGGGCTCGTTCCAACGCAGTCATCCTGCGCCTACCGCGACGCGCAACCGGCTTTGCCCGGTGGCCCCGTGCATGCTCTCGGCTTCGCCCTTGACAGCGAAGCCCAGCTGAGGACGTTGCGTGGCAGGAGGAAGTGGTATCAAACCAGGAAGCGGGATCTGCCGGAGGGTTGCCGTGCCTACGACTTCGGTTTCGGTTTCTCCGATCTTCCGCCCCCAGATCTGCTGAGAAGCCTAATCGAAAATCTCGCCTAAAGGTAGCGGCGGAGTTTTAGCCAGAATGATGAATGGGACGGGGTGGGGGGGGGCGGGGGGAGGGGGCCGAGCAAGCCAGAAGGAGCATCCCGGTGTATCTCGGAACGTCCCAAAATTTTGTTGTGTATTCATGCTCCTCCTTTTCCCTCCCACTTTTTTTGTAATTGTAGGTGATCCCTCTGGTGCCCGGATCTCTGCCTCCTGCCATGGGGCACGCTGGGTATAGATGGCAGGAGGCCTCTGGTGATTCTGAGGGTGAGTCTGTTCCCATGTCCAGCTCTCCCCTTTCCCCCCAGATGTCTCCTCAATCCTGACAGCTGTGCTTGTTCTCTCCCCGTTTATACAGAAGAAAATGAAGATATGGCGCTCTCTGAGGAGTCCGAAGCCACCCTGGATGCCTGCAGCCAGCGGAGAAACAATGCGGGCTTCTGGTAAATTCCTTTAGACTTCTTCTTTGGTTCAAGGAGAGGCAGGATGTTCAACATCACATCTTCAGGTGTTACTTACCTGTGGTTCCTCTTTCCTCTCTGTTGCTGTGTGATAACTGGCTTCTTTTTCACATTGTAGCACATCAGCATAGGCACTTCTGGTTTGTGCTCATGTTTATTTTCTGAGTATCTTTTCTACAAACTGGATGTTTTTATGCATCCTCTTCCAATCAGACTGGATCGTTCTCCTGTTTGTTTGCTGCACACTTTGTACAACTTGTTGCATGCATTATGTTGCATGCATCAGAACTTTGGGGAATTTTGAGTGTGGTGATAGTGTCTTACACTTATGACTGTTGGGGAAAAATTGTAGCTAAACTGATCTGGATATAATCGGTGTTTGAACCCTGCTTACATGCATCTGAGCCCTTTTGTGAAAGAAAGAGGGGCCTGTAATTACAATGGAAAATCTGTAATTACAATAAAAAATGAACAAATGATGACACTGATACAGTTCACACTATGTTAAAGCATAGTTCACTTAGTGCTTTAAAAAGCCGGCATTGGTTGGATCTATTGCAACCAAGTTTATACAATAAAGCAGTGTCTCTCAACCTCAGCCTCTCTAAGATGTGTGGACTTCAGCTCCCAGAATTGCCCAGTCAACCATGCTGGCCGGGGAATTCTGGGAGATGACGTCCACACATCTTAAAGTAGCTGAGTTGAGAAACACTGCAGTAAACCACAATATTTGGGTTCCTATAATCCACTAAGCCAAAACTAAGTATCTGTTTTATAGCTTAACACATTTTAGACACTGACATATGCTTTTGTGGCAACTTCCATGTTTCCTAAATTGCCTTCTCCTCAAACAGGCTGCTTGGCCTCTGCAACAACTTTGCTTATGTAGTGATGCTGAGTGCAGCTCATGACATTCTCAGCCATCAGAAAGTGCCAGAGCATAATGGGACGGGACCGGTGAGTGTGCAAGGAAGAAGACCCTGTGTGTATATTTGTGTTGGTATGTAAAAGCAGAATGAGGAGCAGGTCAAGAGAAAATGGCAGTTACTGGAAGAAAGAGTGGATAAGAGCAAGGAAAAATGGTATGTAAGTACGAGGAAGTACACAAATGTGAAATGAAGCAGAATTGCTTATCTGTGGAGTTTTTCTCTCATTAGTTCCAATCAGTTGAGCCAATAGCCAGAAAATGAGAAGGCTGCGGTTTATTTTATTGCATTATCTACGAGGTAGAAAATACATTTCGGTTGAATTTGGCAGAAATATCTTAGCAGTGAGCCATTCAACATTGATTGTCTGGGTTAATAAGTCCTGGACCTACAACCAAATGTTTAGTGACCATCGAAAGTTTCAATGGCCCTGTAAAAAGTGACGACTGGTCCTCCCGCTTCCTTCATTGTATCCCCACAGTCACACTATCAGAATTTAGGCACTTGGCAAGCAGCATATATTTATGAGGGTTGCAGCATCCCAGGGTCTTGTGATTGTCATTTCTGACATTCCCAGGTGGCTTCCAACAAGCAATCTGGGGGAAACCGGATTTCCGTAACAACTGCATGAGTCACTTAACAATCGCAGTGATCCCGCTTAACAGTTGTGGCAAAAAGGTTGTAAGACTAGATGGGGCTCACTTAATAAGTGCCTTGCTTAGCAACAGGAGTTCTGGTTGTAGTTGTAAGTTGAGGACTACCTTAGTAAACCCAGCAAGTTCAGAGTGGAGGCCCTGTATCAGGGGCATCAAACTGCTGGTCTGCGGACCGGATGCGTCACGCCGAAACCACACCCACCCCGTTGCCGGCAATAGGGAGAAAGTCGCGATACGTCGTGACACATCACATGATGTTGTGAGTTTGACACCCCTGCTCTGTATGAAAGATTGGAATGAGAGGCTGTTGGATTTTTATCTTCTGTATCTTCTTAGAATTCGCCAATGCAACATTCAGGAAGATCCAATTCAGAGCTTCCAGTGATATTATCCATAGAATGCCCCTATCTTTTTGTGTGTGTGTACTACAGTATCTAGATCAGCGGTAGGCAACCTTGGCTGTTTTATGGCTTGTGGACTTCAACTCCTGGCTCAGCATGGAAACCCTTTTCCCTCAGCGTGGCTGGCTCAGGAATTCTGGGAGTTGAAGTCCACGAGTCATAAAAGAGCTAAGGTTGCCTACCCCTGATCTAGATACTTTTGTCTATATGTGCATGCATATATTTACATACAGATAGTCCTTGACTTGCTACCGTTCGTTTAGTGACTGTTCGAAGTTACCACAGCACTGAAAAAAGAGACTTATGACCGTTTTTCACACTTACAACTATTGCAGCAGCCCCATGGTCATGTGATCAATATTTAGATGCAACTGACTCATATTTATGACGGCTGCAGTGTCCTGGTGTCATGTGATCCCCTTTTACGACCTTCTGACAAGCGAATTCAATTGAGAAGCCAATTCACTTAATACCCGTGTTACTAACTTAACAACTGCAGTGATTCACTTAACAACCGTGGCAAGAAAGGTTGTAAAATGGGGCAAAATTCACTTAACAACTGTCTCACTTAGCAACATAAATGTTGTACTCAATTTTGGTCATAGGTCAAGGACTACCTGTCCAGATTTTTAAACATGGAGATCTTTTGAGATTGTCAGATTTAATGAGATTTCAGAGTGTTGATCAGAGATTTGCTGATTTCATGGAACTTTGTCCAATAAACACATACAGGCAGCAGCAGCAGTAGCACCTGTGCAGGTTGCTGATCCCACACCTGAGTTTTGCTTCCTGTGTTTTGCTTCCCACTTAGACTCCCCCCAGTGTTTTTCCAGAGAATACCACCACCAATACTTCTGGGTATGATTGCAACACCATTTCGACTGGGGTAAGTGTAAAGGCCAGATCAGGCAGGGGAAGGAGCGAGATATTTTGAGGTTTTGAAACCAACCACTTTTTTTGTGTGTGTATCCTATATAGGCGGTACTGCTGGCAGACATTTTGCCAACTCTCTTCATCAAATTCAGTGCCCCTTTTTGCATCCACTTGTTCCCATATGGGTAAGTTTACATTGGTACAAAATAACTCACACATTGTAGCTAAGAGAACAGAAGATATTTTTAGTTATTATTATTTCTTAGATTTTTTTTAAAATCCTGCCTTATTACTTTTATAAGTAACTCAAGGCAGTGAACATATATAATGCTTCTTCCTCCTTTTTACCCCACAAGAACAACCCTCTGAAGTGAGTTGGGCTAAGAGAAAATGACTGGCCCAAAGTCACCCAGCTGGCTTTCATACCTAAGGTGGGACTAGAACTCACAACCGCCTGGTTCCTAGCCAGCATTTTAATGACTACATGAAAGGTATATCATACCTGAACTCCTGATAGGAACTTTCTTTACATATAAAAAGTATCCTTGATATATGGGAAAAGCTGTCCAATGTTGTCAAGCTTTGCATTCAAACGTATCAGTGTCTTGGGCTCTCTTTTCCAACCTGGCCATATCTAGTAGGAATAAAGGTATTGCAGCCCACCTGGAAGTCAAAGTCTACAGCAGTGTTTCTCAGTCTTGGCAATTCTTAGATGTGTGGATGTCAACTCCCGGAATTCCTTAACCAGCAATTAGTTGAGGAATTCTGGTAGCTGAAGTCTACACAACTTAAATTTGCTGAGGTTGAGAAACACTGCCCTAGAGAATGTTGACCTATTGCAGGGGTAGGCAGCCTCGGCTCTTTTATGACTCATGGACTTCAACTCCCAGAATTCCTGAGCCAGCCATGCTGGCTCAGGAATTCTGGGAGTTGAAGTCCATGAGTCATAAAAGAGCCGAGGTTGCCTACCCCTGACATATTGTGTGATCTGCTTGTACAGGGATTACATTTGCCTTTTGAAGAACATATGCGTGTAGGTGCTTTTTTTTCTATTGAAGAAAGCCGTATGTTCATATCCAGGTAAGAAATCAGTGGAATTAGGAAATTTTAGTAAAGGAGAAAGGAAAATGTATTCACATAAGAAATTGTCTCTTTGCTTATTGCTTGGTAGTTTGTTTTGATCCTATTTCCTCCCTTCCTCCCTTCCTTCCTCCCTCCCTTCCTTCCTCCCTTCCTCTTCCTTCCTTCTACTTCCTTCCTTCCCTCCCTCTCTCCCTTCCTTCTTCCTTCCACTTCCTTCCTTTCTTTCTTCCTCCCTTCCCTTCCGTCCTCCCTCCCTCCACAGCTTGCGTGTTGCCATTTGTGTTACCTCAGCTTGGGGCAGCTTTCTAGTAGTGGCCTTCTCTACCAGCACAACACAAAGCCTCCTGGGTGAGTGTCATTTTTACGTGTGTATAATCTTAAAATAAAAGGGACGCGGTGGCTCAGTGGGTTAGGACGCTGAGCTTGTCGATCACAAGGTTGGCAGTTTGGCAGGTCGAATCCCGAGTGCCGTGTAACAGAGTGAGCGCCTGTTACTCATCCCAGCTTCTGCCAACCTAGCAGTTCGAAAGCACGTAAAAAGGCAAGTAGAAAAATAGGGACCACTACGGTGGGAAGGTAACAGCGTTCTGTGTGCCTTTGGCGTCTAGTCATGCCGGCCACATGACCACGGAGACTTCCTCGGACAAGCGCTGGCTCTTTGGCTTTGAAACAGAGATGAGCACCAGCCCCTAGAGTCGGAAACGACTAGCACGCATGTGCGGGGGAACCATTACCTTTACCTTAATCTTAAAATGGATGATTATTCGGATTTTGGAGGAAAGAGTGCCTTTGCCATTCAATCCAGCCATTTTTTTTTCAGCACCAAAGTCTCTCTGACTATATTTAGAATCAAATGCAACTGACGTAGCTTTGAACCATCCATAACCCTAACCTACTGGTCATGATATGTCAGAATTATGGTTTACCATAACTGGTTTAACATGTTATTGCTTGCATCCAAAGTAAAAAGTACGAAAAGAGTTATTAACAGTGCTTGGAGAAATCATAAGGCTTATATAATTTTTTTAAAGGAGCCAAAATATCTAACTAGAGCATGCTGAGTGGCAAAAGAATGCTGAATATTCCTTTAAAAAGGGGATGTGAATATGGAACAGAGTGTAATAGAGAAGGGGAAACCTGGAATTCCAAGGAGAAGTATTCCTTCTGGAAAGCAACAACAAATGTTCAGTAAAATACATGTGTATTTTAAATATTTCTGCCAAAGTTCTGAAGTTGTAAAACGTGCACAGAGATGAACGTATGGTATGCAACTGATAGGTTGGTGACAGAAGAAGCCAGGCCCAATTCGGATCTGCCTTCTGCACAATTCAGAGACAGGTTGCTTGTGTGTGATGTCTCCTTTTTTCTTTTCGTCACTACAGGTGTCGTGCTTGCCAGTATATCATCTGGTCTTGGTGAAATAACATTCCTGGCACTCACATCATTTTTTAACAGGTAAAGATTGAGAAGGGAAGTTGCAGGATTTGGATGGTGGATGACACCTTACAATAGGGTTAGGTGTGGCTCCTGCTTGCTTAACAAATTAGGCTTTGGAGTTGAGTTGTCCAGCTTTTCAGGGCCTAGGGACTCAACTGGAAATCTGAGAAACTGTCACGAGCAGTAACTCTACAAAGTGATGGTCATGGGAACCAGCCTCATTGTAAGACTAAGTAACTTTCTAAACAACTGAATGAGAAGGCAGAAACTGGATTTGGAATCCCAAGGTCAGATCATATATTCTCACTGACAAAACTGAAAAAGAAAAGTGTTGGTGGTCCCAGAAATGCAGGCTCCCCACCACCACCACCCTATCCTCCTAGCAAATAGACACAACTCTCCTCACACGCATAAATATATAATATATCCTGTGTGGTATTTTCGATTATACTGACCACCAGGAGGTTGTTGTTGTTAGCTGCGAAGTCGTGTCCGACCTATCGCGACCCTATGGACAACGTTCCTCCAGGCCTTCCTGTCCTCTGCCATCTTCTGGAGTCCATTTAGGCTCACACCTACTGCTTCAGTGACTCCATCCAGCCACCTCATTCTCTGTCGTCCCCTTCTTCTCTTGCCCTCAATCTTTCCCAGCATTAGGCTCTTCTCCAGTGAGTCCCTCCTTCTCATTAGGTGCCCAAAGTATTTGAGTTTTAGCTTCATGATCTGGCCTACTAAAGATCAGTCAGGGTTGATCTCCTCTAGGACTGACCAGTTTGATCGCCTTGCAGTCCAAGGGACTCACAGGAGTCTTCTCCAGCACCATAGCTCAAAGGCCTCAATTCTTTGGCGCTCAGCCAGGAGGTACCATCTGACTAAATGCCTATGGAGATTCTCGATCATCCAGGTCATGGTTGTCCCAAAAGGCAACTGAACTTTCTTGGGGTTTTTTTCCTTTGAAAGCGTTTCATTTCTCATCTGAGAACTGAAAAAGCTTCCTGGATGAGAAGCAAAATGTGTTCAAAGAAAAGTCAAGAAACTCCAGTTGCCTTTTGGAAAAGCACCTTTGGAAATACCATTTGGCTAATGTTGCCCTTACTGTATTGAGACTCCTCAGATATTAGACGTTATTCTTTGGGGTTCAAACCCTCTACTGGGGTTTGGTCTCATGAATCGTTGCTTATACGATGATATATATGGTGCAATAACTTTACGAGCATCCAGCTCTGGTATTCAGAAATTGCAGGAAGAGGTATCTGAGCCATCAAAATACGTACCATTTGGATAGCTTATACAAACAAAAACAAAAAGACAGTATATAGTCAAAACAAGAGCCTTGTTTTGACTTTACAAGAGCCTTGGTGGAGCAGTGGGCTAATGCCTCCTTAAGTAACACCAGCTGCCTGCAATTAGTGCAGGTTCGCATCCCACCAGGCTCAAGGTTGACTCAGCCTTCCATCCTTCCGAGGTAGGTAAAATGAGGACCCAGATTGTTGGGGGCAATTAAGCTGACTTTGTAATAATGCCGCTTGGGGTGTGTGTGAAAGCCCTAATAAGCAGGCATATACATAGAATGAAGGCTACTGCTAAGCTTGTAAGCCGCCCTGAGTCTTCGGAGAAGGGCGGGATATAAATGGAATTAAAATAAAATAAATAAATAAATAAAACTATTTCAAAAACATAATTATTCAGACAGGGTACACATAGCGAACCAAGCAAAATAATTTTTGCTAACTGGGCATAACAGAGTTCAGAGGTCAATGCCCAATCTTTTTTTTTTCCTTTGAAGAAATTTTTATGCTTACGTGGGACTCAGAAGCATTTGATGGGAAGGAACTGGGAGAAACAGCTATAAATAACTTTGCAACCACCAGAACTCAGTAGTTACTTATTAATAAATACTGGATCCACATGTTCTTTGATGTTGGTCTGAGCTGCAGAGACTATTAAATATATTTTTGCATGTTAATAGGTGACATTTTCTTTTCCTTAAAGCTAGTTCTGTTAATATTTAAACAAGGCAGACACACTATATTAAACAGTATATCTGATTTGGAAAGCAGTCTTAAGATGTGCGTTTTGTTCTGGACAAAATAAGCTGTATGTACCCAACCTAACTAGACTGAGCTTAGAAATGTGAGTTGGACAGAGTTCTTACTGGCTAGTACCTAGTGCCAGTACTAATACCAATATATGCTCATGAGAAATGCTGAGCGAGCAGCTTTTGATTTAAAAACTCTTTCAGTGAAGGATAAATGTCTTTAAAGTAGATATGTGCATTGTTTTAAAATGATGCATATGTGTACTTTTGTACATATTTACATACACAAAATACAATGCTTTGCGTGTACATTGAGAGCTTCTGCACCAGAAGCAAATTCCTTGTGTGTTTAATCACACTTGGCCAAATAAAGTATTCAGTTCAAAAGTACATATATGCAACATTTTAACCTGATGTCTAATGCCAAACAATTCCACATTTGACTTGCTTGCAAGAAGTGCAGTTAGACTGGAATTGATTATGTGGAAGTTGTACACCCAAAGCTCTCTGACTCATGTTGTTTCCTTTGCTTCTCTTCCCACAAGTGCTGTGGTGTCTGCCTGGTCATCTGGAACAGGTGGAGCTGGCTTGATCGGGGCCCTTTCCTACCTCGGGCTGACACAGGCAGGCCTGACTCCGCAGGAAACCCTCCTCTTTATGACCATTGTTCCTGTTATCATGCTGGCCAGGTGAGGTCTAAAAATGGGACCTGCAAAGAGAGTCTTATGCAAATGCAAAAAAAAGGAGAGGCGATAGATGTCAAGAAGACAAAATGAGAGCCAGTTTGGTCTAATGGGGAAGGCACCAGACGAGATGCCAGGAGAGTGTGAGTTCTAGTCCCTTTTTAAGCGGGAAAGCCAGCTGGGTGACTTTGGGCCAGTCTCTCTCTCTCTCTCTCTCAGCCCAACTCACCTCACAGGGTTGCTATTGTGGAGAAAATAGGAGTATTTATGAAAATAGTAAAGGTGGGGAATGAATGAACGAACAAACGAATGAACGAATAGTGGTGGCTAGGAGAGCATAAAATGAAGCAGGAAGCAGGATATTGATTGTATGTGAAGTATATATGGATGTGTTATACTTTGGACTCAGAGCCAAAAAAAGTGCTCACATCACAGCTGCCAGCAGCTGTAAGGGGCTGTGAGAATAACCTTGAGAGACAGGAGGAAGAGCCACAATCTAGACAACATCTGATAAATCTAAATCCCAAGCAGAAATGTATTGGAAAAAGAATCTCAGAATTAACCTTCCCTAGTTCTCTAGAACCTAAAGGCAGGAACGGAAGAGGGACATCCAAATTTGCAAGATTCTGTTAGTATAAACTTATAATAAAAGTAGTTTTGGTGCTCACGATTTAGATTTCTTGGTCTGGACTGCCTCGAAGCACTGACAACCATCTTGCAAGTCTCCATGTCCTTGTGGGGAGAGTGTGATAAAAATACTGACTCATCTTGCTTCTTTTTGTATTAATTTGTAATATTCTATAGCTTACAAAATCCCTGATCACTGAAATTATTTTTATGCTAGCTCTTATTTGCCTACTAAGTTTCTAGAATCTCACAGCAAGTTGGAAAGTATTATTTGGAGGCTCAGTAGATCCAGTGCTTCAATTTAGGGAAGAGTGAGATATAATTAAATGGAAACAAAAATTGCAGTGTTATTCTGGATTGTGTGACCTAGATCAATTTGAATTTTATATTGTTGAGTGTATTGGTCGGAGTCTGTCATAAAATTGAATTATTTTAAAACTTATTTTAAGAAGAAATAGAAAAGCATATTGCTTTGTTGTAGTGATCATCTTTGTTTGTGAAGAGGCTATTTCCTTTTTTTCTTTTTCTTTTTTTTGCATTTGAATATTTTTCAGTCCTTCTCCATCCCCTCAACTACGTGTGTTTTAATTATTCCTAAGATTGTAGAACTTTAGGTAGTCTGTCTAATTTATACTTCACACCATAGTTGAGGATTGGACATCCTGCAAGGCTTGTGGTTCTTAGATCAGTGTTTCTCAATCTTGGCCACGTAAAAATGTGTGGACTTCAACTCCCAGAATTCCCCAGCCAGCCCTCTCAAGACTCTGGCAGCCATTTTCAAGGAAGAATAAGGGGAGAGGGGCTTAATAACTGCGTTAATGATTCTAACCCAGGGGTGTCAAGCTGCCGGCCCGTGGGCCAGATGCATCATAGTGAAACCGCGCCCACCCCATTGCTGGCAGTGGCAAAAAAGTCACGATACGTCGCAGCATGTCACGTGACGTTACGAGTTTGACACACCTGTTCTAACCCATACCTATCCCGGAAAATGGGGAACAGAGAAAGAATGAACCAGAAATCCTTCCCTTAATTCCACTATTGTTGCCTTTTTTTTAAAAAAATCTATCTATCTATCTATCTATCTATCTATCTATCTATCTATCTATCTATCTATCTATCATCTATCATTTATCTATCTATCATGTTCCTCATTCTTTTGGAGGGGCTGTGGGCAGCATTTAGTTTTTAAATGTGACATCAGTCACAACAGGGATCCTTCTCATTGGTTTAGCTGACGAGGATCATTGTGAGAAGAGAATAATCTGATGAAACCCTAAGTAACATGTTCTTGCTAGCCAGAAGCAAGCTATGGCTTATTTTGGGGATAATAACTGTAACATCAAGGTGGGCATGAACTTGTTATGGCTCTTGACTGTCTCCCTGTTTCTCCACTTCCATAGCTATTGCTTCCTGCTGGCTCCCCCTCCTCAAGCCCCTCGCTGTGGCTGGGGGGTCTGCAAGCCAAAACTGTCACGTGCCTCTTCTGTGATTCAACGGCCTCTTCTCGGGGACAAAAGGACTCTTCTTCAAAGTAAGTGACTTTTGTGTGAATGCCTCCCATGACCTCAAAAGAGGAAAGCATGATCTATAATGCATGTTTTCCTTCCAAAATCTTTCCTCTCTGAAAAATGCTCCTGCTGCATCCTTAACCGTGACACCATGTGCTCAGGCCAAAGGCAAGGAACAATTTTATCATAAATCTTGTCATCTTTTCTATTAAGTATGCATGCAGACTGCATGCACCCACACTTTTGAAGCCTTTTTTGAAACTGCTGCCCGGTGCTCCCCAATATTTGGAGATGGGTAGTAGGTTTTAAGGCACAACATTGGGGTGGGTGGGTACTAAACCTTTGTTGCTTAGGGCAACTATTTCTTTCCTTAAAGCTTCCATGTTCCAAATCAAGCCAAACAAAGTTAGTCCTCAAATTGCAACCCTAATGGAGCCTACCCATCACAGTTGTAACTTGTGATGGTTGTAAAATGAGTCAGTCATGTGACCAACCCAAGTTTTCTGGGTGTTTTTTTTTTGCAGCAGTTGTTAAGCAAATCAGTTTGGTTGTTAAGCAAACAAAGTCGTTAAGCAAATCAATGGTATGAGATGGGTGCGGTTTTGCTGAAATGTGGAAGAAAGTGATGGTTTTTGACAAAACCATCGTAAAATGCAGTCACATGACTGTGGGATGCTGCAACCTGGTTGCCAAGCACCCAAAATGCAGTCACATCACTGAGGAGCCTTGAACATCAGAACTTCAAATTCAGATCATAAGTTTCCCCGCAAGCAGGTCTGTCAGAATTTCAGTCGCTAAGCAGTCAGTCGTAGGTCGAGGACTATCTCCATTTTCCACCACCACTCAGTTAACATCAGGGCACTCTTTGACTTTGTGCTTGCCCTCAGCTTTGTGTCTTTCTGCAACACTTCTCAAAGGAAAATACAGTGCCGTTCTTATAATTTCAATTGTTGTCTCCCTCCTCCAGCGACACAAAACCCTCAGCTCACCTTGCAGGAAAAAGAACAGGTGGCCAAGGTAAGAAGCCTGCTCAGAGAAGGCGGGAAGAACTTTTTGAGCTGTTTCAAGTCTAAAAGTGCTCTTTTGGGTGGTTCAGTGGGGATCAACGTTGAGCGTGCCTAGGGAAGAGTTGATGGCATGTGGCGAATGTAGAAGGTTCTCTCGTAAGAATATTGTGTAGCTATTTAATCTTTTCTTAATAGATTTTCTCTGGAAAGGGGTGGGTTAAAAACATGGCAGCAAAAGACAAGAAGAAAGAATATTACCTAGATCCGTTTTGTAAATATTAGTGAATAAGGTAGGGTAATAAAAACCCTAGAAGTATCTTAATTTTGAAAAAAGGGGATTAAAAAAAGAGGGAGGCCTGCGAACCTAAAAGTGAAATGTTTCCCAGGTATTCTACCTCCTGCTGGACTAAGAGAAGAGTCACTCAAGTTTTACTTCCCTTTCTGTCATAGAAACTCCTTGAGTGAATTTGGGTCACTTGTTTTCTCCCAGCCCAACTTACTCATTGGCATGTTATTGTGAGGAAAAATAGGAGGAGCACCATGTATTCCCCCTTTAATCCTGAACAACAACAAAAAAACCAATATAAATTTAATAATAAATAGAGATTGGATCAAAACACATTTTGGGGACAGTAGGTGGACAATACACAAATAATTAACTTCTACTAGAAATCAACTATAAATGTAACTTTTGCCTTTCAAACCCATGTTTTTTCAGTGGTACCTTTCCCCATATTTCTGTCATCAAAAATAATTAAGCTGTGATGCTTTATTATCGTTTATAGTTGGAACCAGGGACACGGTGGCTCAGTGGGTTAGGACGCTGAGCTTGTCGATCCAAAGGTCGGCAGTTTGGCGGGTCAAATCCCGAGTGTTGCGTAACAGAGTTGAGCGCCTGTTACTCGTCCCAGCTTCTGCCAACCTAGCAGTTCGAAAGCACGTAAAAATGCAAGTAGAAAAATAGGGACCACTACGGTGGGAAGGTAACAGCGTTCCGTGCGCCTTTGGCATCTAGTCATGCCGGCCACATGACCACGGAGACGTCCTCGTACAAGCGCTGGCTCTTCGGCTTTGAAACGAAGATGAGCACCGGCCCTAAGAGTTGGAAACGACTAGCACGCATGTGCGGGGGAACCTTTACCTTTACCTTACTATAGTTGGAACCCTTCTGTGATAACATAGGCTGCAACATTCTGTGCATGTGTATCATGCATATTGTAACCTTTGCGCATGCAAGGCCTAGTTCACAACAAAAATGAATTAGGTATGTATTTTACTAAGATGATGACTCTGAACTACATCTGCTTCTATTAACACAGCGTTTGGTACTATACAAATTTGATACATCATCTCAACCTTCTCCATGGACTGTATCACATGAGTATATACTCCCTGGAACTTCAAATAATCCATGTAATTAGGTGCTTTAAGATAGAGGAAATCCTCAACTTACAACCATTCATTTAGTGACTATTCAAATTACAATGGCACTGAAAAAGTGACTTATGCCCAATTTTCTCACTTATGACCGTTGCAACATCCCAGTGGTCACATGATCAGAATGCAAACGCTTGCAAGTAATATGTATTTATGATGTTGCAATGTCCCGGGGTCATGTGATCATCTTTTGTGACGTTCTGACAAGAAACATCAATGGCGGAACCAGATTCCCTTAACAACCGTGTTACTAGCTGAACAACTGCAGTGATTCACTTAACAACTGTGGCAAGAAAGGTCATAAAAGGTGACAAAACTTACTTGATAATTGTCTTGCTTAACAATGTAAATTTTGGGCTCAGTTGTGGTGGTAAGTTGAGGACTTCCTGTACTTTTTGGCTTTAATTTTGTAATGCTTTAATTTATAAGAATTTTCAGAAGCAGTTCTTAGGTTATCTGCCTGTTATTTATATATAAACATTCGTAGATAATACGATGTTTTCATCTTAAGATTAGGTAGATGATGGTGTTACTTTTAGGAAAAAGGGCCTGATGGTTTCTTAAAACAATTTGGCTGTTCACACAATGAACTCATTCACTTTGTCTCTTTCAGGGTCTTTTGAAATACCTCATCCCCTTGTCTGTGGTGTATTTTGCTGAATACTTCATCAACCAGGGGCTGGTAAGCGTAATGGGTAGTTATTCCTTTATCGGAGGTGGTGCTGATTCATTTTTTGGCTCTTCCTTTTTTAACACTTACTCTCTGTATTGTTCTTTCCCAGTTTGAATTGTTGTACTTTCGAAACACAACTTTAAATCACCCCCAACAATATCGCTGGTAAGTGGGAAGGTGCTTGGGGCTTTCGAGATGTTAGACTCTAAACCCCGTTAGCCTCATCCAACATCAATTAACATGTCTGGATGTTACTTAATGGGGGGGGGGAAATGAATTGTTAGTTGAGTGAGAAAGGTTGGTAGGCTAGAAAAAAAGATACAGGTAGTCCTCGACTGACAAACATTTGTTGAGCAACTGTTTGAAGTGACAACAGCATTGAGAAAAGTCAGTCCTTATATGTCACAACTGTTGCAGCATCTCCGTGGTCACTGGATCAAAATTTGATCACTTGGCAACCAGCATATATTTGTGATTGTTGCAGCATCTCAGGGTTATGTGATCGCCCTTGGCAAACTTCCCAGCCAGCTTCTGACGAGCAAAGTCAATGGGGAAAGCCGGATTTGCTTAACAACTGCATGCTTCGCTTAACAACTGCAGTTATTTGTTTAACAACTGTGGCAAAAATCATTTGTAAACGCCAGTGGAGCTCATTTAACAGTCGCTTTGCCTAGCATCAGAAATTCTGCCCCCAGTTGTGGTCATAGGTCTAGAGAATTTTTTTTTTTTACATTTACAATTATTATATTCATATATAGCAGTAGAAGGGACGCGGTGGCTCAGTGGGTTAGGACACTGAGCTTGTCGATCAGAAGATCGGCAGTTTGGCGGGTCGAATCCCGATTAGAGTGAGTGCCTGTTACTTCTCCCAGCTTCTGCCAACCTAGCAGTTCGAAAGCACGTAAAAATGCAAGTAGAAAAATAGGGACCACTATGGTGGGAAGGTAACAGCATTCCGTGCGCCTTTGGTGTCTAGTCATGCCGGCCACATGACCACGGGGACGTCCTCGGACAAGCGCTGGCTCTTCGGCTTTGAAATGGAGATGAGCACCGGCCCCTAGAGTCGGAAACGACTAGCACGCATGTGCGGGGGAACCTTTACCTATACCTTTATATAGCAGTAGCAATTTAACCATCCGTACTGTGGCTTGAGCCAAATTCCTGCTGTCTTTTTTGCAGGTATCAGATGCTGTATCAGGCGGGGGTCTTTATTTCTCGTTCCTCTGCCAGCTGTATACGAATCCGAGAGATATGGCTTCTGGCTATATTGCAGGTAAAAATTTCCCTCACCAACGTTTCCCCTTCTTCTCCATTGAATAATTCCTTCTCATCCGCTTAAAACAGATCCTCTCTTGACTGTTACATTTATTCCGCTCCTCCCACTTGCTTTGTATTTACGTGTCAGAATTATTTATATTTGGCCAACTTTCATAGGCTGAAGGTGGTTTGCATCAGGCATACAAAAAAAATAACAAAATCTGACTACCGTAAACAATTTGACGTTCTGTTAACATCATAAAATAGTTGTAAAAAATCAACCGGGGGGGGGGGGGGCGGGATTCATCAGGGGCCTAAGCTGCTACTATCTGCAAAAGATGCTTGATTTTAAAAACCTGAGAACAAGGACTGATTAAGAACAGAAAAGAAGCCAGTGAGCCTTTATTTGAATAATGTGTGACCTGCCACCCTTTAAGCTTTTTCTTGTCTGTGATTTGGCTTCCAGACAATTGCTACTGTTTTACCAGACTAATTTTCTTCTGTTCTCCCTCAAGTGCCTGAATATGGTGTTTCTTCTGCTTGCCGTCTGCTACATGTTTTTACCCAGCATCTATGTGGTTTTCGTGCTAATATTGTATGAGGGATTGCTGGGAGGAGCCGGCTATGTGAACACTTTCCATTGTGTCAGCGAAGAGGTGAGTTTGAGGGAAGAAGCAAGAGGAAGAGGTGGGATTGGAAAGATGGAAGGACAGTCATATGTTGGGTGGCTAGAGGAGAGCATCATTTCATGCTTCAATGTATAGAACTAATATAAACATTCTATGACACTGCATTGCCCTTTTTTCATAATCCTTGGCATCCTGCTGGCCATAATACCTTAAAACTGGCTAGAGAGTTTCCACATCACCCCACCCCATTTTAAGTAGGAAACACATCAAAATTGTAGCATAGACTCTAAATATAGCTTTTTAATAGCTTTCAAAGCAACCTCCCAGATCTAGTCTGTTTTGTAGGGGCCTTTTCACCAGCTGGTCAAAAAAACCATAAGTTGTGGCCCTTTACCAGAAGGTTACCCACACCTGGAATAAAAGATGGGATCATTACAAGAATTTGCAGGATTTCTCTGCAAACAAACTCAGTGGTCCTCTTTAACCAGTGTAGGATAAAAGTAGCATTTTCATCACTTGTTTTGCAAATGGGGAGAACTGGGCATTTCAGCCAGGGGACAATCTTCAAGTTGGAAGGAACAGTTAATTTCTTTGGAGACTTGGATATTTGGATACCCAACTTCTGCTTCAATACTTTCAGTGAACCTAATTCATCCAGCACTTGTGCAAAATACTAGCATCTGTGGTTGGTTTCACATAGACTAAGCCCGAGGCGGCGAACCTATGGCATGCGTGCCACAGGTGGCACGCAGAGCCCTCTCTGTGGGCATGTGCGCCGTCACCCCAGTCCTAGCCCTTCAGCTAGGTTTTGTAAAACCTTTTCACTTTAGGCCTCCGCCGCCGTGAGCAAAAAAAAAAAAAGGTTCAATCAATCAATCAGTTTCAACTTCTTGCGGGAAAAAAAAGTTGGAATTGATTGATTGAACTTTTTAGTCCCACCCACTCTGCTGTTTCCACCATAGCCACGCCCACCCAATTGGCCACACCCACCGAACTGGCCATGCCCACCTGGCACCCGACAATACATAAGTGGGTTTTGGGTTGCAGTTTGGGCACTCAGTCTCTAAAAGGTTTGCTATCACTGGACTAAGCCATGGCTGGTTAAAAATAGAGTTCATAAGCTGCAGTGGCCTGGTTCACATCTTATACTAAACCCTATACTAAACCATATAAGAACAGTCATTTGCCACATATAAAACAGCCAGAAGTAAGCTGTTCTGTCCCCCCCCCCCCGCCCGGGTACAAACAGACAGACAAGCAGGCACAACTAGCAAGGGTTAATTCCTCAGGCTTTAGTAATTGCCTTCTGATAAGGCCTTGACAGCAAAATACAAACAGTCGGCCAAAATAGGCTCGTTACCTCAAGTGTGCTGGAATGAGATAACTTCCAAACAATTACTCAAAATGAGTCCAAGCAAACAGTCCAGAAATAGAAGTACAGAAGCGTTGTCAAGAATTCAGGCCAGGGTTTCAAACAGGTAATAAATCCGACAGACTTCCGAAGATGTGACCAGAAGTTGATTCAATTATTGTTCGTCACAAAGTCCTGAGAGCAGCCACACCCCCTTTTGTACCTTGTGGGGTGTGGCTCAGTGACTCAGCTAATCCCTGACCCTCCTACTCTTCCTACGCTGCTGTAAACGCTTGGCTCTGCACCGTTCTCAGGGATCTAGCCATGATTCATCTCCACTGCTCTCCATCTGCTGCAGCTGCTCTGGCTCACTCCCAGCCTGGCTAATCACAGGCTGCTCCTGTCGGCCTTCAGATGGAGATGGAGGCCTTGCCAGAGGGGAGGGTGCTGGAGAGGAAGGCCTTGCCAGTTCCTCCCCATCATCCTCAGAGTCCTCTTCCTCGGGTAGGACAGGCTCGGGGGTCGGGGCCACAACATAAACTGTGTACAGTATTACACTTTGAAGGGAGAACAGAAACCCACATCTAATGTCATGGCAGAGAAATATTATATATTTTTTTCTCTTTTTCCTCCCTGCAGAGCAAGCCGGAACATCGAGAATTTGCCATGGGGGTAGCTTGCATAGCCGACACTTTGGGCATCTCACTCTCGGGAGCCATCGCTATTCCTGTCCACAACTATTTCTGTCACCTTTCTTGAAGCCTGTTTTCCAGAAGGATTAACAGATGTCTCAGCACATTACACCTTTGTTCTTGAGAGCAGCAAACGACTGTTCTTCTTTTAAAGATGTGTTTATACCCCCCCAGAGTTAGTTATTCTAATAATTTGGATTGTATTTTAATGTCAGCTCTTATCGCTGGTTGCATTATAGCCCTGCCTTGCTCAGGGATGAAAATGATGAATTATTAGCATCATCAGTCTTGCTTTGCTTGCTCATCACAAGAGGTGAACAGAAGTGGACTCCTCCTGGCTCGGTGGCTTTGACTGCTTCATTTCTGCTGTGCTTTGCATCACTATAAGATGTGGTCTCTTGGCTCTACATGGTTAGATTATTTTTTCCCTTCTTTCTGCACCTGACCTGGTTACAGCAAGCAACTGATGACTTGGACCCTGGTTCACAATGCACATCCCACAACACGTGCGCTCAGTTGTGTCTGAGGGGTGAGAAATAGCTGTAACAATGATGTAACAGCATGGAACAATATTGTTTCCTGCTCAACTCTACGTTGGGCTTTGAGGAATGTAACGGTTTAGCTTTCTTTGTTGATTAACCAATGATTTATCAAGAATGTGATTTTTTAATTTTTGCTAGCTTTTAGCACGATTTGTTCATGTTCTTTCTTTTCGGTAGGAAAGCTGATAGACCAGACCCAAATGCCCTTAATGTTAATAACTGATTTAATACCTTGATTATGTTAAAACTTCAGGTGATATTTGTAGGCAAGCTGTCACCTGTTTTCATAGAAACAAAAATAGGACTGCATGTCCAGAAACCCAAAAATTAGGAAGCTTGTAAATTTCAGTTTTGGAAAATGGCCAAATGTTTTTTTGTTTTAAAATGTCTTATAATTTGAAACCAGCCCATTGCTGAATCCCTTATTTGGATTGATTTTGCAACTATGGTATTTAAAGCATTGCAAAGCAGATAGAAACCTCTTGATTTTGCTGGGCCAACATTCACACAAACAGAAAGTAGATCTGATGCATTCTGAAGAAGAAACAGTATCATGAGTATTTTAATTAATGCCTGCAGTCTGAATATTTTACTCATTTTTAGAAGAGCAATTGTGTTTGCAGAACATGCTAAGCCATGTTGTTGTTTGGCTATGTGGGTTATCTAAGTCAACCCAGGGCAGGTTAATGAATGTAATTAAGGTGGAAGGTCTTAACGATGATCTCTTAACTATGCCTGGGGTCACTCTTCGGAGAGAAAGAGCTCCTCTTTGATCTGTGCCTGTGAGGCAGGCTTTATTTTGCTGTTGCTAGTAGAAAAGAAATAGATACTTGCAAAATAAATGAAGGTGAAGAAAGATGACTAGGAACAGAACTTTGATTTCCAAGGAAATTCAAGATGCATCTGTTAATTAACAGCATTTTGATCTTTTCTTTCAAACTTCAGGTCAAGGTCTATATTTCATTCTAAAGACAGGCTTCTCTGGCTGAAATGCCATTGTTCTTGCTCTTTGTATTGAAAAGTCAAAAAACTGTACTGGTGAATTGAGATGTTAATTATGTATTCTGTTTTCATGGGGCTGCAGTACTGCAGACAGTTGAATAGCCCACCATCGTGCAAGGGGATGCAATACCATCTTATAGGAAAAGGAAGCAGAACAAATATGTTCTGGGAGGTGATAATACTGCTCTATAGGGCATTGGTGAGACCAGACTTGGAATGCTGCATCCAGTTTTGGTCACCAGGATACAAAGAAGATGTTGAGACCTTAGAAAGAGTGCAGGGAAGAACAAGTAAAATGCTAAGTGTCCTGGAGGCTAAACTGTATGGTGAAGAGTTAAGGGAACTAGGAATGTTTAGTCCCAAGGGTCTTCAAACCTGGCCCTTTTATGACTTGTGGACTTCCAACTCCCAGAATTCCTCAGCCAGCATGTCTGACTGAGGAATTCTGGGAGTTGAAGTCCACAAGTCATAAAAGGGCCAAATTTGAAGACCCCTGGTTTAGCTTAACAAAGAGAAGGCTTAGGGAAGATGTGATAGCCATCTTCCAATACTTGACAGATCATCACAGGGAAGAGTGAGTCAGTTTATTCTTCACAGCACCTGAGGGCAGGACAAGAAGCAATGGGTGGAAGTGTACACAGCTTACTTCTGGCTGTTTTACATGTGGCAAATGACTGTTCTTATATGGTGTGTTTGACTAGGGTTTAGTATAAGATGTGAACCAGGCCACTGCAGCTTATGAACTCTTATTTTTAACCAGCCATGGCTTAGTCTATATATGAAGCCAACCACAGATGCTAGTATTTTGCACAAGTGATTGCTGGATAAATTAGGTTCATTGAAAGTATTGAAGCAGACATTGGGTATCCAAATATCCAAGTCTCCAAAGAAATTAACTGTTCCTTTCAACTTGAAGATTGTCCCCTGGCTGAAATGCCCAGTTCTCCCCATTTGCAAAACAAGTGATGAAAATGCTTGTTTTATCCTATACTGGTTAAAGAGGACCACTGAGTTTGTTTGCAGAGAAGCTTCCCTAAAATAATAGAATTCCAGAACCAAAGTCATGCGTACAGTAGTGAGTTAATACAGACTTTGCTAGCTGCAATATAATGGTAAAATGACATTCTAGAGAACCTTGTCAATTAGAAGTGAAATTATAAATTGGTTATTAAATTGCAATATTCACTAACAGGCTTTAAATGTAATCCAAACGCAACACAAGATTCCTATATATGTTTGCAAACAGTGTTTAATAGGCTTAATTTGCTCAAACATAGAAGAGTGTATTGTTTCTATGAAATGTATAATGTACAGATGAGTATTTATCATTTGTGTTGTTCAAAATCTGTTTCAGTAAGCAAGGAGCTTAACCCCCTCATAGCTATGCTGATTTTGTTGTGTGCAGTATAGATTGTTTAAATGCCACTGAAGATAATGAGTCTTTTGTTTTAGCTTAATAATTGTGATTGGTTCATATCCCAGGGGCATGGGCACATTATACATATTTTTATTGCAATGGAAGGGAAAGTTAAATACAGTGGAATAAATTGTACTAACCAAATTTATTTTAATTTAAATGTATGTAATTATTTGCTCTTACCCTCCCTCCCCCCACTTCCCATGTAGCAAAGCTAAATTCACTTGCTGTTTCCAATGGAAGGCAGTTATACGGATGTGGGACTTGTAAAATATGCCCCCAAAGTATAATTTTCTGTAGCTACTTAAGAAATGTTCAGTTTGTTTATTTATTTTTGTCGAGTAAATTGAATAAACCGATAAAATATCGTTTTTGTCCTGAATTACTTTATTAGTGTGCGCGGATATCAGCGTACGGTACCCATTTTTTTGAGAACATAATTAAAAACTGACGTAATATGGAGGAAAGACAGCGGAAAGGGGGATCCCGATTCAAATCAGAAAATCCACGTGAAAAAAAGATCGTAATTATTAACCCCACCCCCACCGCCCTGAGTCCTTCGGGAGAAGGGCGGTATACAAATTAAATTATTAAATTAAATTATTAAATTGTTAAAATGCGGCAAGGCGTGGACAGCAAAAAGACAGTAGATTCACATGCTTTACACTTTCCAAGGGGGCGCTAGACTGATACAGCTTGGACTTGAGCTTGCAAACTCTATGGTCAAAAACTTTGTGGCTCTTCAGTAGCCGAAGCCGCCAGAAAATGGGGGAGGGTCTTCGATGAGCGGAAGGAGTCATCAATTCTGCGACAGAGCATTTCTTCATCCTTTTAGGCCCCAGGAGGCGACGACTGGAAGGTCCTGCGCTTGCCCAGTGGCTGCGTGGAGACTAGGCTTCTTGCTCGGCGCGGGCCGTGGTGAGTGCGTGTTGACGCCGATTGCTGGGCGGTGGAGGCCGGAGAAGGCGAAGGGGAAGGGGAAGGTGGATGGAAGAGCTAGAGGGCGGGAGGGGGAAGCGACGGTAGAGTATTTGAGCTAGCCGTAAATGGTAATAGGCACAATCGGGGCTTTTTTTCTCGTGGGAACGCTCAGAACGGAGGTCCGGCACCTTTTTTTTGGATGGAACCTTGTAGGCTAGGCAAGGCGGGTTGTATGACATGTGTGAGTTCCGGCACCTTTTTTCTTTTACAAAAAAAGCACTGGGCACAATACATTCTTGAAGAGCCTTGGTGGAGCAGTGGGCTAATGCCTCCTTAAGTCAGCGTTTCCCAACCTTTAGGAACTTGAAGATGCGTGGACTTCAACTCCCAGAATTCCCCAGCCAGCTATGCTGGCTGGGGAATTCTGGGAGTTGAAGTCCACGCATCTTCAAGTTCCTAAAGGTTGGGAAACGCTGCCTTAAGTAACACCAGCTGCCTGCAATTAGTGCAGGTTCGCATCCCACCAGGCTCAAGGTTGACTCAGCCTTCCATCCTTCCAAGGTAGGTAAAATGAGGACCCAGATTGTTGGGGGCAATTAAGCTGACTTTGTAATAATGCCGCTTGGGGGGTGTATGAAAGCCCTAATAAGCAGGTATATACATAGAATGAAGGCTACTGCTAAGCTTGTAAGCCGCCCTGAGTCTTCGGAGAAGGGCGGGATATAAATGGGATTAAAATAAAATAAATAAATAAAATTCTTTTCCGGCATGTCCGCCTTCCTTTGATCGGTTAATTTTAAATATTATTTAGCTGACTTTTGGACACAAGTTTTGGTAAAGTTTACGTAGAGCAATGGGTAGTGTTGTTATTAATTATTACCTATCGGCTTTCCCCCAACCAGATGTTCTCCAGATGTGTTGGTCTTCAACTACGACAATTCCCATGGGGGGGCTAAGGATTGTGGGAGGAAGGCCAATACAGCCGGAGGGCGTCAGGTTGGAGAGGAAAAAAGCCACATGTGTATAGAAAAAAATGTCATTGACTCCCAGCGCTTTCCAGCAACAACTAGCACAAGGGTGGAAGAGGTTGGGGGAGGACATTGCTCAACGTTTTACGAAGGAGATTCCTTGGGAATGGCGATGCCAGATGTGCAGTACCACATCAGGTGTATATGGATACACTGGGCTTTTCTGCTTGTTTTTTGTTTTGTTTTGTGAGGGAAGATGGTAGGGTTGCCTGGTTATTAAATTACGATAAGTCTATATTAGGCTTCCTATTATAATTGTGATTTTTATTAATTGTATCAGTGGACTGGCTGGACAGGCTACATACCTAATCTCAAGGACTAGAAATCTCATCCATTTAATGGTTTCAGTTACATCTAATATTTGGTTTCTGCTCGGGAGGCAAAGTTTCTCTTGATCAAAGAGTACAAACATTGATGTTCCATTTTTTCAAATCAATAAAAAATAAATGCATACATATGAAAGCATTATATTCACTGGACTTTTCAATCTTTATCCTCCAGGGTCAGAAATTGTATGTGAGTGACAATCCAAAGTTGTCACCATGTCGCGTTTCTTTACCACTGGCTCAGACAGTGAGTCAGAATCATCGCTCTCTGGAGATGAATTAGTAACCAAACCTGTTGGAGGCAATTTTGGGAAACAGTAAGTATGACCGGAATGGTAAGGATTGGAGAGATGGGTTCAAAGCTTCCTAGAAAATAATTAGATTGGGTAAAATGGACGGAATGAGACTTTGGGACAGATTTTCCACATTGTTTCAGATTGCTGAATGAAAATATATGATATTGCAATTTGCATTTCTAGTCTAGTTCCAGAATAGCATTAGGCTCAGAAGTGTAGAAGCTAATCTCAAGTCCATAATTAAGAATAGTCTAGGAAAAAAAAACATTCAGGTGTTAATATTGTTTGTTGAAGGATCCCTGTACAGATGCATTCAAAAATGTTAGAAAACAATCCTCTTGGTGATTTTTTTTAATAACTTGGCATGAGCTCTCTGTCTTACAATTATTCCCCTCTGACTTCCAGTTTCCTCTGTCAGTTATTCACAGATATCTATCAACTGTTTCTCTCTTCTTATAGGCCTCTGCTGCTGAGTGAGGATGAAGAAGATACAAAGAGAGTTGTGCGCAGTGCTAAAGACAAAAGGTATGTATAGATTGTTACCGGAAGAAGGACTCCCAAAGTTTGGAGGATTGAACCAAATTATATTTTTCAATCTCTGCAAAGCCCCTTATCCTGTTGGTAACTGGTTTCCATTGGGCTTAGTGGCATTGTTTTCTCTGAGCCCATAGCCTTTATTCATTGCTTAGATATATCTCCTTGTTTTGTCTTTTTTCATTCCCCCCCCCCCGGTTTAATTGTTCGTTGTCTACTTTTTCCCGTGTGCCAGATTTGAGGAACTAACCAATTTGATCAAAACAATACGGAATGCTATGAAGATCCGAGATGTCACCAAATGTCTGGAGGAATTTGAGTTGCTGGGCAAGGCTTATGGGAAGGCCAAGAGTATTGTCGACAAGGAAGGGGTGCCCCACTTCTATATCCGCATCTTGGCAGATCTCGAGGACTATCTCAACGAGGTATTAGCTGGGGATCATGAAAGACAAGAAAATTGTTGATTTTGGGGGGTGGGGAGTGCCTGACGAGGAAATATTACCTATCTGTTGGGGAAAGCACTTCTTTATTGAAACATGCTCCCCCCTGTGATACAAAAGAAATGGGTCACATCTAGCAGGTCTACTATGGGTCTTTGATCAGAAAAGTCCTTGATGGAGGTCACGTAACAGTGGGCTTCCGAACTGAGGCAAAGGTGTAAGTATAATCTTTCCTGACTATCCCTGTCTCTTTATTTTGAGCTAGTTGCCGGTTCGTGATTAATTAATTACAATATAGTTCTGTGCAAGGGGTAAGCTCCCGTTAACTCATCCCAGCTCCTGCCCATCGAGCATTTCGAAAGCATGCAAGTGCAAATAGATTAATAGGTACCATTTTGGTGGGAAGATAGTAGCGTTCTGTGCACCTTTGGCGTATAGTCATGCTGGCTACATGACCATGGAAATTATCTGGGTCCCTTGGCCAAGAAAAGGTGATGAGCACCGTGCCCTAGAGTCGAGACACGACTGAGTGAAACCTTTGCCTTGTAATGTAGATAGTGCAGGCTCGTGTCATTTTTAGAAATTTAGAAATCATGATCTATTTTCCTTTATTGGGGATTGGTTAACCAATACATCTGAAAGTAACTTTGGTTGATGTAAAAAAATAATAATAATTGACGTTATGCTACACGTGAAAGCTAAATCTAAAAGCTTCTAAAAAGCATTTTGTTCATTTCAAGAAAGTCATCTTGGTAAATCATTCCAGTTTTTCTGCAGAAACATTTGGGAAGAAAAAAAATCCTAGTAAATACATTTTCTTCAAAAAAAAAAGAATACTGGTATTCAAACTTTAGGCCCTTTTGCTGGTTTCTCTTCTCTTTAGAACTCTTGTGTAATGGGCTGATAATCAGTGCTGCCAACTCATATTTATATATGAGCCTTCCTATTTGTTAAGATCAAATTATTTTAATCAGCTCCTCCAGTCATTATTTACAAAGCATTCACCTAGTGCAAGGGTAGGCAACCTTGGCTCTTTCATGACTCATGGACCTCAACTCCCAGAATTCCTGAGCCAGCTATGCAGGCTCAGGAATTCTGGGAGTTGGAAGTCCATGAGTCATAGAAGAGCCAAGGTTGCCTACCTACCCCTGACCTAGTGTCTGTATGATGCTTAACCACTACGATCCTCAGCGCGGCTAGAAGTCGTGGAAGTTGGAAGCCAGCATCTGGTTGGCATCGGGTTAAAACAAAGTCATCATCTGAGATCTATTTTCAGAGATTACGTAGCTCCAGCAATAGTTGTAACCTTTTTGGTAGTGATGGCTCATTTATAAACCCCTCCCCCCCTACACACAGACCTTTCTCTACATTCATTTAATACTAATCCATTAATAATAGTTTCAGTAGCTATCTGGATTTTGGAATTGGCATGTTTTTGATGGTTTAGCTTGTTTGTTTTCCCAATTTTTCTTTCATAGTTTAAGCCTTTTTGTGATCGTTGCTTTGGCCTGAAAGAACTCTTCTGCTACCCTGAAGTGTAACAAACTCAGTGCTTTGTATCTGAGTTGGGTATTTGAAAAATGCTATCTCCATTAATCATTGATACTTGCTGTTTCTGAGGCATCTTGATGGCAAGAGGGCACGTAAGCCTGTGCTGTATGCACAATATTAACTGGATCCTAGGAGAGTAGTTTATTGAATGGACTAAGTGTCACACAGCTTGAGTAAGCAACGAGTGCTGCCTCTCTGTATGCCATTTTTTGTCTTCTGTAGGTTTGGGAAGACAAGGAAGGCAAGAAAAAAATGAACAAGAACAATGCCAAAGCACTGAGTACCCTCCGCCAGAAGATCCGGAAGTACAACCGAGATTATGAAACCCAGATCACTGCTTACCGCCAGGTACTGAGCCACGCAGGAAAGGCTGCAGAGACGTATTTTACAACAGCTGCTGTCTGGAATTGATGGCTTAGCTGGGTTGTCCATCCTTCACACTAACGGCAAACGTGTAGGATTATGGCTGAAGAGAGGACTTTTGAAACAGTCACATTTGCGATGGACAAGAAAGTTGTTTGGCTAATACGGGGCGGGGTAGCAAAATACATATCACGATCTCGGCATGTTGGGTCATGTTCTCCTAGAATCCTGAGCTGTCGGCTGATGAAGATGAGGACAAGAAAAGTGACGATTCGGAGGGTAAGTGATGATGCAGGAGCCAGGGCAGTTGGAAGGATGTCCTCTTGCTCCGAGTAAGCGTTTTCATAGGATTTGTTGGTTGAAATCTTCCCCTCTCAATGGTTCCTCCTGTTTTCCGCCTTCAGGATCCTCTTCCTCCAGTGAGGATGATGATGATGGAATAAGTGCAGCAGCCTTCTTGAAAAAGAAAGAGGGAGCAGTTGAGAGTCGCAGCAAGTTTCTCAAAAAGATAGAGGTGAGAGTTCCGGGAAAGAGCCTGAAGGAAAGATTTTATGACTCACCTCCTCGGGGCTGTCCAGAAGGATTCAGAGTAGGAGAACCCAAGCCTCCCTGGTGGGATGTAAGACAGAATCTCCCATTTTTCTCAGCCAGATTATCCACGTCAATCAGATTTTATTAGAGACAAAGCAGTTTTCTGCTAGAGCAGGGGTAGGCAACCTCGGCTCTTTTATGACTCGTGGACTTTAACTCCCAGAACTCCTGAGTCAGCTATGCTGACTCAGGAATTCTGGGAGTTGAAGTCCATGAGTCATAAAAGAGCCGAGGTTGCCTACCCCTTTGCTAGAGGGACCTTTGCTATGCCGTGGCAGAACATTCCTTTGGAATATGATCTGGAGTAATATATACATATATCTATATTTTTTCCGACAGGACGAAGACGAGGAAGAAGAGGAGTCAGATGATGATGAAGATTGGGGCTCATCAGATTCAGAATCTGATTCAGAGTCAGACGAAGATGAGGGCAAATACACCTCCTTGGCTTCAAAATTCCTTAAGAAGTAAGGACAACATTCCTTAGAGAGGCAAGGGGAGGTGGGAGCCTTACCTTCGTGCAGCATCATCCATCATGTGCGACAGGTGGTTTATAATGGTAATTGGGACCTGGGATTTCCCTCGCTAAAGAAGTGCAGTTGTAAAATGTGGCATCACGACAACCCCAGCAGTTCCATTGCTATTTTTAAGTGATTGCCGTGGGTGGTTAAAGCAAGCTGCCAGCTTTTAACAAGCGAAGTCAGTGGAAGTCAGAGGTCCCTGGTGGGTAAGTGGCTACTGTCAGGGATCAAAGGGCACAGAAGTAGCCACCAATTTTTGTGATGTGCAAGTTCACGCACTCATGGGGGCAGCTGCTGCTGGTTTGGGGAGGGTGTGCAAACTGCCCTGTGCTCTGCCACCTTTGCCACCCTCAACTGACCCCGTCTCCTGTTGCTAATGTAGGCATGGCACCAGTCTTTATGAAGCCTTCCTGAGACCACACATGATATTCTTGAAGCCTTATGAGAAGGCTGCCTGCATCCTCAGAAAGGAGGGCTCATAACAGCCACCAGTTGCCTCATGAAGGGCACACCTTGTCAGGAGCAGAAAGAAGAATAGCTATTACTTAGATTTATATACCACTTCGTAGTGTTTTACAGCCCTCCCAGAGCAGTTTACAGAGTCAGCCTATTGCCCCCAACAATCTGGGTCTTCATTTTACTGACCCTCGGAAGGATGGAAGGCAAAGTCAAATCTTGAGCCGATCAGAATTGAACTGCTGGCAGTCGGCAGAATTAGCCTGCAATGCTGTCTTCTAACCACTGCACCACCACAAATCAGTGGGGGCAGCAGTGTTCATGGCAGCTGAACGGCAAGAGTTCATGCTGTGGTCGATGTCAGTAGGTTGCAAAGTGTCCAGATTTTGTTTACATGACCATGGTGGCGCTGCCTTAACGTCAGGGACCAAGCATAAGTGACATTCTTTCAGTGCTGTCATAACTTCAAATGGCCACAGAATGAATGGTTGTTAAGCGAGGACTTAATGTATAACCATATTCCTCATGTTTCAAGCTAAACAGATTGTACTTTCCTTGTTGAATCTTAAATGTTTTCGCTTTGTGCTTACCTGTCTAGAGGGCAGATGTTTTAGGTTATAACCAGCAGCCCCAGTCTATAGCAGGGCTTTTCAACCAGTGGAACGGGTACCACCTGTGGTACATTGGCACCTGGCAGGTGGTACTCGTCCATCCTAGAAAAGTGGTAGCAGGGGAGGGGAATGAGCTGAACCGGTGGCAGCACTGCACAAGCTTGAGCAAGAGATGGCTGGAGCTGCAGGGCTGTCAGGGCTCAGTGGAAGTGCCAGGATCAGCGCCAGGCTCCAGCTGGAGCTCAGCACTGATCCTGGCGCTTCTGCTGAGCCCAGAAGCACCGATCAGCTGGAATGTTGCAGCATCTCCAGGTTCTTGTGATTTACATTCAGATGCTTGGCAAATGATTCATATTTATGACAGCCACAGTGTCCCAGGGTCACGTGAGGTGACCAAAACCTGCTGCAACCACCCAGCAGAGGGGGGTGGGGGAATAAAAACCAAACACCCACCCCACCCCCGCTGCCAATCTTCAACAGAAATGCTGACAACAATGAAAACCTCGGACAGGAGGAAGAGCGCCGACAGGCAGGCAGGCAGGCAGGTGTCTTGCTGGGCTGTCGCTTGGTGCACTTTTTTCAGTGCCATTGTAACTTTAACTTCGAACAGTCGCTAAGCGAACTGTTGTAAGTTGAGGACTACCTGTACTCATGTGATCACAATTATTTTTTCAACATTCCCTGCCAGCTTCCCAAAAGCAAGGTCAGGAAAAGCTGGCAGGAAGTTGGAAGTCTTGATTACACGAGCTCCTTGCTTAATGACTGCAGTCCTCATTTAATGACGGCAACCAGGACTGCTGGAGTGGCTGTCACTAAACCGCATGGTCGCAGGACACTGTGCTTGATGACGTCATTTGGAATCCCTGGTCCCAATTGCTGTTGATAGATGCAGATTTCCTCTAGGTGGAAAGCTACAGCACTTGGATCTATTTATTAGTAGTTGATTCCGATCTTAGCAGACCAGGGATCTGTGCAAAGGTAGTTAGATATCAGGGACATCTCGGTACATTGGAGTAACATCATCTTGGCTGTGAAGGTTTGGATTCAAATGCACTTGGCGGGATGGAAAGCAAGGGAGCTGTTTTCATTAGAGCAGGTTCGATCTGCAGTATTCAAAACCCAACAATGTTTCTGGGATGAAGTGTAGGTAGCTCAAGATTTTTGAATCGCAGCGTTGGGGGGAAAAAACAACACACACACCCCACCGAAAACCGGATCTGTTTAATCCTCCCAAAATTAGAGTTGGCACGGAGGAGGAAAAGAGGATTCTGGAGAAGAAAAAAGAAGATAAAGCCAAGAAAAAACAAGACCGTAAATCCAAAAAGTATGAAGACGATGAAGAAGACGAAGGCGGCGAATGGGAAAAAGTCAAAGGGGGCGTCCCTCTGGTTAAGGTGAGGCATTGCCAGTGGCTTCCTCTTTCCAGCTGGGAGATTAGCCAGAGAGGGAGTAGAAAGAATTGGGAAATTTTATCCTTTCTTTTTTGTTTCCTCCCCCCCCCTCCCTGTAGGAAAAGCCAAAGATGTTTGCTAAGGGCACAGAGATCAACCATGCTGTGGTAGTGAAGAAACTCAATGAAATTCTACAGGCTCGTGGCAAGAAAGGCACCGATAGGTGAGACAAATGAATTTTAACATCACTGGGCAAGAGTAACTAAAATCATTCTCAAATTGACGGCTTGCTTTTTGTGTGTGTGTGTGTGTGTGTTCCTCTGGGAGGCTGTCATTATGAAAAGGAATGATGGCGGTAAAAATATATATACACAGAGCATGTCTGCCTTGCGTGATACTGAACTCTTCCTCTGAAAAGATTTGGTCAGTTCTGAGCTTCATGTGCACATTTAATACACGATGCAATATCTTGTGCCCTGAAGCAGACTTCATCTTTCATCTGGGTGATAGTAAGGAGGAATTGAGCGACACCTGCTGCTAAAAGGTAAAGGTTCCCCCGCACATGCGTGCTAGTCGTTTCCAACTCTAGGGGCCGGTGCTCATCTCCGTTTCAAAGCCGAAGAGCCAGCGCTTGTCCGAGGACATCTCCGTGGTCATGTGGCCGGCATGACTAGATGCCAAAGGCGCACGGAATGCTGTTACCTTCCCACCGTAGTGGTCCCTATTTTTCTACTTGCATTTTTTACGTGCTTTCGAACGGCTAGGTTGGCAGAAGCTGGGACAAGTAACAGGCACTCACTCTGTTACGTGGCACTCGGGATTCGACCCGCCAAACTGCCAACCATCTGATCGACAAGCTCAGTGTCCTAACCCACTGAGCCAGTTTACCGTATTTTTCTGTGTATAAGTTGCTTATTTATTTCCTGCAAACACCCTGTTCAAAAAATCAGGTGCGTCCTATACAAGTGCGGCGTCTTAATACACGGAAAAATAATGCTAACCTCCGCAGCCCAGGGCACCCCTGTGTGGGTTCTTTACATGCCGCTGTCATGCCGCTTGGGGCAGGTGTCAAGCCCCTGTGGGCTTGCCACTAACGGGAGGGGGGAGGGGGCAAGATCGTCAGCCAGCCGGCCGGCCGAACTTCCAGATTTGCCGGCTCAGCTTTTTCAGCGCTCTGCCAAACAGCGGGGAGTTTAAAACCTGCCTTGGCTTCCCCTTGCCTTGCTGTCATGCTGGTGCTCACGCCGGTTTGTTCACCAGGGTCGGAAGGCTGCTACTGTGAACTGGCTATGGATGCTCAACGTGCCGGATGCTGGTTAGGGGGGGTGGGGCCAGCCAGGAGGCATCTATTTAGAGTGCTGGGAGGCAGTTGCTCCCAGCGCTGACTTGTTTTGCTGAAAGCTTGGAACTTGCATGCCAGAGCGTCTTATACAAGGGCGCATTTTATAGATGGAAAAATGCGATACGTCAACCCCAGTTAAATGTCTGTGTGGAGTTTCTCAGTCATCCCGGTCATGGTTGTCCCAAAGGTGCTTTTGCAAGAGGCAATTGGACTTCCTTTGTTTTTCCTTGAAGACACTTCGCTTCTCATCCCAGAAGCTTCTTCAGAACTGAAGAAGCTTATTCTATTATCCAACCTCCAGAAACAACGGTAAATCATCCAAACTTGTGGCATGCTAAAGGATGGCTATTTGAAATGGGGGGGGGCTGACCTTTTTTGAACTTTTTATCCCCACACCGTGGAAGTGGGCATAAGGCTTGTGTCTAGAGTTTGCTGTGGCTTGTTTGCATCAGGCCAGACTAGACAGAAAGGAGAAGCCACATGTTCCAAGTTGAGGTTATAATCCAACCTCTTCACCTGTCAGGCAAGTTTGAGAAGGACTTCTGCAGAAGAAGGGGTGTGGCCAAAGATTTCCATCTTCTTTTACGTTAGAGCTTTGCCTTCACAGATTTTCAATGTCTACTCTTTAACACTCCCAAACTAAGCAAACAAAAGCCTTTCAAAATTGACATTTGGCTGTTTCAATATTCTCCTGCACAGCTCTGCCTGCATCCAGGTAATCCAAAGTTAATTGTTGATTGTAGGGATGGTTGCAGCCTCCTGCTCCGCTCCAAAGACTTGGAGCAGAGGAGTCCCCGAGTCCGGAGCTAATTCAGGCTTCGGGGGGGCTCTCACCCTTCAACCCCCAGAATTTGAACTCTGGTGGTCTAGGGGAGCTCTACCCCTACCTAAACACTCACCCCCCCTTCTTCTCCCGAGGAGAGGGTTTCCGAGCTGCAAAACAGCTGCTCATCGCTGTTTTAGCGGCTGCAACGGAAAACAACGGGGCTGACGGCCGGAACGACCGCCATCGACGGAGCCTTGCCACCCGGAAGTCGAAGTCCAGTAAACTGTGCTGAGTTTGAGGAAGTAACTCAAAATAATAACCTGCCATCTCCTCACACATACTGTCACAGTAGTCTCTACCCTTTCTGTCATCTTCCACAGGGCTGCCCAGATCGATCTTCTGCAGCTTTTGGTTGGAATTGCAGCAGAGAACAACCTGGGGGTGGCCATGGACCTCAAAATCAAGTTCAACATCGTCGCCTCTTTATATGACTACAACCCCAACTTAGCTACATACATGAAGGTATGGGGGAATAAGGAAGGAAGGTACAGGTGAAACTCGAAAAATTAGAATATCGTGCAAAAGTTCATTTATTTCAGTAATGCAACTTAAAAGGGGAAACTAATATATGAGATAGACTCATTACATGCAAAGCAAGATAGTTCAAGCCGTGATTTGTCATAATTGTGATGATTATGGCTTACAGCTCATGAAAACCCCAAATCCACAATCTCAGAAAATTAGAATATTGTGAAAAGGTGCAATATTCTAGGCTCAAAGTGTCCCACTCTAATCAGCTAATTAAGCCATAACAAAGGGTTCCTGAGCCTTTAAATGGTCTCTCAGTCTGGTTCAGTAGGAATCTCAATCATGGGGAAGACTGCTGACCTGACAGTTGTGCAGAAAACCATCATTGACACCCTCCGTAAGGAGGGAAAGCCTCAAAAGGTAATTGCAAAAGAAGTTGGATGTTGCTCAAGTGCTGTATCAAAGCACATTAATAGAAAGTTGTGTGGAAGAAAAAGGTGCACAAGCAGCAGGGATGACCGCAGCCTGGAGAGGATTGTCAGGAAAAGGCCATTCAAAAATGTTGGGGACTTTCACAAGGAGTGGACTGAGGCTGGAGTCAGTGCATCAAGAGCCACCACACAACAGACGGATCCTGGACATGGGCTTCAAATGTCGTATTCCTCTTGTCAAGCCACTCCTGAACAACAAACAACGTCAGAAGTGTCTTACCTGGGCTAAAGGAAAACAAACCTGGTTTGTTGCTCAGTGGTCCAAAGTCCTCTTTTCTGATGAGAGCAACTTTTGCATCTCATTTGGAAACCAAGGACCCAGAGTCTGGAGGAAGAATGGAGAGGCACACACTGCAAGATGCTTGAAGTCCAGTGTGAAGTTTCCACAGTCTGTGTTGATTTGGGGAGCCATGTCATCTGCTGGTGTTGGTCCACTGTGCTTCATTAAGTCCAGGGTCAACGCAGCCGTCTACCAGGAGATTTTGGAGCACTTCATGCTTCTTTCCACAGACGAGCTTTATGGGGATGCTGACTTCATTTTCCAGCAGGACTTGGCACCTGCCCACACTGCCAAAAGCACCAAAACCTGGTTCAATGACCGTGGGATTACTGTGCTTGACTGGCCAGCAAACTCGCCTGACCTGAACCTCATAGAGAATCTGTGGGGCATTGTTGAAAGATGAGAGACATGAGACCGAACAATGCAGAAGAGCTGAAGGCCGCTATTGAAGCATCCTGGTCTTCCATAACACCTCAGCAGTGCCACAGGCTGATAGCTTCCATGCCACGCCACATTGAGGCAGTAATTGCTGCAAAAGGGGCCCAAACCAAGTACTGAGTACATATGCATGCGTATACTTTTCAGAGGTCCGACATTGTTCTATGTACACTCCTTGTTTTATTGATTGCATGTAATATTCTAATTTTCTGAGATTGTGGATTTGGGGTTTTCATGAGCTGTACGCCACAATCATCACAATTATGACAAATCACGGCTTGAACTATCTTGCTTTGCATGTAATGAGTCTATCTCATATATTAGTTTCCCCTTTTAAGTTGCATTACTGAAATAAATGAACTTTTGCACGATATTCTAATTTTTCGAGTTTCACCTGTAAGCTGGATTAATTTTGGTGTGCCGCAAGATGTTGTTCCTTGCCCGTATTGGCTGTGAGGTACACGACATGGAAGATTGGTTGTTTCATTCCTATAATACCAAGGTTGTTTATGAGTTCCTCTTTATTCTCTCCTTCTTTGCAGCCAGAGATGTGGCAAAAATGTCTCGCCTGCATTGATGAGCTTCTGGACATCCTCTTTGCACATCCCAACATCTTCATCGGACAGAACATTGCAGAAGATTCTGAAAACCTGGCCAACATTGAGCAGGTGGGTTTCTGCAGGTCCTCCCTGCCAATAAACCATTCTGCAACAAGTTATATAGGTAGTCCTTGACTTATGACTGGCTGCTTAGTGCCTATTCAGAGTTAAGATAGATTCCCCCCCCTCCCCCAAAGGTACTCACAATCTGGATTCAAAGTTCCAATGGCTGCTAACCCACTCCTGTGATCATATGATCACATTTTGGGTCCTTGGCACCTGGCCCACATTTGTGGCTGTTTGCAGCAACCTGTGGTCATACGATCACGATTTACAAAGGTGTTTCCTGCAAACTGATGTCAGCTTCCGATGTTTGAAAAAAAAAAAACACCCGTTGCAGACAATGGGTTCCCTTAATGACCATCACAAAAAAATAAAATCAGGTTGATCACATGGTTGCCTCCACAGCCGTCGTGATACGTGAATGAAAAATTCCAGGCTGAATGAAAATCCCAGGCTCTGTTGCAGTCATAAGTCAAGGACTACTTGTAGGGAGGGCTGAATGAAATCTGCAAAGATCAAAGAGGATGCTGCCGGACTGGCAGACCAAGAAAGAAAAGTGTTTTTATTTATGCCACTTCTCCAAGAATGCTGCATGGACAGTCCGCTCACCTGAATATCCTCCTACTTGAGAATGCTGGTGATTGTAACTCAGTGCAGTAGGAAAGTTCCACATTGGAGAAAGCTAAGCTAAAGCTACTAGTCCTGATCCCACTCCCTCCTTTTTTGCTTTTCCGTGGCCAGCCCCTTCGCATACGTGGGTGCATCTTGACCTTGGTGGAGCGGATGGACGAGGAGTTTGTTAAAATCATGCAAAACACAGACCCCCATTCTCAAGGTGAGTTTGTACATCAACATGTCTCTCATAAAGTGGTGCCTTAGAGCAGGGGTGTCAAACTCAATTTCATTGAGGGCCGCATCAGCTTTGCGGTTGCCCTCAGGGGGCCAGGTGGGTATGGCCAGGGTGGGCATGGCCTACTGGGTGGGCGTGGCTAGAGTGCGTATGGCCTACTGGGTGGGCATGGCCAGCTCTACATCGTTCGCATCAAGGGTGCCTATGGGGGCCCGGGCAGGAGTGGGACAGATCTGAGGGTCTCTGGCAGGAGGAGGGTCTCTGGGCCAGGGCCAAGGCAGTGGGGGCCGTTCCCTCACTGTTTTCAGGATGGCTTCGCGGGCCACATGAAACCACTTCGCGGGCCAGATATGGCCCACGGGCCTTGTGTTTGACATGTCTGCCTTAGAGGGAAGATGGACATCTATTGAAAATAGAGGTAATGAAGGGCAGTGGGTTGGGACAGGATGTACCTTGCGTGGTGATAGGAATATTTGGCTCCTAGATGAATGTTGTCCCAATCAGAATTGCCTCTTTTAACCAGACAGAGAAGGATTGGTTTCTTCAGAAATTTGGAGCCTGCTAAATTACAAGGTTGAAATTCACCCTTATTTTTTTCATGTTACTGTGCCTGCTTACAGACAAATGCACGTTGTTCAGCTGTCTTACATTATTTTACAAGAGAGGTATAGATAGCTATTTTTTAATTTATTTAGCGTATGGACTTGGTACGTGAAAGCCAGGAATCTACGGTGTGATTACAGAACAGTAGTTTGGTGGCCTAAGATTGCTAGTTCATTCAGTTCACACGTGTGTGCTATCCAGAGTGCATCACAGGGGGCGAACTAGCTTCACACAGAGAGCAGCTAGCGGTGTTCTGTAGGAACATCAGCATCCTCAAGAGTTAGGCTGGTCTGGCGGCAGTTGGTTTCTTGCTTCTGCCGTTAGTCCTACCAAAGTGGTACATATTTATCTACCTGCATTTGCATGCTTTTGAACTGCTAGGCTGGCAGAAACTGAGTGAGTGATGGGAGCTCACTCCATCACATGGTACTAGGGCAGTGGTCTCCAACATTTGCGGCTTGGCGGCCCGGCTAAGGGGGGGGGAGAGGAACCGGTCCACATGAGTGGCCAGCCAGCACATACATACAGTTGCAAGAAAAAGTATGTGAACCCTTTGGGATTATGTTGTTTTTTGCATGAATTGGCCATAAAATGCGCTCAACAGAACAGAATACGCCTTCTGGAGTGGCCCAGTCAGAGTTCTGACCTCAACCCGATTGAAATGCTGTGGCATGACCTTAAGAGAGCGATTCACACCAGACATCCCAAGAATATTGCTACACTGAAACAGTTTTGTGCAGAGGAGTGGTCCAAAATTACTCCAGATCGTTGTGCAGGTCTGATCTGCAACTACAGGAAACGTTTGGTTGAGGTTATTGCTGCCAAAGGAGGGTCAACCAGTTATTAAGTCCAAAGGTTCACATACTTTTTCCACCCTGCACTGTGAATGTTTCCATCTTATCTTCAATTAAAACATGACAACAGCTAATGTTTGTGTAGTATTATTTTAAGCAGACTGTGTTTTTCTATTGTTGTGACTTACACGACGTTTAGAGCGCATTTTATGGCCAATTCATGCAAAAAAAACCACATAATCCCAAAGGGTTCACATACTTTTTCTTGCAACTGTACATGCACGCCATGTTGGCCCACCACTTGCCTGTGGGCACGCACCAGCCCGCCACTTATGTGTCACGGTTCTGAATAGGCCACAGCCCAGTAGTGGGCTGTGACCCAGGGATTGGGGACAGCTGTGCTAGGTTTGAACTGCTGGAATAACAGACAGCTGACCTTTTCCAGCCGACAAATCCGGCATCGTTAAGCTGCTGAGCCACTGTGCCTCTATTGTGGATAACAAAGAGCGATAGGTCAACGTGAAGAACAGGACATGGTGATCAAGGGCCTCTGCCTTTTAGATTGCGTAATTGTAAGGGCATAAAACAATGACCCTTAAGGGACGCGGTGGCTCAGTGGGTTAGGATGCTGAGCTTTTCGATCAGAAGGTTGGCAGTTTGGCAGGTCGAATCCCGAGTGCCGCGTAGCAGAGTGAGCGCCTGTTACTCGTCCCAGCTTCTGCCAACCTAGCCGTTCGAAAGCACGTAAAAAATGCAAGTAGAAAAATAGGGACCACTACGGTGGGAAGGTAACAGCGTTCCGTGCGCCTTTGGAGTTTAGTCATGCCAGCCACATGACCACAGAGACGTCCTCGGTCAAGCGCTGGCTCTTCGGCTTTGAAACGGAGATAAGCACTGGCCGCTAGAGTCGGAAACGACTAGCACGCATGTGCATGGGAACCTTTACCTTTACCTTTTAAAACAATGACCACATCTCCACTGCCACCAAAATGAAAGCTAACGGGGAAGGAAGGTTTTGCAGTACTGCATTGCCGGATTCCACCTAATCAAACAAGGGGAAAACCACCCCCGCCACCACCCCCATCTCTTGTAAAAGGCCAAGCTAAGCATGTGTGGTATACTTCTGCTAGAATATGTCGATCACCTGAAGGATGAGGCCCGAGTCTGCAAGATCATAGAACGGGTCCAGACGTATCTGCAGGAAAAGGGAACTACAGACGAAGTCTGCCGGGTTTACCTGCGCTGCATCCTCCACACCTATTACAAGTTTGACTACAAGGCTCACCAGCGCCAGCAAGGCCCAGCAGGAGATAGCAAGGTAAGGTGGATCCTCCAATAGGCAAGGATATAAGCCAGCAGTGTCAAACTCAATTTCATTGAGGGCCACATCAGCATTGCAGTTGCCCTCAGGGGGCCGGGTGGGTGTGGCCAGGGTGGGTGTGGCCTACTGGGTGGGTGTGGCTAGAGAGTATGGCCTGCTGGGTGGGCGTGGCCAGCTCTACATCGTTCGCATCAAGGGTGCCTATGGGGGCCTGGGCAGGAGTGGGACTGAACTGAGGGTCTCTGGCAGAAGGAGGGTCTCTGGGCCAGGGCCAAGGCAGTGGGGGCCGTTCCCTCACTGTTTCCAGGATGGCTTCGCGGGCCGCATGAAACCACTTCGCGGGCCGGATCTGGCCCCTGAGCCTTGTGTTTCACATGTCTGATATAAGCAGTTGGTTTGCAAAGGATCTTCGTTCTCCAGAGAGAGACATTTCCTTGTCTAGGTCAGTGCTCCATTACCATCACCTCCTCCTGATTAAGAGATGCTTGTACTTGGAAGCTACACCCTACCTACAAAGCATGCAGCTTTATATGTCTTTGAATCAGTTTTCTAGTAAACTTCATAGACCACCATTTTTCTTTCTTTTTTTATTAGTTTATAACCGTGGTGGCGAACCTATGGCATGCGTGCTACAGGTGGCATGCAGAGCCCTCTCTGTGGGCACACGCGCCATCGCCCCAGTCCTGGGCCTTGAGCTTATAAAACCTTTTCGCTTTAGGCCTCTGCCGCCGTGGGCAAAAAAAAAAAAAAAGGTTCAGTCAGTCAATCGATTTCAACTTCTCGCAGGAAAAAAAAAAAGATCTCGCAAAGTTGGAATTCATTGATTGAACTTTTTAGTCCCACCCAGTCTGCCGTTACCACCGCAGCCACGCCCACCCAATGGGCCACACCCACCCAATGGGCCACATCCAGCCAATGGGCCGACGATACATAAGTGGGGTTTTGGGTTGCAGTTTGGGCACTCGGTCTCTGAAAGGTTCGCCATCAGTGGTTTATAATATATTTATAATAATAATTTATAATATACAATACAAAAGCAGATACTAGGAAAGAGGGACGGGAAAAGGAAAGAGAAAAGTGTAGAAAAGAAAGAAAAGGCGTTGTCCTCCAACTCCCTTTGGTGCAATAGAATAAGATGATGACGTCAAATCCCAACTTTTTACTTTTACATAGTAGTATAAGCTGGCCATTTCTACAACAACATACCTATCTAATTGGTAAAACCCAAAATCAAATTTTCATTTTTTTTCCCACCTCAAGCACAAAGTCCAGAAGCGGTTTCCAAGTGGAAACAAAAGCAATTTATTTATTTTTGCTTTAATCAAAGCAGTCGGTTTAGCCATCTCTGCTAACTCCCCCATCAATTTTTGCAGCCATTGTGGGAATCAAAAGTGTCCTTCCATTTTTGTGCATAAAATAGTAACACACATAACATCAAAATTCCAATATTTTTTTCCAAACCTTTTTTCCATTAAACCTAAAAGAAAAGTTTCTTGATTGTATCTGCATATTCACTTTGAGAATATTCTGTATTAGGCTGTGAATCCTACTCCCAGTATTTCTTCGCTTTGTCACGTGTCCACCATAAATGATAAAAAGTCTCTTCTTTACATTTGCATTTCCAACACTCATTTGAAATACCTTTGTACATTCTTGACAGCTTGTCTGGTGTTAAATATCAGCGATACATCATCTTATAGAAATGTACTTTTAAATTATAATTTAGTCCACATATTCTCCCATTGTTCAAGCATTATATTTTATTTAAAATTCCTTGCCCGCATAGACCAGTATTTTTCAACCCTGGCAATTTTAAGCATGCTAGCTAGAGAATTCTGGGAGTTTCGAAGTCGGCACAGCTTAAACTCCCAGACAGTGAAAAACACTGTCATAGACACAACCATGACTTCCAGGATGCATTTGTTACTTCCCAAGCTGACTGGCAGCCCTGGAATTCAAAGGGATCTCCCATCCAAGTGATGACCTGATCTAGTGCTGCTTAATTTCTGAGCCCAAACAAGGTTGATCAGGGGGTGCCACCTGTCAAGAGATAGCTTTGTAGAGAATTTAACATTCTTTCACAAAACAACTTCCAGCATTTGAGACCAGTCCTTCAAGCGGACAACTAATGGTTGAGAATCCAGAAGGTTAAACAGTAACAGAAATAATTTGTTGTAAACAGCATTTTTGTATTTACTGGCAGATGAAGGTAGCGTATAGTAGAACTTATATGTAAGCTTGGGATTGAACTATTGAGTTAGTGCTATTTTCTGAGTTTGGTTGTTTTCCTGCAGGTATTTCATTACCAGGCTAGATAATATCAGTACAGCCTCAGACAAACCCAAGAGCAGTGGTCTTCAAACGTGGCCCTTTTATGACTTGTGGACTTCAACTCCCAGAATTCCTCAGCCAGGCACGCTGGCTGAGGAATTCTGGGAGTTGAAGTCCACAAATCATAAAAGGGCCAAGTTTGAAGAACCCCTCCCAAGAGGATAGCAAAGATTAGAGAAAGATTGGTATCTTAGGGCAGAGCTGTGCAGTATCTTTTGGGCAAGGACCACACTGTTAAAGATACATGTTGTTTTTTTCTCTTGTTATATTAAAAATTAGACTTTGGATTTCTTGTGACTTGGAGGCTATTGTTAGGTTTCTTGCAAGATAAGGAGAAAAGCCAACTTTTGGCTTTGGAATTTGAAAATTCAATCTGATCTGGCCAGAGAAATATTGTACTTAGGGTTAAGGTTAGAGAGTTTAATATAAGCTTATTCATATTTGACAATTTACTATGTGTTAGGTTAAAATTGTATGGATGTTGGTATGTTAAGATAGGACACGGTGGCTCAGTGGGTTAAGGCGCTGAGCTTGTCGATCAGATGGTCGGTAGTTTGGCGGGTCGAATCCCGAGTGCCACGTAGCAGAGTGAGCGCCTGTTACTCGTCCCAGCTTCTGCCAACCTAGCAGTTCGAAAGCACGTAAAAATGCAAGTAGAAAAATAGGGACCACTCCGGTGGGAAGGTAACAGCGTTCCGTGCGCCTTTGGCGTCTAGTCATGCCGGCCACATGACCACGGAGATGTCCTTGGACAAGCGCTGGCTTCTTCGGCTTTGAAACGGAGATGAGCACCGGCCTCTAGAGTCGGAAACGACTAGCACGCATGTGCGGGGGAACCTTTACCGATGTTAAAATAGTTTACTGAATATTCATTTAAACTAGAGCGATGTTGCATTGCATAATTTACCTTTGTACTGAAAAGAATTTAAGATCACTTTTATATTTGTTTGACGTATTTTTTTTCTGTCCCGTTATTCCCATCCCCTCTTTTCCCTTTCATGTACTTTAATCTTTGCTTACGAAAAAAAACTATTCTGTTTGCAAAACAACATGAAAAATCACAGTTTGGCTGAAACCTTCAGAGTGCTTTAAAAGGCTGTGTGCAGCTTGGAGAGTGCAAGTTGAATACTTTGCCTTAGGAGTAATGTGATTTATTGATACTGGGTGCTAATTTACATTCTCTGCTTGTTTCAGTCCGAACAAGACCAAGCAGAAAACGAGGGGGAAGATTCGGCAGTGCTGATGGAGCGCCTTTGCAAATTCATCTACGCCAAGGATCGGACAGACCGGATCCGTACCTGTGCCATTCTCTGCCATATTTATCACCATGCCTTGCATGATCGCTGGTACCAGGCCCGTGACCTGATGCTCATGAGCCACCTCCAAGATAATATCCAGCATGCCGACCCTCCTGTGCAAGTAAGAGAGGAGCGAGCAGTTCGGTAACTGTTGAGAACCAACATTGAACTTGCCTCTTTGGTGATGGTGGGGGTGGTGCAGAGTTTGGATGGACAGCAGACTTTCTGCTGCCCTGTTCTCTTTGGTCTGCTTGGAGACAAACTACACCTCCAGCCACAGCTTCCTCTAAACAAAATGGAGGATGCCCGTCTTAGATCAACAAAACAGCCTAGTCGGGATGGACGCTTAAAATTCTGCTTGACAATCTGTGTTAGGAAAGGGCTGCAATGTGAATCAGTTATTTGAGCCAGCTACTACTGTGTTTCCCTGAAACCTAAGACCGGGTCATCATCATTCATTCATTCATTCATTCATTCATTCATTCATTCATTCATTCATTCATTTATTTATTTATTTATTTATTTATTTATTTATTTATTTATTTTATTTTATTAGATTTATATACCGCCCCTCTCCAAGGACTCAGGGCGGTGTACAGGGCAAAAAACACTAACAACACACAAGATATAAAAATTAAAATAAGATTAAATCAATAGCCCTAAGTAATAAATACATTCTAAAATTTAAAATTTTTAAAATATAACTCTAAAATCCAATCCCTCAGTCCAGGCCTCCTCCTCCTCCTCCTCCTCCTCCTTATTATTATTATTATTATTATTATTATTATTATTATTATTATTATTATTATTATTTTATTATTATTTATTAAATTTATATGCCGCCCTTCTCCCTAAGGACTCAGGGCAGCTCACAACAATAAAAAAATAAAAAACATAGAATACAAAGATTAAAAAAGAATTAAACAATAAATAAAGAAATAAAGGACAATTTAAGCCGATAAAAACCATATTTAAAAACCATGATCAGTCCAGGCCCGCTTGTTGGAACAACCATGTCTTCAGGTCACGGCGAAAGGATCGAAGGTCATCATCATCATATTATTATTATTGCTGTTGTTGTTATTGTTATTATTATTGCCTCCAAAAGAGGCACTAGGTCTTATTTTCAGAGGGGTGTCTTTTACACTCACCTCCGGCATCGACAGCCCCGCCCAGCCGGTCCAGTTCTTCTGCAGCCGAAGGAGCAGCTTCATTCTGCAGCTGCATCCCGGCCTGCATTTTGCGGTCAAGCCTTCCCGGAACGCCACTGCAGCTGAGTACCGAGCTATGGATTCAATCCATAGCTCGGTTCATGGCTGCAGTGGCCTTCTGGAAAGGCCTGTGGCTGAGAAATGCAGGCCTGGCTGCAGAACACACTGCAGAAGAAGTGGACCAGCAAGGAGAGGCCTGCCTGCAAGGTTAGTGAGTGTGGGGCAGTTCCATACCCCCACTCCCGCCCTAGCTTGATTTTTAGGTGTGTGGCTCACCCCAAAACTAGGGCTTATTTGTGGAGTAGGTTAGGGCTTATATTAGGCCCACCCCCAAAAATCAAGCTGGGGCTTATTTTCAGGTTAGGCCTTACTTTTGGGGAAACACTGTAAACATGGGATCTGAGATCAGTTAATAGGAAAAGAGGTGCTGGTAGTTTTGCTTTTTCAAACCCTTTTGATTTCTCTCCCCCCCCCCCCCCCCCAGATCCTGTATAACCGGACAATGGTTCAGCTGGGGATCTGTGCCTTCCGCCAGGGCTTGATCAAAGATGCCCATAATGCTTTGCTGGACATTCAGTCAAGTGGAAGAGCAAAGGAGTTGCTGGGTCAGGGTCTCCTGATGCGTAGCATGCAAGAGCGCAACCAGGAGCAAGAGAAGATTGAGAAACGTCGGCAGGTTCCTTTCCACATGCATATCAACCTGGAACTCCTGGAGTGTGTCTACCTGGTCTCTGCCATGCTGCTTGAGATCCCTTACATGGCTGCTCATGAGTTTGATGCCCGCCGGCGAATGATCAGCAAGCAGTTCCACCATCAGCTGCGAGTGGGCGAGCGCCAGCCTCTTCTTGGTAAGCAGTCCAAAAGGTGCTCAGTTGAGCCTTTGAAGATGCAGTTCTGGCCATTATCTGCATCTAAGGTTTCAGAAGAGTAAAGAGAGTTTGGTTCTGCCAGCTAGAAGCAAGTAGAAACCCAACAAGGAGGACATGAAGGCAACATTGTCATTCTGTTTGTGTTCCCCAGCAAGTATGAGTAAGAGATACGGGCTCTCACTAATTGCAGTTTACAGATAGTCCTCAACATAGTGAAGTCTACTAAGTGATTGCAAGTCAAGAACTACCTATACTATGATTAACCAGGGTGGCTGAGTTGAGATAGAATGCTAGCCCATAAAACACAGCTTACCAACTAAATAGTTGTGTTCACACACGGTATGTGAATACGTAACAAAACAAAACTATATTCTTCTATAATATAATGTGTGAAAGTTACCATTATTTAATACCGGAAGGGAATTAAGCCTGCGTGATCTCTTTTTTAAATAGCTTTTTTCTTCTGACAGATTATTTAATCTCTTAAATCAACTAAAATTTGGGGAACCCATCTGCTTTTGTAACAGAGAGACAGTCTGCTTATTCCTTACAGTTAAATACATGGTTTTGCTCCTCTTTTATAATATATGAAATCTGTAATTTTCTGGAATAGCAAAAGTACTTTTTTTTTCCCCTAAGGGATTGTGGTTTATTCATTTGGATAATTAAAATCCTCTCTAATGGATTAGAGGAACATCCTTTTATCTTTCCCCGCCTCTCTCTTTTTTTCTTGCTTCAGGCCCCCCTGAATCGATGAGAGAACATGTCGTAGCAGCGTCCAAGGCTATGAAGATGGGTGACTGGAAGACATGTCACCGTTTCATTGTCAATGAGAAAATGAACGGAAAAGTCTGGGATCTGTTTCCCGAGGCTGACAAAGTGCGCAGCATGCTTGTCCGGTCAGTTGCAAGGGAATCATATTGTGAGGGAAGTGAGCCATGGATGTGATGGGATGTAGTGAGGATGGGGAATTCCCAGGAGGGGATGTATTCCAGAGGGGTAAGAGGCAACTCAGTCTGGATTTTATATGTGTGAGAGAGTTCGTGGAGTGTATTGCAGATGCAGATAATGGAGTCCTCCATCTGGCAAGAATTTCTCTAGAGGTGTGAAACAGTAACCCAGCTTGGAAGAATTACCTGTCATAGTTCCGATTAATGAGACAGATCAAAGAACATTCAGGCATTGTTTTCCTAAAAAGTCTGTAATAATGAGAACGAAGCATCGGCACTCATGGATGGATGCCAGAATCTGAATTCTCCTCCCCTGAACACATCCTATCATACACAATTCCCTCCCTTAATTACACGTCATAAATCACATTCTCCAATTAGCCCCAAAACCAAGCTTCACTTCCGTTATCTAGCACACCATTCCTTATCTTATTTAAACATCTGGGTTAGCATTCTCCTCCCCCCAACTTCATTATATTCAGAGCAAACAGTTTAAAGAAAAAGGCTGCCTTCTTATATTGTCAGAGCAAAAAACATCTAATGTTTTCAGCATTGACATTACCATGGATTATTCTTGATTTTGGATCTGCCAACTCTCTAGGGAAAATACAACCCTTTCCAGTTTTGCTCCAACATATTGCTGGAACTGTACCAGCAAAAGACACGGTGGACAATTGGGGACCTGAAATGTATCCGTAATTTTGAAGAGTAAAAACGTGGGGACAGAAATTTAGATAACGTAGTGGATGGAATTAGCAGAGATGGGTAAATTGGCTGTTTTGATACAAAGAAAAGAACGCAAGTGCTTTCGTTTCTACTTGGAAACCGCTTCTGGACTTTGTGCTTGAGGTAGAAAAAAAATGATACTATGATTTTGGGCTTTACTGATGAGATTGATTTGTTGATACAGAAATGGCTAGTTCACACTACTACAGACATGTAAAAAGTTGAGGTTCGATGCTAATGCCTTATTTCACTGCCACAGGGAGTCAGAAGTCAACGCCTTTTTCTTTCCCCCCCCTCCCTTTCCACATTTCTCTTTTCCCCTTTCCCTTACCTTTGTTCCTTATTGTTTGCTTTTGTATTTTCGTATTTTATGTTACAGGTGAATAAAAATTCGAATTATTATTATTATTTTTTTAAAAAAGAAATTTAGATAATTTGAGAGAGCCTCTTACCCCTCATTCTCACTTTGTTTCTCTTTGTTTTCTCTCTTCCCTTTTCTCCCAACAGGAAGATCCAAGAGGAGTCTCTCCGAACCTATCTCTTCACCTACAGCAGTGTCTATGACTCAATCAGGTACCGCGATGGGCTCGTAGTTGCGTAGGGGGAGACCCACCTTGGCAACGGTGGTATTTCCATCTTTGGTTATGGGAGGAGAGGTGTTACCTCCCGTTGATAGGGCACGAAATTTTATTTTATTTATTTTTATTTATTTATTTTAATTCCATTTATATCCCGCCCTTTTCCGAAGACTCAGGGCGGCTTACAAGCTTAGCAGTAGCCTTCATTCTATGTATATGCCTGCTTATTAGGGCTTTCACACACACCCCAAGCGGCATTATTACAAAGTCAGCTTAATTGCCCCCAACAAAATTTAGGCATCCTCCTGGACTCACGACTCAGTTTTGAAGATCATATTGGAGTCGTGGCCAGGGGGGCATTTGCCCAGGTTCGCCTGGTGCACCAGTTGTGCCCCTATCTGGACCGAGATGCCCTACGCACAGTCACCCACGCACTCGTTACCTCCCGTATAGATTACTGGAATGCTCTCTACATGGGGCTGCCCTTGAAGACCACCCGGGGGCTCCAGCTGGTGCAGAATGCAGCCGCGCGGGTAGTGATGGGAGCATCCCAATACTCCCATATTACACCCCTCCTGCGTGAGCTGCATTGGTTACCGGTTGTCCTCCGGGTGAGATTTAAGGTGCTGGTACTTACCTTTAAAGCCCTACATGGCCTAGGCCCGGGATATTTGCAGGACCGTCTGCTGCCGGGAACGACTTCCCATCACCCAGTGCGCTCACACAGGGAGGGCCTCCTCAGGGTGCCGTCGGCTAGACAATGTCGGCTGGCGACCCCCAGGGGGAGGGCCTTCTCTGTGGGAGCGCCAGCCCTGTGGAACCAACTCCCCCTTGAGCTCCAGATGGCCCCGGATCTCTGGTCCTTTCGTCGCGGCCTTAAAACTTTCCTTTTTCATCAGGCTGACCTGGACTAACGACAGAGGTTTTTTAAAATGTTTTTTTTTTAATTTTTAATTGTTTAGTTTAACTTAGTTATTGGGGCTGTTTGTTTAATTTCTTTTAACTTTTGTATTGTTGTATTTTATTGTTGTTAGCCGCCCTGAGTCCTTCGGGAGATAGGGCGGCATATAAGTCCCAAAAATAAATAAATAAATAAATAAATAAATAAATAAATAAATAAATAAATAAATTTCTGCAGAGCAGTGTTTTGCCCTGAATACAGGACGGCACACATTTTATAGATAAAAGAGTTGAATGTTGACTGTGGATAATGGGCCTCAGAATTTTCCTTTTGAGTTATCCGACTGGGTAAACTTACCTACTCCTCTGGGTGGTTAGCGCGCTTTTCCTCTGGTCCCTAGTTGCAAACCCTTCTGAAGCCACCATTTCCTCAGTGAAACCTTTTTCTTGGCAAGATGCTAACCGGGATTACGGGCCGACCCTCGCAATCCTCTGCTTTCTCTGGTCCCTTTCTCTTCCTAGCATGGAGATCCTGTCGGATATGTTTGAGCTGGACCTGCCCACCGTGCACAGCATCATTAGCAAGATGATCATCAATGAAGAGTTGATGGTGAGAACTTTTGCAATTAAGGCAAGGCCTGGGGCGGCTAGAGAAAGTAATGGCATCACCGGGAAGGGGCAGGAGAAATGTTGCTCCTGCAGCGAAACTGCTTAGAAGCATAGCAAGACAGGGCCGCCCGCGGGCAGCTCCTGCGGCAGCTTAACGAAGGCAAGAACATGTAAGAGCTAAAGCACACATAAGAATCTCTACTCGCAGGCCACAGATACAGGTATTCTCTGTAATAATGTCATCCGCCTCATCTCTAATAATAATTAAATTAGAGCAGTGATGGCGAACCTTTTAGAGACCAAGTGCCCAAACTGCAACCCAAAACCCCACTTACGTGTCGGGTGAACGTGGCCCTTTGGGTGGGTGTGGCACACTGGGTGGGCGTGGCACACTGGGTGGGCATGGCTGCGGTGGCAACGACAGACTGGGTGGGACTAAAAGGTTCAATCAATCAATTCCAACTTTGCGAGATCTATTTTTTCCTTGCAAGAAGTTGAAATTGATTGACTGATTGAACCTTTTTTTTTGCGCACGGCGGCGGAGGCCTAAAGCGAAAAGGTTTTATAAAACCCAGCTGAATCACTGGGGCGACGGTGCACGTGTGCCCACAGAGAGGGCTCTGCGTGCCACCTGTGGCACACGTGCCATAGGTTCGCCACCACAGTATTAGAGTATTCCTTGACTTACAGTCACAATTAAAACTTAAAATTTCCATTGCAACGCAGGCAGTTAAGTGAGTTGCGCCTGATTTTAAGACTTTTTTTTGCCACAGTTGTTTAGTGAATCGCTACAGGTCTTGAGTGAATCACACAGTCATAAAAAAAAAAATCTGGCTTCTCCATTGATTTTGTTTGTCGGAAGCCCGCTGGGAAGGTGGCAGGTGGCGATCGTGTGATCCCAGGATGCTACAACCATTGTACATCCATCCCCGCCAAGCGCCCAGGTTTTGATCACGCGACCACAGGAATGCTGCGTTGACTGTAAGTGCGAGGGCCAATTCTAAGTGACTTGTTTCACTGCCGTTGTACTTTTGCTGGCTAACAGAGTACAGGCAGTCCTCAACACGCGACCGCAGTTGAGCCCAAAATGTTACGTCGGTAAATTGAGCGATTTGTTGCATGAGTTTTGGCTCACGTTACAACTTTTCTTGCCACATTTGTGAAGCGGATCGCTGCGGTTGTTCAATTAGGAATGTGGTTGTGAAGTGAACCTGGTTCCCCCGTTGACTTGCCTTGTCAGAAAAGTTGCGAAATGGGATCACGTGACCCCGGGACACTGCAACCATCATCAGTGTGAGACGGTTGTCAAGCATCCGAATGCAAATCGCGTGACCTCGGGGGTCATAAGTATGGGGAAATGGTCATAAGTCACTCTTTTCAGGGCCCTGGCAACTTCCAGTGGTCACTAAGCGAACCGTTGTAAGTCGAGGACTGCTTGCAGTTGTAAGTACCAGGGCGACCTGTGTTGGCAAGTACCCCTTCAAACAACCAAGATAATCATGATCCGAAGAGACCGATTCAGAATTTTGTAGTGGGTAGGAGGAGTAACAGCATTTGAGTCAGATTCAGTTCCATGCTGTGTAGAAATTTCATCCTGGTAGAGCTAGGAGGTCACGTGCCACATAGGAGGGAATCTCTCTCTTTTGAAGGATTGTCAGTGTGTACAAGCTCTTCTGTGCCTTTCAAACTTTCCTAGGCCTCCTTAGATCAGCCGACCCAGACAGTTGTGATGCATCGAACAGAGCCCACCGCCCAACAAAACCTGGCATTGCAGCTGGCTGAGAAGTTGGGCAGCCTTGTGGAAAACAACGAGAGGGTCTTTGATCAGAAGCAGGGCACGTATGGGGGCTACTTTCGGGGTAAGTTAAAGCCCAGGTGTCACTGGCACTTAACTGTTTTTCTCTCCACAGCACACAAACACACTCATGTCTGTACTCCCCATTACCAAGGGGGGAAAATGTTCCAGCAGCTGTGGAACAAAACCTTGAAAATATTTTGAAAGTTTACTGAGTATCTTATTTTTTCCTAGTGTTTTCCTAGTATCAGGGCACGAAGCCTCCATTCTTTTCATTATAGGATTCAAGTTCATCTTGTTTTTATTATCCCTCCAGCCAAGGGAAAGTACAGTTCATTGACCACGTCTGCTCTCTTCTTTCTGTTTTTGTTTGCTGTCTGCTCCTTTGCCAGCACCTTTAACCTCCTGATCGGCTCTTGTCTTATCTTGCAGACCAAAAGGATGGCTACCGTAAGAACGAAGGGGGCTACCTGCGGCGGGGAGGATATCGGCAGCAAGAACGTCAGAGCAACTACTAAACCCAGAGCCGCTTTAATTCAGTTCATTCGGAGGGAGAGAGATTACCAGTTACCATAATTCAAACACGTCCAATAAAAAGAACTTAGCTTAAAGAAAGTCTGTGTAGTGTCCTTGGGAATAGGCCATATAATAGGTATATAAGTCGAAGTGCTATTGCTATTATTTATCTGGTGAATGCATATTTTGCCCTAGCCCAGGGGTAGGCAACCTTGGCTCTTTTATGACTCATGGACTTCAACTCCCAGAATTCCTGAGCCAGCATGGCTCAGCTTGGAAACCTCTCCCTTTTCCCTCAGCATGGCTGGCTCAGGAATTCTGGGAGTTGAAGTCTACAAGTCATAAAGCAGCCTAGGCCTAGGCCAGGAGTAGACGACCTTGGCTCTTTTATGATTCGTGGACTTCAACTCCCAGAATTCCTGAGACAGCATGGCTCAGCTTGGAAACCCCTCCCTTTCCCCTCAGCGTGGCTTGCTCAGGAATTCTGGGAGTTGAAGTCCAGGAGTCATAAAAGAGCCAAGGTTGCCTACCCCTGGAATAGGCTAAGTAAATTAATTAAAGAGAATGACACGACTCATCAGGCTCCACTGCATTCCCAACCTTCAAGAGTTACTGTTTGGCCCTAGAATAAAAGAATTGACTGTAGCGTGGGATCTTGAGAAATCTTAGGACTGACGTTCTTTTCCCTTTCAATCTTAAGAGGATCAGAACTGCAAAAACAAGGAATTTCTCTCCAGCGAAGTGGTATTCTCAAAAATCAAGATCTGAAGAAACAACTCTTTTAAGTAGCCCTTGCTGGAGCATTACTCTATGCAGCTCTTGTGTTGAATGTATCTGGAAGCAAATAAACCATCTGTGTGAGGCATGACCGTTTGGCTTTAAAATAGTTTTGCTAGCTTTCTTTTTTTTTCTTCTAGAACAGCAGGGAGGCAAACCATATTGTAATTTGCAGGGGGGTTGTTTTTTCCCCCCAATAACAATCTTGCTGCCCTGTCCGTTTCATCAAGTCGGCTCTAAAATCTGTGAGAAATGGTTACTGTTTTACTCATCATGTAGAGTCATCCCCAGCAAGTCCCTTGAAATTCACAGCCTTAATGTTATTTGGAGGATGGTTGGCGAGTGGCTGATTTAGCAACAGACGAGTGGGACAGCCATCTGTTGGTTGAAAAAGTCATCCAATAATTTCCCTGGTTCACATGGAGATTTAAACTGAAATCTCTCCAGTCAAAGTCCCATCTGTTACAATATTAGACTTCATCCCTATTACTTATTAAGTACCACTAGTTTATTTATTGCATCCATATGCTTGTACAGTACCTAAAAAAGTGACATAGGCTTTGTATTTTTATCATCCACTCCAAATGGCCATTATCTTGCCTGCTGTCTCCGTTGCCTTTGCCACAACATAACCAGCCATGCAAACACTAAGGCCTTGTCAAAGCCTCTGCTTACAGCCTAGGGGAAATTGAGGGTTTATCTTTCAGCTTACTTGTAACATTGCTCTTGAAGCAATGTTGTCCAGTAGTTATTAAACTTAGAATTCAGTAAAACGCAAAAATACAGTTCCCAATAAGCATCGTGTCCGTACAATGTTATATTGGCAAGTCAGCCAGAGCTGTTTAAAAAGCATTTTAAAGCCTTCAAAACCGAAAGAAAAGGATAATGAAAGCTAAAATGGCAAATGTGTTAAAAATCATATTATTAAAAGCCAAACATTCGGTTAGCATTTTCAACAGGTACTAAAAGAATTCTAGAATATCTGTAGAGAGTGAGATACTTGAGACAGTACGTTTTCTTGATGGGATACCACCAAAAGAGCATCCTGACAATGGGGTGCTGCTTTGTCTCTTGATGGTGTGTGTGTGCCATTCTAGTTTTTAACTACCTTAGGAGGTAGTTAAGGCATTCAGCTGCACAGTGGGACTGTGACAGCTGGAACCTTAACCAACATGGATATTAAGAGTAATAGTACTATGAACTGCAGCTCCAGCATACTTGGAGAACAGATTTAGAAAAAATTCAACTATAAACTCAACTTCTCATTAAGTCAAAACTCAAATGATTTTGCATGTAATTTGAATTTCATTGCCATGGGGGGCATTTGATCCTTTTGCCCACTGAGTGGCCACTTCCTTATCTGGTCTGAGAGATCTTGGCAGACACAGCACGTAGCCATAGAGGAACATCAAAACCACGTTCTTCCCTCTAATTTTGCTCCGTTTTCAAGGTTCTCTTGTGTTTGGTTTCTCTACATGGGGATGCCCTTGAAGACCACTCGGAGGCTTCAGCTGGTGCAGAATGCGGCCGCGCGAGTTGTGATGGGGGTTTCCCGATACTCCCATGTAACACCTCTACTCCGCGAGCTGCATTGGCTTCCGGTTGCCCTCTGGGTGAGATTCAAGGTGCTGGTGATGACCTATAAAGCCCTAAATGGCTTGGGTCCGGGATATCTGAGGGAACACCTGCTGCCGGCATCAAGTTCCCTTCGTCCAGTGCGCTCCCACAGGGAGGGTCTTCTCAGGGTGCCACCGGTAAGAGATTGCCGGCGGGTAACACCCAGGGATAGGGCCTTCTCAGTGGGGGCGCCTGCCCTTTGGAACCAGCTGCCAGTGGAGCTGAGGACTGCCCCCGACCTCCGTTCATTCCGCCGGGGCCTGAAGACCTGGCTCTTCGAGCTCTCTGGCCCAGGCTGAGGATTAATCTTATTTTAACTGGGGTTTTATTTAGGCAGGGACACATATAATTTTTTTAAAATTTGTTTTTAATTTTTGTATTTTGGTTTTTTAATCACCCTGTAAACCGCCCTGAGTCCTTCGGGAAAGGGCGGTATATAAATGTAATAAAATAAATAAATAAATAAATAAAATAAAACAAGGCCTTCCATTATTTTTTTCCAAGTCGCCACAGAATGAAGGCTTTTTGTATAATTTTATTAAAGAATTTAAAAGATGTAAACTAATACAAAGTAAGATGCAGTAAGAAAAAAAAATCAAAGAGAAAGCTAAAAGTTCAAGAAGGGGAGAAGATACAAAGAAGTAGCTTCCAAACTTTACAATAGTTTAAAGTGCAATGATAAATTTGTCTCTTACTCTGTAGTTACAACATAAGTCATACAGCCATCTCAGCAAGTTCTATCACCTTCAGCAACCTCCATTGTGGAGAATGCCAAATCTTTCCATCTTTGAGTGTACAATAATCTTGCTTGTTTTCTTATCATGTACAAAAATAAAAAATAAAAGAATTTGGAGATGATCAGACTCTTTAGGAATGAATTCCAGGAGTCAAAAGTCCATCTTAAAAATTGCACAAAGGTTGGGAAACCCTGTTTGAGAGACGCCATCTCTCTGCTTGCAGCTAGCCTTTTTCAACCTGATGCCCACCAGTTTTGTTGAATATTAATCAGTAAAACATTTTGACTTTGTGTCTTCTGAGTGTAAAACAGAACACTGATGTTTTGATCTTACTAGAAGTGTTCTGAGCTTGAAACGGCCTGGACAATTCTAAAAGGGTCAGGAGAGCATATTTCTGGCAAAGTCGAAACAAGCTGCTTCAAACTCAAAAAAAGCTATCTCGGGTTCAAAATGTTTTAAATTTCAAATGGTTGTGCGCACTTGACAGCTTCGCTTTTGGTTTGCGTAGATAATTTGTAAAATGAGACAAATTGCTGATATTCCATTACAAAAAAATACTTATCAACAGAGCATTCTCCCCAGATTGTTAAGGGATGCTGACACCGGTTCTCGTCTGCCATATTTGCAAAGCCACCAGTTTGGAAGCATCTATTATTAAATTAATGGGGGGAAAGGTACAATAGCGAACTCCAAATGTGTAGGTGTCACAAATGACCTCCGTGGGATGAAGCCATAAATTTCCAAATCATTGTGAGGAGAGGAAATTGAATCTACTGATAATAAATACTTGAGAAAAAACTCCTATGAAATGGTGTGTTTTTTTTTTATTCTTGGAAGTCCTGGTAAGTTGGCCAACGATGAGAAATGCTCTGGAATATAGCTTGGCTCTATCTGGAGGAACATCAGTGCTTATTTCTGCTCTAAAGAAAGTAGAATCTCATGGGATGAAGGCACCTTCCCTAATCTGTGGCCTTCAGATATTTTGGTCTTCACCTTCCATAATTTCTCAGCTAACATCATCGCTAGGAATGATAAAAAACTGAAATCTGGAAACTATCAAGTTGCAGAAAAGAACAGAATAAGCCAATAAGGCTGAAATGCCAGGAATCTTGATGTTAATGAATGACTTCTCCATGGTGGGTTTTCTGCCCTAGTGATTTGCTTCCCACTTACCCCCAACAATGTGCTGAAACTGCACCTTACTGGCCTGTGTTTGCACTCTTTCCTCCACCCTCCCCATCTTTCCAGCTTGCTCCCATACACAATGGGATAAATGCCAGATGCTACGTTCTCAAAGGTGGCACTGTGACCTTCAGACTGAGCTGGTGGCATGCTGCATCGTGGGGCTCGTTTCTTGCACCGGAGGGCAGTAACCCTTTGGGGGCCCCAGGTGACAACCCACAAATCCTCATCTTCCAAGCCAGCCCCCGAAACCACTTCAAAGAAACCCCAATCTTCTTATAATTCACTGAACCTGGATGATGGGAAGGTTTTCCGCCTCAAGACCAAATGGGAACTCACTCGTGGACTGCTTGTCTTCTTTCTCTGTTCTTCTCCATGGCTGGTGCAGAGAGCACCAAAGGTAAGATTTTGACTCCTGATCTAACGTACCATCCCTTTTGTCTCAATCAACATTTGCAATCTTGGGTTTCTATGATGTGTGGTTGGAAGGATGTACCAGAGATTAATTTCAATGACTTTATCAGGAGATCAGTTTAATCTTGGTTTATTAAGTTTTGGAAGTCCCATTATCTTTCCATGTAAGTATGACCCTCGAATTTCCCCCAATGACTTAAGCTGAGTGCTTTATTGATTGGGGAAGTGATAAAGAGTTTTTAGAATAAATTATGAACTGAGTAATTTGTGTAAAATAAGTCACAGATTATTTGGGATACTTGCACAAATGATTAAAGATAGTTATGACATCTTCTTGCATAGATTGCAAGCTAATAATTGGTGTAAAGACTGACAAATGGCAATTGGGGGATGTTTTGGTGGACGAAAGTCCATTGTCCAGATGCACAAATTATATTCGTATTGGGAAAAATTATCTGTAGTCATTAATTTGCTAGCATGTAATCTATAGTTCATCTGTTATGTTTTTAGGTATCTCAAGATGGACTGCCACATTGAGCCTCAAAAATCCAGATAATCACTAGACGGAGGAAAAGGAATGTAAAAAATGCTCCTTGTTTCCATCTAATGGTTATCGGGATTTGGTAGTCTTACTCAAGGTTCTCTTTCCAAGCAAATACAGCTTCCCATCTGGAAATTGCCCACATATCTTATATTTCTCTTTGTCTTCCAAGCTCCTTTCTGTCACTCGACGCATACTGGGACGTCGTCTCTGGAGCTCTGCTCTTCGTCTTACTTTGTATGGGCAGTTTGTGGCTGGTGAAACCCAGAAAGAGATCAAAGAAACACTACAACGACTCCAACATTTGGGAGTCCGGCCTCTCCTTGCTGTCCCCATAGAGGAAGATGTAGGAGAGGAAAAAGAAGGGTGAGTATAGATGAAGGAAGGGTAATGCAGGTAATCTAGCAGGAGAGGAGTTTTTGCACAGATGGGGAAAAAAAGAAGATAGTGGTCTGACTTGTGTGCCAATTCTTGACCAGATGACCCCTGAATCTTATTTCAACCTTATTACGGATGTGCTTTTCACTGCATCTGAGCTTTATATAGTTGCTTGGGAGATAAATAAATAACTGAGATGGTAAAGCTATGTCTCTTGAGAAAGTCATCTTACCCTACCTAACAGTAGAGGTAATCTGGGAAAAACTTGGAGAACAGAGAGAGTGTACCTAGAAGAATACACATTTGCAGAAAGAGAATAAATTCATGGGACTGGGAGAACATTTTATGTGATCCTAATTGTGGATTTATTTTAGAATCGTTGGGATTCTGTTTTGATCGTGGGAGATGTACACACGGCAGCTCTGAATTTTTGTAGGCTATAAGGCCCTACCGTTTTGATTCAAGTTCTTAAAAAAGTTGTGCTTGTGAATCCATTAGTCTTGCCTCTATCCCCCCCCCCAAATATGTATGTGTATTATAACTATTCTAGTAATAAATAAGAGTGAATCTCATTTCCTATATTACACCATTCTTCAAACTTTATGTATTTGCTAGCTGGGAGATGATGGTAGATGTTTTCCAATCCATCTGGGGGACAATGGAGTGGGGGAAGGTTGCTTTATGGTACAAGAAATTAGCTAGCTGGCAGTTTGTGGCTTGTAAATCAATGAGGGGGTGTGTTACGGTGACAGGGAAAGCTCACACATCTCCTCAAAAGGTGAAAAGAGTCACACAAGTTTGCAGCTTAAGAGAAACATGATTCATACATCCTCTTCCGGTGTTTCCAGTATATTATTAAGACCATACAGAGTATCTACAACCTTGGCTTTCTGTTTCAGGAAGTGGTTATCAGGTGTTAAGGGTAATTTCTCACACTTTTAACTACAGTAAGCTTTGATGTAATACATGGAACCCTGTTACTCAAAACTGGAGGAAAAAATGAAACTAATTAGATTTTTCTCAGTTGAGTGAATAGAAAGTCCAGTTGGTCCAAAGATCAGTTTCCCAAATGACCAGCCAAATAAAGCCTGTCTTTTGTGCAGGAACTCCAGCAACTCTGAGTTTTGCTGGGAGATTTTGGAAACTCTGTTGAATTTTCCTGGTTAAGTATTATTCACAGTCTGATAATTAATTAATGTAAATCACCACTATCGTTATATGCAAGCTTCCCTAATCTGCTTCCCTCTCAAGGTCCTAAGGCTTCTTCAGAATTCCCACATCAGCACATCTCCAAGGAGAGTTAGTTTGGTGTAATGTTTAAGGCATCAGACTTGACACTGGGAGACCGTGAGTTCTAGTGCCACTTTAGCTACAATGCCAGCTGGGGGACCTTGGACCAGGCCTAAACTACAAAAAAAGAAGGCAATGGCAAACCATTTCTGAAATCTTGCAAAAAAACCCCCAAAACTGCAGGAACCTCTTCAGGCAGTCATCAGAAGTCAAGATTGACTTGCAAGTACATCAACAAACAAACAAACAAATAAACATCCCCAAGATGGCGATGGGTGGACTTCAATTCCCAGAATTCCTCAGCCAGCATAGGAATTCTGAGAGTTGGAAATCCACCTATCTTAAAGTTGCCACACTTAAGAAACACTGCTCCAAGCATGATAAACAGATGCAACACACTAGAATAGCATATACATATGGAAATGAATCCAGAGATTCATTTCTGGATTAGATAGATAAGACCTGGTGAGCATTAGATAGATAAGACCTGGTGAGCATCCAACAGAAGTACTGAAGCCCAGATCTAAAAGGGTTCCAGTGCCATCCTTCTGCTCTCTCCTCACCAGGGAAGGGTGGTATGACAAGAATGCCCAGTCCATGATTACTTGCCTGGATCTGTCAGTGGGGAGTGCCCCCAATCCCATGATGCAACTGAAGGTGACGGCCCTGATGGCAGCTGAACTCTGCGTGAGTACTGTAGGATGCATCAAGCAGGAGCTGTGGGGAGCACGGAGTTAGTTTATGTTTCGAAGACCATATTAACACAATTAGTTTTGCTCTGCAAACATCCAACCCAGGCAGTTGGCTTTACCAAGTTCTCCATCCCCTCCCGCCTCCTCCCCCTTCCCACCCCCCTCCGGAAAACAACTTAAAATGAAAGAGAAGCTGTTAATACAAGATTCCCCATTGCGGCACTCGTTGCTAAGGCCTGGTAGCATAGAACACGACTCCCAAAACACAGATTGGCTGAGGTGGCCAATTTAGCCATGTCTGCTGTGTGCCATTGTTATGAAGCCGAGACCCAGAATTGAAGTCCACGTGTCTTAAAATTGCCAGAGTTGAGAAGCACTATATTGTGGGAATAGAGTCGTTATCTCTGTTCCTTCTCATAACTAAGGGAAAAACAAAATATAAACTGAAAAAATATAATTATGGGTAGTCCTCGACTTATGACCAGTCATTTAGTGATGGGCTTCCCTGTGGGCACTTACTACCCAGATTCAAAGTTCCAACAGCTGCCCCCTCAACAGTCACATGACTACATTTGGCAACCTGCCTGCATTCACTGTCATTGTCAATGTTCTACAGTCACGTGACTTATCTTTTACAATGGTTTGGCTAGAAACCAGCAAAACACGGGTGCTCTCTTAGTGACCACCTGAAAAAAGGACGTAAAATTGGGTCAGTCTCATGAGTGACCCAATTTACAACCGTCACAACTCACGACTTTTATGGGCAGGCTCTATACCAGTGGTAGGCAACCTCGGTTCTTTTATGACTCATGGACTTCCATGCTGGCTCAGGAATTCTGGGAGTTGAAGTCCATGAGTCATAAAAGAGCCGAGGTTGCCTACCCCGCTCTATACAATAAAGTTGCAAAATTACTACGTGATACAGTGTGCTTATTTTGGCCAATGAAAAAACCTGTCTAGAATGGAGGGCTTTGAGTAAAATAAGATCTTTCTTATACAGGGAGCAGAAAGTTGCCAAACCAGGGCTTTTTTTGTCATAGAACGCTCAGAACGGAGTTCCGGGACCTTTTTTTGGATGGAACCTTGTAGGGTAGGCAAGGTGGGTTGTATGACATGTGTGAGTTCCGGCACCTTTTTCTTTTACAAAAAAAGCCCTGTGCCAAACTATGCTGCTTTGCACTGCAAGTGAAAAATGTAATCTCTGAAAGTTCATGATGGGTTCTTTTCTTTTCTTTTCTTATTAAATTCAAACTAAATTCAGTACTTCAGGAAAAGTAGCCCTATAGTCTCACTTATTGGGACTGGCAACTCTGTCACTGTGTGATACGGTTATGAAGCCAAACACTATGTGACCGTGATGGATTAAACAATATCATTTCCCATTTGTTTATTAAGTGAATCAACGTGAGTTGTTAAGTGAAACATCACATGACCGTGATTTGCAATTTTACTGCTGGCTTCTCCATTGACCTTGCTTGTTGAAAGTTGACTGTTGAAGCCCCTAAATATCAGTCATGTGTCTGTGGAGATGGCTGCAGTTTTCATAAAAAGTTATTTTCAGTGCCATTTTAAGCTTGAATGGTTGGTAAATAGGCAGTTGTTAAACAAGGTTTACCTCTAATCCAACACAGTCATCATGTAGCAACTACCTGAGACAATGACCCTTCACAAATACAGTGGTATTAAATGCTAATAAACAATCGTAAAAAAATAATTTTCCAATCACTTATGCCCAAATATCTGTGCCTAACAACAACACATGCCAGAGAGTCACACTGGAGCTGCTGCAAGAGAGAACTTTTATGTAAATGAGACACCAACAACCGGTGATCTTTGTAGCATGCCTTAGTCTCATGGTTCCCTTGCTGAGCATTTTGCTTACTGACCATTTTGCTGGAATAAATTGTGGCTCCTAAACAAGGAGAGGCTGTAAGTGTGCTGGATTTCAGCTTACAGGGAAAGTCAATAAACCTGCAAATAAAATATGCAAAGCTATAATACACATTTATTGGCAGGTTTAATGATCATTTAATGAACGGTTGTAACTGTTCAGAGTTACAACAACACTGAAAAAAGTCACTTACATGTGTTTCTCACATTTGCTACCTTTGCTACCTTTGCAGCATCCCTGTGATCAGGTTTTCAAAATGTGGATCCTTGGCCACTGGCTCATACTTATGACAATTGCAGTGTCCCAGGATCACGTCATCACTTTTGGTGACCTGACAAGCAAAGTCAGTGGGGAAGTCAGATACACTTCACAACCATGCTTCTAACTGAACAACAGCAGCGATCCACTTAATAACTGGCAAGAAAGGTCGTAAAATGGAGCCAAACTCACTTAACAAATGTCTCACTTAGCAACAGAAGCTTTGGGCTGAATCATGGTCCTAAGTCAAGGACTACCTTGACTTAAAAAAACAACAACAGAACAACCAGCATTCTCATTCCTAATTCTGCAGTATGGGATGAGAATGAAGACAGGCATTCTCTGATGTTATTGGGGATTCATTTATTTTCTCTCTTCACAGAAAACAATCACCCTGTGTTTACAAAACAAGCAGGGAATATCAGACCTCAGCATCGAAAGAGTCATGGCTGCCATGTCGGGACATGTGAGCAGATCCCCTTTCACCTTTTCTCATCTGTTTCCCAGTTTGCTTTGATTCTACCCTTTTCACTCAATGGACAATGAGTTGTTGTTTTTTTTTAAACGTATAAGTTGCCTGTTCTCTTCCATTGCCACCAGGAAGTGTCCTTCAGCTGCTTCAGCCAGGAAGAAAACCAGCATTTCCAAAAATCATTGAGGCGCCTGAATTCGGTAGCACAGGTACCAAACCAACTAAAGTTTTACACATGATGGTTTAGGGCGGGCCATGAAATGAAAAAGTTAATGGTTCTAACAACAGTATTAAAGTTTGAATTGCAAAGATATAACCTGTGTTGCCAACAACAGATGGAATACTGAGGCCTAATAATTAGGCTGGGCAGTGTTATCCTTTGGGCAGAGGCTTAACCTTACAGCAAATATCCATGATAACATATGTTCCTTGCCAGACATTAGCAGTCAAGATGAATCCCGACTGTACTGTGAGGTGGAATGAGCGGCCATGGTGGCATATAAAAAGTGAAGTCGGCAACCACAACCCCATGCTCAGAGTCCTGCCCTTTCAATATGAATGTTGCACTTAATTTTTTTGAAGCCCCTTGCCCTTCTCTCTTGTGTGCAGAAGGTTAAAAAACAGTCAGCTTTTCATTCATTTATCCTAATTTCACTGATGGAGAAAGGTGATTGAGATTGTCTACTTCCTGCCATGCTCGTGAGTCCATCGAAGCCCGGCACTCCACAAGCAATTCCATCAACACACACAATGACCTATAGTCGTCCTATGAACCCCTCAGAATCCAGATCAACTGCACAGACTAGCAGAGACAGCACTGACCCCCCCACAACTAACCCATACAAGCCCCCCAGCATTAGCAGTTCACCTCCCAATGACTCTGACCTGATGTAACCTCCCCATCACAAGACCCTCACTCGACACACCTACAGCTGAAGCCCTTGTAAAACAGAAGGACATTGACAGCAACATCCCCTAAACTCTGCTGAACAAAATGTTCAGAAACCAACCCACAAGCTCGGAGAACGAACCTTCCCCCTCATCCTACACCCGAGCTACAGATATTTGCCACTATTGCAATTGTCTACCTCAGTAACCAGAATGTTTTTCAGTCTTGGGGGTAATGTCCCTAAATTCCTTAAGTTGTAGGGTGGCATCCTTCTGAAGATCATATAAAAACCCATATTCAGAAGCAAAACAAAGAAAAATGATAATATTTTTAATACACAGAAGATGATGATAGATAGATAGATAGATAGATAGATAGATAGATAGATAGATAGATAAAATAGATAGATAGATAGATAAAATAGATAGATAGATAGATAGATAGATAGATAGATAGATAGATAGATAGATAGATGATAGATAGATAGATGATAGATAGATAGATAGATAGATGATGATAACCTTTATTGTCATTTTTTTTTACTGTGGGCACAACAGCACACATCAAAAATGAAATTTAGTTGCCTGCTCTCAAAGTGAAACACATACACGACACACAATGGATCACAATGGATTGCAGTTGCAATGAGAAATTAGAGAAGCTTCTGTCTTGAACAGTATGGCTGACATGGGCTCTTTTCCCACTATTGAGTTCTTGCCCATTCTTGAGTCAGCAAAGAACTCTCCAGTATAACATTTGCTGTCCCCCCTTTGCTGATCTTTATCCTGCACCTATCGCCTTTTCTTTGGGTTGCTGCCACATATGCTGATGACATGGGTGTAAGTTATGTGAAGCAAAGCAGTTGGTGTTGCCCTCTTGCTTTCTGAATGTCACCAGCTGGTGAGAAACCATCCAGAAATCAGGATGAGATGGATTAAACTTGGTGAGATAGCAAGGTTTCACAGATGGTTGGCTTTATTACATATATTAAAGAAGGGACCCACATAGGAAAAGAAGCAGAGGTGGCCACCTCTTTCAACATGGAGAAGAAGAAAAAGAATGGCAACAGGGAAAAATGCCAGTAATTTGAAGAGAGGAGATGTGCTTACACTAGCATGAAGTGGCCAACAAAAAATAATTGGGAACCACATCACTTATTACACACCTTAAAACTATCGTGGGTAGCTAAGCTAAAGGGGGGGAAATATGACTTTAAAATCAGAAGTTATGAATTAAACCTCTCTGATGCAAGGGCTGAAGACAAGGTGAAGGCAAGGTTATGGGGGGGGTGGGGTGGGCAAGGCATGACAGACAAAAGATGTTGCCCAGGCATGTTTGTTGTGTGATTAGATGCAAATGATGCCACAAAGTAAGCATAAGAAGGGAATCCAGGTATTTTTCAAACAGTATTATGATGCATTCTTCAGTTCTTCATGCAGGAGACTCTCAACAACTGTTCTTCAACTTGAATGCCTTTCAGAGCTGAACTACCATCCAGTCTAGCGAGAATGGCCAACTTCATTCTGCAAATTGTAATCCAAAATGATAATGATAACTTTATTGTCACTTTGAATGTACACCAATCGGCATACATCAAAATGAAATTTCGTTGCATACAGCTCTCAAAGGGTCACCACCTCCGATATATACTGCTTGTTCGTGGCCCACTCAAATTTCACATTGTCCATTTTAGTCTCTAGGGAGTGAACGATGGCACACAGGACAGATGGAAATGGGGCTCCATGTGAATTAGCCCTCAAATTCGCTTGTATTCTGACAACCTCGCCTTCTTTTCTGTTTCTGATCCTGACTCTTCCACCTTTTCCTTAAAGAGGCCTTGCTTCTTTTCGCCCTTGGAGCACGCTGCTGCCGCCGCCACCAACTCCTCCAAAAGCCTCTCTCTCTTCCTCTGGGCCTGCCGACAGCCTCATCCAGTTCCTTCACTCCATAAGCTCCAGGTCCTCTCCTCCTCTGCCTCCTCTGGAAACAGCCCTGATTTGCAATACAATCCATCACTGGGCCAGCAGTCAGATCTTGCTGCTGGTAGAACAAATTCAAACAGTGCCAACAACTTTTAATGGTCTCACCAACAGTTCCAAAACAACTAGAAACTATTTTCAGAACACAATATTACCTATCTCTGTTTTAGATATTACCAGATTTAGTGTCCTTCAGCTAATCAAATACGTTTTTGCATTTACTAAGCAAGCAGAAATAGGTAAAAGAAACTAGGTGAAGATCAAGAATACTGTATTTGGGATGCATAAAACCAAATTACTATTAGATGGGAGCAAAGAGACAGATTTTTTTTGTAACTTTTTCAGAAAAAAGGTGAACATCTCCCACCAAAGTATAACCCAGGTTTTAACTAAGTGCATTTAAAAATTATAAATTCTTCTTTTTGGAATGTATTTTGTATTGCAACTATAGAATTATTCAACCAGTAGATGGCAACGGTTAGTGCGCATCTATGGTTATAATCTATGGTTTATGTTCTGAGTAGAGTTTCCTGTTTCCTGTTATAGTCATACAGTTGAGCAGTAAGGCACATGGTGACTGTACTCTTTGTTTGCTCTGTGTTGCTTTAGATATAAAAAGAATTTCTAACACTGTTCTGCCATATATTTGATTCTTTTGGCTGCTGCTTGAAAATATCCATATGCAACATAATGTTCCACATCTCTATAGTTGGGAGAAAATGCCTTACAAACAACTGTTTTCAATGTTGGATTTATTCTTAAATCTCAATAGGTTTCTGGGGGATTGGATGGAACTAAATAACTCCAGTATCTGAAAGCTGAATAATCTGTCACATTTCTTCTTTATAAATCATGTGGCCTTTCTTCTCTCCATATAGTATGCTGTACAAAAAGGAGTCCGTGTTCTGGTAGATGCAGAATACACTTATATCAACCCTGCCTTGACGTTAGTGACTATCGCAATGATGGCTACTTGGAACACCCAAAAGCCTTGGATTTGGAACACATATCAAGCATATCTCAAGGTGGGTCTTTATTCCTGGAATCTCCTCCCCCTCATATTATATTCATCACATTTACTGGGAATCCAAAAAATGCACTCTAATTAGAACAATTAATTGATGTTAGGGGACTTTTTAAATAGTCCATAGTAGTTATTTTGTTGGTTGACTGGTTTTGTTTTCCTCCAGGACACTTTGGAGCATCTGAAGCAAGATGTGGCCATTGCAGAACGCTTGGGTGTATGCTTTGGAGTAAAGCTGGTCCGGGGGGCTTATCTGAACAAAGAACGGAAATTGGCAAAGGAAAAAGGGTACCCTGATCCTGTACAGCCCAGCTGGGAAGCTACCAACGAAAGGTGAGGACTTTTTCAATAGAACTGTTCTTTTGTTTTGAACCTTGGTTATGTTAGGTAAAGATAAAGGTTCCCCCACACATGCGTGCTAGTCGTTTCCGACTCTAGGGGCCGGTGCTCATCTCTGTTTCAAAGCCGAAGAGCCAGCACTTGTCTGAGGATGTGTCCGTGGTCATGTGGCCAGCATGACTAGACACCAAAGGCGCACGGAATGCTGTTACCTTCCCACCGTAGTGGTCCCTATTTTTCTACTTGCATTTTTACGTGCTTTCGAACTGCTAGGTTGGCAGAAGCTGGGACGAGTAACAGGTGCTCACACTGTTATGCGGCACTTGGGATTCGACCCGCCAAACTGCCGACCTTCTGATCGACAAGCTCAGCGTCCTAACCCACTGAGCCACCACGTCCCTATGGTTATGTTAGACTGTGTGCTAATTGTAAGGGTTCTGTTGGGAATCTCCTCTGTAGTAATGCCCCTCCTTTTTTGTTTACCTTGGCAAACAGTTACCAGCGTTGTCTGGATTTTGGCTTGGACCAAGTATCTCAAGTCAAGGAAAGATTTGAGATGATTGTGGCCACACACAATGAAGCCTCTGTGACACATGCTGTACAAAGGTATAGTAGGCGGGAAAGGAGTGAGGAGGAACTGAGTAATAAAACATCTACTAAAATGGTACATGATTCTGTGAACAAGCCCTTCCTACCTCTTGAAATGCTCTCCAAATCTCATGTGCAAGAAGCAAACTGAAAACCTGCCACGTGAAAACCAAGAGGAGGAGGAGAAATAAGGCAATAATCTGGGAACCCTGAACAATTTCATTTAGATCAGTGCTTCCCAAGCCATATGCCCTCCAGGTTTGTAAAGTTCAACCTTGTTTAGTCAGTAGGGACATTGCTCAGAATTCTGGGAGTTGGTCCATATAGCTGAAGACTGACAAGGTATTCGTTTGCCAGTACTTGAGGGGTTATGACAGGGAAAAGGGGACTGGCTTATTGTACAAAGCACCAGAACCAATGGACGGAAGCTTATTAAAGGAAGATCTAACTTGGAAGTAAGGAGACATTTTTTTGACAGTGAGATCAATTAATTATTGGAATAGCCCGCCTCCCAGAGTTGTGGGTGCTCCATCATTGGAAGTTTGGAAAAACAGACTGGACAGTCATTTGACCAGGATGGTATAAAGTCTTCTGCCTTGAATGGGGCGCGGGGTGGGGTGGGGGTTGGACCAGAAGCAACACAATTTTCACTCAAGGGTCGACCTCTTTTTCCATTTTAACACAACTGAGAGGAAAAGGTCACAATAAGGGGAGGCTTAAAAATATCAGTGCACATGTAAAGGCAAGTAGTCATTTGCTCTCCTCAAACCTGTGGGAAATTAGGCACAAAAGGGCAAACAAAAGAAACTAATATTTATGGGTGAGTGATTTGCATAAAGTAGCGGAGGGAGCCTCGAGCCCTCAAGATTTTGTTGAGTCACAATTCTCAGAATCTGTCACTTTCGGCTTTGCAGGCTGAGATACTGAGGGTTGACATTCAGCAAGATGAGAATTAGTTGGGTCTAGCAGTTAAGGCAGTGGCTAGAAACCAGGAGACTGAATTCTAGGCGAGCCTTAGGCATGAAAGCTGACTGAGTGACTTTGGGCTTGTCCAGGGGTAGGCAACCTTGGCTCTTTTATGACTCGTGGACTTCAACTCCCAGAATTCCTGAGCCAGCCATGCTGAGGGGAAAGGGAGAGGTTTCCAAGCTGAGCCACGCCCGGCTCAGGAATTCTGGGAGTTGAAGTCCACGAGTCATAAATACTCAGGTGCTGTGATAGGTCTATACCAGGGGTAGGCAACCTCAGCTCTTCCATGAGTCATAAAAGAGCCGAGGTTGCCTACCCTTTGGTCTATACCAGGGGTAGGCAACCTTGGCTCTTTTATGACTCGTGGACTTCAACTCCCAGAATTCCTGAGCCAGCTAGGCTGGCTCAGGAATTCTGGGAGTTGAAGTCCACGAGTCATAAAAAAGCCAGGGTTGCCTACCCCTGGGCTAGTCACTCTCTCTTAGCTCAACCCACCTGGAAGGGGTATTGTTGAGGGGAAAATAGGAGACAAGAGTATTAGATATGTTTGCCACCTTGAGTTATATATGAAACTGGCAAGATATAACAACAAGAACAACAACAATAATAATAATAACTGAAAGTTTTCAGGATGCCCATCTCCTTTATAAAAGCCTGAACTTATGCTTAAGCTAGAATTGTTTTGTAGCTTACAGTTTATGCTTTCTAGTCTACATTAAATTCATGCCCTTCGTTGCCTGTGTGTTTTATCTACTTAAGGATGTCAGAGATGGGCATCAACAAAACTGCTGGTCCCGTTAGCTTTGGGCAGCTGCTGGGTATGTGTGACCAGGTGTCCTTGGCACTAGGTGAGTCTTGCTCCATGCTCTTCATGACTTTTTCCTCACTTCCCTCTTTATTCCTGAGATATATTCACCTCCTTTCTTTCTCTAACTGTTTTTTTATCCTCTGGCCAAGTATAGGTCAGGCAGGTTACGCCATCTACAAATCTATCCCATATGGATCTGTGGAAGAGGTTATCCCTTACCTGATCCGGCGTGCTCATGAGAACCAGAGTGTGCTGCTCGGGATCCGAAAAGAACGAGATCTGCTTCTCTTGGAGCTGCGGAGACGGATTTTAAGGAGGCCCTGATGGAATTTGCATTAATTAAAGACCATCCCTTTTTTTCCCCCTAGAATCATAGGTGCTTCCAAACCAGGATCTAACAGACAGTTTAGATATTATGCTATTACATTTCTTAAACATCCTGTGCTTTCCTACTTGGCATTCCACTCCTTTTTCTATCGCAGGAGATCCATTAAAAACGGAAAGCGGGAATAGGTACCTAGCATTTTATTTGTTGTCAGTGTTAAGTCTGTTCCTGGTTACCTCAAACTTTATTAACCACTGTCATTTAATCATTCTCTAAAGTATTGATTTTGAAAAGCCTTGATGATCTACTCTGGTGGTTCTCAACCTTTTCTTCACCACGGACCCCCTTTAAATACCTTTTATGGCCACCTAACATGGCTATGTACCACCGAGACGTATCTCAAGATTTTAATCATAACATTTCTTCAAATCTCCGTGAGCCACCTGTGATGACATCATGACCCCCCCCAGGGGTCCAGGAAGCACAGGTTGAGAACCACTGATCTACTCCAAATTCCAGATGGGTTTCAGTAGGTTAGCTTATATCAGCTTGGCTCCTTAGCTCCATTTTCTTCTTCAAAAGAATTTTCAGAATTGGCTGAAGATTGTTTGCTTATAGCTAAGTCTGTTGGCCAAAGGACATGACACTCAACTGTGGAGTGCTTGGTGAAGTTTCAGTGCCCTGATACATTTAAATAAGATTGTAAAGATTAATATTAAGATCATGCAACCCAACTGCATGTTTCCTTCCCAACAATGACTGTTTACAAGATACGAGTACTCATCTTAGACCTAGAAACTCAACAACAGCCATTCAGTGTTTGCTTGTAATCATTCTGCAATCATCAATTAATTCCAAGGTTGGAATTAAGGTTGAGTTTCAGGTGAATTTTTAATCATCAGTGACACAGTCAAGGTGACCAGAGGCACCAGGAGTAGGAATAATTTGCCCGATCTTCCTGGTCTTCCCATTTTCTCAAATTCCAAAACTTTCCACAAGTTTTACAGTCAACTACAGGATGCTTATTATATCATTTGGGAGAATGCAATTTGTCAAGGCAGACCTTGTTCCCTTGTCTTCTTGATTCTAGGATTGACTCAGAATAACGAATAACTGAGTTGGAAGGGACTTTGGAGTTGGTTTAGTCCAGGGCTTTTCACCTTTTTCACCCATTGTACCACTTTTAGGATATGGCAACATCCGAGTATCACCAGTCGCCTAGCAATGTGTCAAAAACTTGATGACCAAAAAAAAAAAGGAAAAAAGTGGTGAAGTACAGGTAGTCCTTGACTTACAACAGTTCACTTAGTGACTGTTCGAAGTTACAATGGCACTGAAAAAGTGCCCCCCAAGCCACAGCCAAGTAACACACCTGCCTGCCTGCCTGGCATGCTCTTCCTTTGTCCGAGGTTTTCGTTGTTGTGAGCATTTCTGTTGAGGATTGGCAGCAGGTGTGTGGGGGGGGGGTTGATTTTTACCACACAAACCCCCTCTGCTGGGTGGTTGCAGCAGGTTTTGGTCACTTCACATGACCCTGGGACATGTGACCGTCATAAATATGAATCAGTTGCCAAGCATCTGAATGTAAATCACAAGACCCTGGAGATGCTGCAACATTCCAGCTGATCAGTGCTTCTTCTGGGCTCAACTGAAACGCCAGGATCAGCGCCGAGCTCCAGCTGGAGCCTGGCGCTGATCCTGGCGCTTCCACAGAGCCCTGACAGCCCTGAAGAAGCACTGATCCTGGCGCTTCCGCTGAGCCCTGACAGCCCTGCAGCTCCAGCCATCTCTCGCTCAGGCTTGTGCAGTGCTGCCACCAGTTCAGCTCATTCCCCTCCCCCGCTACCACTTTCCTAGGATGGTCGCGTACCACCTGCTAGGTGCCAATGTACCACAGGTGGTACCCGTACCATTGGTTGAAAAGCCCTGGTTTAGTCCAACCTCCTGCTCAAGCAGGAAATGCTATATATTCCAGACAAGTGGTTGTCCAGTCTCTTCTTAAAAGCCTCCAGTGATGGAGCACCCACAACTTCTGAAGACAAGCTATTTCACTAGTTAATTGTTCTCACTGTTAGGAAATTTCTCCTTAGTTCTAGCTTGCTTCTCTCCTTGATCAGTTTCCATCCATTGTTTCGCATCTTGGCTTCTGCTGCTTTGGAAAATAAGTTGATTCCCTCCTCTTTGTGGCAGCTCCTCAAATATTGGAACACTTGCTATCATGTCACCCCTAGTTCTTCTTTTCACTACACTAGACATACCCAGTTGCTACAACTGTTCTTCATATGTTAAAGCCTCCAGTCCCCTAATTATCTTTGGGTGGACTCCTCATTTTATATCTGCTGGGTTTCCCCCCCTCATTTTGCTCTGAGAATGAAGCAATCATAGTCACCATCTGATTCTAGCAGTTTCCAAGGCCACTTTACACACTGATGCAGTTGCAGTGAAGATTTAATGTGTTGGTATGTTTGTCAGCAGCTTTCAGCTGCTTCCCAACTGGTGTGTATTGTAGCTTAAATATGTGCTGACCTGTTTAAGCAAGGCAGAATGAAGAGTTGGGGTGGGGGGGAGAAAGAAGGGGGCTGTACCTTTATATAATGGATTTAATGAAGTTCAGGTATTAGCAAACTACACTTCCACACATACAAGCAGCGCTAAACTGGATTAAAACCAGCTGCCCTGCTAAAAATGATTAAAGACAGTAATCAGGACAAATGGGATTTTCTCTTGCCAGTGGGCTAAAATGAAAAACAAAATGCTGTGTGGGAAGAACTGGGTGCCACAGCAGTATTAAAATTATGTTGGCCACATCCCTTTTAAAATTATGTTGGCCACATTTTCTGAAAACCTGTAGCTTTGTTTTTAAAGGTAAGGGGAAATGAATAGAAGAATTTGGGCTTTGAGAAAGTCAGTGAAATCCTCCCTTAATTAGGCATCCCTCATTATCTGGGAATGAGAGTGTGATGGCTAAGCTCAAAAGCAAGCATTTAGGAGCCGAATTGAATCTCCAGGGACAGGAATTACCTTGGCTTACCCTTGATATCATCAGCTTCTCTTCTGGACCTCCCTCATAATTTGATGGGATGGAAAGGAGGGCTAGCAGCAGCAGCTTTGGTTCCCATAGCTCTTAATCTCAAAAAGATGATTGATGGAAGCCAGCCAGCCTGGAGCTGTAATCCTTGGAACAGGCGGGATTAAACAAGGCCCTGGGAACCTCAGCAGGCCCACAAGTTTTTCCTGGGCAGTGACACTCAAATACAGATGCTCAGGTTCTCAGCATAGTTTCTCAAAAGTTTCCATATTTTTCAAATTACGAGAGCTGTCAGTTCTCCATTTAATCTCTTTATTCCTGCCCTTATGTTTTCCTTCAGGGCAATGATGAAAAGCAAAGCCGTTTTGGTCAAGGTCATGTTTGAGCTGCTGGACAGTGTTTCCCACCTCTGCAAATGTTGACTGATCATTCCTTTTGTTGGATTGTTAGAAATGTACCACTCAACAGCCCCAGAGAACTTTGTATAAAGAAGATTTTAATTGTACATTAGTTGAGAGAGTAGGGGACAGATCTGATGGAAGATAATAAATGAGAAAAGGGGACCCTGAGTTCTGACAGGTATTGCAGAGCAGGGAATGAGGAGGAATCTTTTTCCGAGGAAGCTGCGCTTCATTTTTTAACAGTTTTAGCGACACAATAGTGATGTCAAAGTACCATTTTTATAGGAATACTAATGGATACTAAAAGGGACACAGTGGCTCAGTGGGTTAGGACACTGAGCTTGTCGATCATAAGGTTGGCAGTTTGGCGGATTGAATCCCGAGTGCCGCGTAACAGAGTGAGCGCCTGTTACTCGTCCCAGCTTCTGCCAACCTAGCAGTTCAAAAGCACGTAAAAATGCAAGTAGAAAAATAGGGACCTCTACGGTGGGAAGGTAACAGCGTTCCGTGCGTCTTTGGCGTCTAGTCATACCGGCCACATGACCACGGAGATGTCCTTGGACAAGCGCTGGCTCTTCGGCTTTAAAACGGAGATGAGCACCGGCCCCTAGAGTTAGAAACAACTAGCACGCATGTGCCGGGGAACCTTTACCTTTAATGGATACTAATAGAAAATAGCTGCATGACATTTAGCGAAGGCTTAAAACCCCCATGTTGAATTGCACTTCTGAAAATCGGAGTTTTGTTAAACTTAAGCAATGTAATTTTAAGTCACAAAAAAGCGGTTGGGGATTATATATGGATTTCAAGTTGTCTATCCATGATTTGGGAAGAACTTAAGAAATCTACCTGTTCCCTCCCCCGGTCGCCTGTATAAACTGAATTATTTAATCTCACTTCACAGTTTAGACAGGGTCTTTTGTTCATATTATACAGCTCAAGACAGATTAAGTTGGGCTTAGAGAAGAGTGACAGCCAGAATCACCTTCCCATGGCCAAGAGTACATGACTCTGAGTCTCTCCAGTCCTTGGGCTCATCCATAATTATGATTAACTGTGACATGAAGATATTCTGTTGGTCATTTTTTGAGAATATGTTTTTCACAATGGCGTCTTCATCTCGTCCCCAGCCTCCTGTGAAGGCATTTGTCTTTAGCAATTCCAGTTTGTCGGTAGTATTTTTCTTCTTCTGTCCCAAGTCATCTTGTGTGGACATCCTATGATGACTCCTTAATGATGTGCCAGGGGCCGGATCTACCTAGTTTCTATCAGTTTATTTCAGGTTCTGCAAACACAAACCTGGGCTTCTTTCTTCTGGTTGCCTCTTTCCACTACCTTCCATGAACATTTTCACTGGAGATAAAGGAGGGATCGGGCACCTAGTTTCCACAGAGGCAACTGTCGAATGATGCCTGTCCAGTATTTCGCAAAACACCAATCAGATATTACATTGGCTTCTTACAAAAATAGATTTTCTGCAACACCATAGGCTCTGTCTTTAACATGCATTTAGCAGTCTTGGGGGAAAGTGTAAATCTTCCTTAAAAATCAGGACTATCATTGTGTATAAGTTCAATTTAAATTAGAAATGAGAGTTGGGATTTTCTAGCTGCGGGTTGTTGGTTCTGTTCCAAATAAGTGCATTACAGATTTTCCACAGATCCTGCCAATAAGAGGTCTTACGCAGCCATGGTTTCTACTATCTTCATTTATTTGAGGAATGGAGACCTTTTACATCTCCAAAGTCATTTTGTGTATTCTATTGGATACTTGTAGGGGCTGCTAGCAGTGGCCCCTACATTTTGAGATAATTGGCAGCTGAAATGAAATAGAGAAAGTGTTCTGCAACTTTCCCCTTCTAACCCAAGCAACAGGAAGATCAGTAGACCTGTATCCAAAAGTAGACTGGATGATAGGCTGGTGGAATGGACAATGGAGAAGCTCCATTGATGTGCCCTGCAAGCTTCCTTCTCTTAAATTCACATCCTCTTCTATCCCACTGACCTGTCCACTGAGATAGTTTTGGACACCAGTCTGCAGGATTTCTGGAATATTAGTAAAGCTATGTCCATAAATAACTTGGTTGACAGGTTGGTGAGATGAAAAGGCCCAGGATAAAGCAGGAGGAAGCTCTCTCACTACTTTATCCTACACCTCTCCTCCATCCCACCAGCCTTTCAGATGGCCATTTTTAACACAGTTCTCCTGGTCTTCTGGAAGTTGGGTAGTTCAAAAATAGCCTGCATGTCAGGTTACCCAGAGGGAGCATCTCCACTTGAGTAACCTGTCATTTGGACAATTCAAAAGTGGCTACTCTGTCAGGCACCTGCCCACATTCTTAACCTTGCCTCTTTGGATTTTATAGACAGGCTTTGGTCTTCTGCTTTGTGACATCGGTAGAAAATAAAGGCAGGATTTTCACAAGCTGCCTTACTGAAGCAAATTAGAATTCGACTATGGGGTACAACAAATTGTGCGGGCATACTTTTTTTGTTTGTTTTGAAACTCAAGAACTAAAACAATGTGCAGTGTGTATTTTCATTCCTTGGAAGCAGAGGAAGGCCCATGGTTGCATCAGCGTGACATCATCGAGACAAATTCTGTAAGGGAAATAGCATGAAATAATATTAGTACACTTGCACTAGCCGCAATTGTTTTAATGTCAAATCCTTACTCCATCCATGAAGTTTGCTTAATGACCTCAACTGATTTCTGCCTGTGATATGAACATAACTGTCAGGAACGTGATAAAGGGAGTTAAAGCAACTAAGGTCGCTTTTGCAGTTGTTAAGGATTAGGAAGCTGATCTAAATGAAATTTATTATGTTGCCTGATTAGGTACAGATCAAAATTCCTTTGATCATATCATACAACTGTGGAAATATCACACACACAGTCTTCATCTTAAGATGTTATCTTCTGATTTTCTGCCAGAAGAGGCTAATCTTTCCAAACTGCTGATCTCCAACTCATATCACGCCTCATTCAACAGTCAGTTCAAAAGGTGTTTTTTTCCCCTTGTCCTCTCTATCTCCATCTCTGACAATAAATATCTTCTTTATAAATCAGTATAATTATAATCCAAAAGGTTGGGGAAAATAATGGATTGGGGTGCCACTAGAATGTTCCTCTTTTTTTACATTTTAAAGATGGAACACAAAACTCTTGAAAGAAAAGAGAAATATACAGCTTAATAGGAAACATTATTATTATTATTATTATTATTATTATTATTATTATTATTATTATTATTATTATTATTATTATTTTAATCCCATTTATATCCTGCCCTTCTCCGAAGACTCAGGGCGGCTTACAATCTAAAGCACAAATCAATGTGCTTAGCAATTATTCTAATATTTACCTTAGTTGTTCGAATTTCAAAAATCCGCTGTGGATGGGGGAAAATTGCAGTTGAGCTCCAATTTCCACGAAATTGGAACAACGTAATAATGTTCTAAATCTATTATCTAAACCCATTTAAGCCTGTATCTTGTCACTCTATGCTTCTAAATCCTATCTCTCTAGAGCTTTTTAATCTCTCACCCTGATTTCCCTAAGCCTGTAATCTCTTTCCATCAATCTTATATTGCCAGACATCACCTTCAAAATCCACAGTCCCGTCTCCATTAATGTCAGCTTCCTTCACCATATCGTTAATCTCTTGAGGGGTCATTTTCTCATTCATCAACCGTTGCATGGTCTGTCGCAGCTCAGTCAAAGTGATCTTGCCATCCCCATTTGTGTCAAACTGGAAAGAAGAGCCAGAATTATTCAAACTATCCATGCACATTTTCTACACTAGAACCAAAGGAAGGATTAGCTGTGGACACAGGGCTTTTTTTCTCATAGAACGCTCAGAACGGAGTTCCGGCACCTTGTAAGGCAGGTTGTATGACGTCTGAGTTCCGGCACCTTTTTCTTTTACAAAAAAAGCACTGTGTGGACCAATGCAGTTATGACATCTGAGAGAGCAATGATCATTTATCAGGTTTCCGGAGTGTATTAAGGGACCAGCCTTCACTCTCCAGTGCAGGAATTGCTTCCTGCCAGAGGCCATAAAATGGCTATGATCACCTGCCATCTTATATTAACAGTAGGATTGTTTGATGCAATTTAGAAAGGACACAGCTTTCCTAAATATGTGAAAAGAGAAATGCTAATTGGAAATAGGTGCCTTGGTCTTAGCTGGGAAAGCATTACTTTCTAAGCCTCCACTCTCCATAGGTGACATTACAGATTTAATTATCAAGATTCTAGTAAGGCTGATAGGGTTTTTTTTCTCCCCTAGACCAGGGCTAGGCAGCCTTGGCTCTTTTATGACTCATGGACTTCAACTCCCAGAATTCCTGAGCCAGCCATGCCTTAGACCTTTTGCATTCTCCAAGCATGGACTGCAAATGTCACCATCTAGCTAGCATGATCGTTTTCTGTGCTGAATGGGACATTTTTAAATTTTGCAAATTTAATTTCACCACCACAAGATGGCTTCCCATGGCCAGCTGGAGAATTCTGGGAGTTGGAGTCCATACATCTTCAAATGGTTAAGGTTGAGAAACATTGCTCCAGTTGGTTTCCTCCAGATGTGTTGGAACTGCAGTTTCCAGAATTCTCTTTCAGACTTTTGAAGGGAACATTAGGTCTCTCAGTATCTGTGGACACAATGGGCATTACATCTGTCCAGACAGCCAATGAAATGTGCTATTGTCCAATCCTAAGGGCAGCACAAAATATACCAGAATTAATTTACTTGGTACACACAGCCAACTGCTATTTGTCGTTGTTGATAAGGCAGCTTGTTAATGGAGCAATTAATGTGCAGAGATTGGAAGATTCCTGTACTGACTGAGACAAAAAAGGCTTAATAATCCCTTTTCAAATGCTGTTTAGGACTGGTGAGGATGGTAAGTTTAGATAGATAGCTAGAGCAACAGACTTTCCTGCTTCAGCCAGTGCCATCACAGCTGTCAACACATCCAGAGTGGCATCCCTGGCAGAATTGGGGTGGGAGGAATGGCCCATTTCAGGCAGCACAACCCCTAAATGTAATCACATCATTGCCTGTACCAAAGGCAGCTTCTATTACCCCATTTTGTGGATCAACTCCTAGGAGAAGAGCTCCAGGAAACAGAACTTTTCTTCAACTTTATATGGAAGTTATCATACAACCTGCTGACAAGCTACATGGTGGGGGGATTAGGGTAGTCTGAAGAGACTACTGGTACATCATGTAGATCTATTCTTAAAGAGGCATCTACAGATATGCCCTGACCTTTAGTCTGCTTCCTGTGTTTATGTCTATAATGTCAATAGAAATAAACATTAGAAGATGTTAGCTTCACTATGTGCACTAGACCAGGGGTAGGCAACCTTGGCTCTTTTATGACTTGTGGACTTCGACTCCCAGAATTCCTGAGTCAGCATGGCTGGTTCAGGAATTCTGGGTATTGAAGTCCACAAGTCATAAAAGAGCCAAGGTTGCCTACCCTCGCACTAGACCAAGAAAATAACTTGACAGGAAGGTTCAAAGTATTATACAGGCTATAGTAATGGCAACTTTCAAGTCTGATGGTGCTTTATCTTCCCCCCTCCTTCAATACTTCTGTGAATTAAGGAAGAGTCTGAACCATTTCCTCTCTCCCCCCGCCCCCCATGTTGAATTGGGCTTGAATTATTCATCTCTCTGGAAATGGATCTGGCTTATCTCTGTCAAGGTCATTTTCTTTATTCTCTACAAGAGGCAGTCTCCTACAGAGAACCAGACATTGGGCAGAAACTATGGTTAAGGGCAGATTGTCCTTACATTTTGTTTGTACAACCAAAAGAAGCTGCTCGTCTGAATGAAAGTGTTTTCCTCAGATCAAAAAATTGGGACATAAACATAAGATAAAGAGAGTGCATTTAATCCACCTTTCCATTCTGATCTAACTCCTGTGCCCTGCCATCTATTTTTACCTCCTTGAAGATGTCTCTCATCTCTTGAAGGCCAATCATGCCTGCTGTTTCTGCCAACAGTTTTGGGGCCATCAATTCTACAAAGTCCTCGAAAGCTACATGTCCTCCAACTGCAATGAGAAAAGTGATGTTTTATTGCTTAAAGTGATTTTTAAAAAAAACACAACCCAAACCCAAACACTTACCAAGACATTCTAGATATCTTGCCCTCACCTTCATTTCCCTGATTAATATTAATATGGTTTCCTGCCTGAGCAGGGGGTTGGACTAGATGACCTCCAAGGTCCCTTCCAACTTCTTCTTCTTCTTCTTCTTCTTCTTCTTCTTCTTCTTCTTCTTCTTCTTCTTCTTCTTCTTCTTCTTCTTCTTCTTCTTCTTCTTCTTCTTATTATTATTATTATTATTATTATTATTATTATTATTATTATTATTATTAAAAACTGTATCAGAGGAGAAGATAACAGGGAACAGATCAGTTCTGAAGTCTCTCACTTCCTAAGTGCATCCCAAAGTATTATGTTAATAATTTAGTTTTGGATTTGGTAAACACCTGGATAAGAGGCCATAAGAGATCATTTCCATCAGAAATAGGAATGACATAATTGTAATAAATGCCCCTTGAAATGAGGTGATCTTCTAATCCAACTCTTGTTCAAAGAGCTCAGAAGACGTTTCCCATTATCTTTCCTAAAATAAAATGGGGGAGGGGGTGCTAGGTCAAGAAAGAATTAACACAGGCCTTTTGACTTGCTGTGGTCCTCATAAAAATCTTTTACCCTTAGCCATTATTTTATTGTGAAAACAAAACAAAGGGAACCTTCTTCCCAATGCAAATAATTGTTTCAGAAGAGAATACGTAGTACAGTAGCACAAGGAAATCGCTCCTTTCTGCTGCCATCATCCCCTTCAGCACCTGATCTTTCCTGATTTAAAAAAGATCCAAATTAAACAAGATGTATTTATCATTGGGTGTAATTTATCTCTGAAGGGCAATCACTGGCCAGAGCTGCCCACTAAAGCTGAAACACAACTCTTCAGTCTTAACCAATTTACACCAAAAGCTGATCGTAACTGCCCTTAATGAAAGAGCCAGCCTTTTTTTCAGAAGTAGAAGCTTTCCTTCATAGACAACTGCACACCAAGCTAAGAGAGTGACTTGGAACTCATAGATCTCCAACAGTTGTTGAAGTATACTTCCCATCACTCAGTATTGGCTAGGATTGATATGGGTTGGAGTCCAGAGACATCTGGAGAGTCTCAGACTTGGGTTTCCCTCACTTTTCCCAACAAGCACTTACGATTCATGTTGATCTGTTGAGACAATTCTATGAGTTCCATCTCAGTTGGCATGTAGCCCATTGTTCTCATGAGGTTGCCCAGATCTTTGCAGCTGATAAATCCATCTTTGTCCTTGTCAAACTCCTGAAAGGCTTCACAGAGTTCTGTTTTTGTATGATGAGGAAAATGATGAGGATGATAAATAAAATCATGGCTATTCAATCATGCTTCAGAGCATTGTGGGAGCTCAGCCCTTAGCATGCCTATGCACACCAGATCACCACATAAACCATAATATGATTTGCATCCTTGGGCATATCAATTGTGTTTTGTTAATCAGGATTTAGCATTTAGCTTGGAGCCATTTTGGAGTAGAATGACATAGAAGTGTCATTAATTGTTTGACTGCTAAACAAGCAAGCATGTTGTAAGAATCTCGCCCATGCATCTCATTATTTTAAACACCACAATAATAATATGTTTCTGCTTCATGCATTCTATGTCAATTTTCTACATAAGAACCTCCCGCTAAAGCTACATTTACTGAGAAAATTAAACCAATCCTGAGCTTATTTTGATAAGTTAGACTACAAATAGCTGGTCTAGAAAGGTGTCTTCTTCACCATCCCCCTTCATGAATTCATTAGAGCACACAACTGATGCTTCTCTTTTCTAACAGGGGAACTCTGATGGCACACTTTTTCAGGGAAGATTATCTGCTATGATGTCTCTTTCTTAACCTTTCCAAAGGACTTAAGATAAGATAATCTTTATTGTCATTTTTTTACTGTGGGCACAATGGCGCAAATCAAAAATGAAATTTAGTTGCATAAATTTAGTTGACTTCAGCATATCTTGGAGCACTAGTTTAATATGTTGGTCAGAATCATACACATGTACAAACAGAAGTTTGCACTTACCTTCAATTTCATCTCCACTCAGTTCACGTTGCTGTAACAAAACAAAAGAAAAAGACATTCACTTCATACAAGGACATAAACAAGGAACTCAAAAGCCAAGGCTCACAATTCCAAACCTAGGAGAAAACTGCTCTTTTTTTTTTTGGAACTGGAGAAATCAAGGATGTAGTCACCATAGTTCTAAACTTAACTCTCCACCCAACTGAACCCAAACATAACAACTCAACTGGAGCATTTCTTGTCCTGGGCCAATGAAAATATTGCACTGACTGATCAGAAATCAGCAATATTACAAAACAGCAGGTTATAATCCAAATAACTATCTGGAGATGGACACGGTAAGACCATTGGACTTTTTGATTTACTGGATCCTTTCTCGGTCCAGTGGATAAATACAATGGCAAGCGAGTCTTACAGCTAGTTGAGATACCTGCTAGCTACTGACTGCGGAACAGACCGAGATAGGCAACGGATGCTTTCATTAGGAAAGAAAGAAGAACATTTGAGAAGACAGCCTAGAGTCTAGACCAAGCTGCTTCCAACAGAGGTCAAAAAGACTCAGCTTTTTTCTTGTAAACTTTGCTAGTATTCAAGGCCACTGATTGAAATAAATCCCCCAACTAGAAAAGCAAAGAGAAGTTGAAAACACGCATCACTTCAGATGGACCATACATATATTTTTGTCATCTCCACTGTTTGTAAACCTATGCAATTTGCCAGAGGTAAAAGTGGAGATAAAAGCGTTAGCAGTCAAGTCTTTTCAACTGCTTTCCTCTCTCTTAATATATGCTCATATGCACATATGTTTACTTCTCTTCTGTCATGTTTTCGTCATATGCCAAATCAATCAATCACTCTCTCTAATAATAATTTGCAAAATGCAATTGGCTCAGTCAACTTCCTTCTGCTTACAGTATTGTCTTCCCACTGCTGAATGACAGTACAGTTGAATTACAGCACCTATCATTCTGGACAAAGTGGTTGGGGCTTGGAGCCCAATACATTGTAAAAAAGGTTGGGGAATGTTTCTTTTGAAGAAAACCCAGGCATCTATCTCACCCACCAGCATTTCACATTTCTACTCTCTTCTGCCCAGTTTGATCCATTTCTAATGCATATCCTGATTTAAAAAACAAAATACCTTCCTACGGCAGAGAGCGAAATCTGGGAATATTACAATCCTGCCCTGGACCACTTTTGATTAATTGCTCTTTCACAGAAAAAGAAAAGAAGAGAAGAGAAAACTCCAGCCCAGTGCATTTCCCCTAACCTGTAGAGCTACCCCATCAATGCCCACGATCCAGTCCCCACTAGATGGCCCATACCCTCTGCTTCTCAGCAATGTTCTTGCGCAAGAAGATGCAAGCGGGTCCCAGGCTGTTCTGCATGGTGCAGAGAGATGTGGTCCCTGGTCCAGTCACCAAATCCCCAGCCAGTCTGCTTGGCACCCAATCTTCAGCAGCGGAAAAAACAGCCCTTTGGAAGAGGCTGATTTATAGAGGGAGAAAGGGATCATCTCTTCTTCATTTCTGACCCCTCCTCCATCCAGACCTTTTTTGCTCTCTTCTCCTGGCTGTGACATCGGTAGAATAAATCTCTCCTCCTTTGCCCAGATTAACATCTGCCACGTGGTGAGAGTTGGCAGCCTGGACCAGCTTGGCTTCTCAGGAAGTAGGGAAAAGACGGAAGCTTCCAGAACATTAAAAATGGGGTAGGAAAGGATGGATAGCCGGCTGTGTAGCCATTAAGCCATCAGGCTAGAAACTGGGCGACTGGTGTTCCCAGTCCTTCCTTAGGCAGAAATCCAGCTGGGTGGGCCAGTCACGCTATCTCAGCCCTGGAAAGAAGGCAATAGCAAATCAGCCAGAACACTGTGGGGACTAGTTCGAGCAGTCGTGAGGAATCAACACTGACTTGAGAGCACACACCCCTCCCAAACACACGCACACAACTCCACCACACTATAAACTATGTTAAAAAGTTTCGGTTTAAAGAATAAAAGGAAATCTCCAGACTTTCCAAATCTCAGGGGAAACCCCCACATAATTAGGCTTTGTCCACTTTATTGGCACAGTTCTAAGGGTGTAATCACTATCTTGCCCACTGTGGCCTTCAGCCCACTCAAAAAAGCATAAATACACGGCCCTTCACCATAAAAAAGGCTGCCCACCACTGTGTTAACATAGATACTGCTACGGCAGGCTACACATGAAAAGATGGACATGTTCCAACAAAATCAGATTTGGAGCCTTGAGTGCTTCGGAGCAGTCGTGACCTAAATCAACCCCTAAGTGTGCTTCTTAAAATTGCAGAAAAGGGGGTGGCAACTCCTAAGTTTTCCTGCCCAAGCAAGGTGTTGGACTAGAAGACCTTTAAGGTCCTTTCCAACATTGTTATTCTGTTACGTTATGAAATTATCTCAAGGGAGATGAGTGCAGTCTCTGGTACTCACCATCTTGCTCAGCACACACTAATGCACCACCAGCCACAAACATGTGGGATAAGACAAAGGAGAAGGCAAGCAGGCTATTGTGCCTCTTTCCTTGTGAGTCTCCATCCTCCCTTTACAGCTGTCATAGTAACCAGGTAGATTCTTCCTTCTCCTTCATTGGTTGCTAGGAGCTGGAGTAGAATCAAGGAGAGAAGAAGAGAGAGAAAGGCTGGTGCAGGGATGAGGGGCAGAAGGCTTTGAGGCCGATGGGAGTGTGGGACGTGGGGATGATGGGGTGGGAAGAACTTTGCATAACTGGCAAGTGGTTGAGTTGGAATTAAAGACATGGATGCCTGGGGGAAAGGTGCTTGGATCAATCACCTGGGAGGTCAGGGGACGTAAAGAATGGTGGTAGCCATGTGGTGCCATATTAGACATTTGCCCACATAACTCAGTCTTTTATCCTAAATGGACTGGCACTACAACGTTCTCGGGAGAGTGGTTTGAAAGGCGACTTGCATGCAACATGTGTGCTCCAAGGCTGAACCGTTAAATCTCCCTTAGAATGTTGGGCATCAGTTGAGAAAATAGGAATGTAAAAACCCAGCAAAAATTTCCAACTTCCCTCTTGTCCTTCTCCTTGAAGACCTGCACCCCCCAGGCCATGCAGTCTGGACGCCGGGGCCGCTTGTCGGTGGCAGGGCCAAGCCCCCAACCCCAAGAAACCATTACCAGCAGCCCCTCCATATCTGGTGATCTTCGGCTGCTCCACACAATGTAGGTAACTAAATGAAAGAGGTGATTAATAATAATAATAATAATAATAATAATAATAATAATAATAATAATAATAATAAGTTGGAGGGGACCTTGGAGGTCATCTAGTCCAACCCCCTGCTCAGGCAGGAAACCCTATACCATTTCAGGCAAATGGCTGTCCAGTCTCTTCTTAAAAACTTCCAGTGTTGGATCATTCACCTCTTCTGGAGGCAGGTTGTTCCACTGGCTAACTGTTCTAACTGTCAGGACGTTTCTCCTTAGTTCCAGGTTGCTTCTCTCCTTGACTAGTTTCCATCCGTTGCTTCTTGTCCTGCTTTCAGGTGCTTTGGAGAATAGCTTGGCTCCCTCTTCTTTGTGGCAGCCCCTGAGATATTGGAACACTGCTATCATGTCACCCCTCACCCTTCTCTTCATTAAACTACACATACACATACACACACATGATGTTTTCTTCTCCCCACAAAAAAACTCAACTGCTGGTTTTCCAGCTGTCCAAGACCAGGTCAAAGTTGCTGGCTGTTCAAAGCTTTGGATAGGTGGGGGTGTCCCTATGTAAGGAGCATCCTTTCCCATACAAAACGCTGGCTCACATGTTTCAACAGAACCCAGGCTGATGCTGCTCAAAGCCAGCATTTTTTGAAGCAGCTGAAAAATACATCTCTTCCAGGCCATTCCTATAGCTATGACATGGCAAGGCTTTTCGTCTTGACCTCTACACATTGTTAGATTTCTGACTACACACTGTCTGACTTCCTGGTTTACAGTTTACCTTCATTTATTTATTATTTTATTATTTTGTTTTCTGTCCAGCTTTATAGCTGAAACCTTTTAATACATTACGATTTATTTGTTTAGCGTGAGGGCCTATGCCTTGTAAATATGCTGGATTTTCAACCGCCTTAGTTTGAAATGTGAAGTTGCTGGATTTTAGCATCATTACAATCGTCAGCTACAAAAGAGGAAAGCTACTAAATACAAATACTTTGGTCATCCTTCCCAGAGACTGTGGAGATCAGCTTCTTTGCTGCCAGTTTAATAACGATGGGAGCCGGATTGCAGCAGGATTGCGTACTGGAGCCATTAAGGTCAGTGTCAGACAGGGAAGGAGTACAGTTCCAGAAACTAAGTTTATCTCCAAAGAAGCGATCACAAAAGTCAAGATCATAGCCACACCCTTGCAACTGAAGCTCCACCCCTTTTTCCATATGTGTCCTATATGTTACATATATGTGTGTGTGATCTCAATTGCATAGCCGCAGCTGTCTTCTTCTTAACTCTTTGACACACACATACACACACCACCAGGTGCCATACTGTTTTTGGCCTCAGTGTTCAGAAGACTTTCCTTACCTGGCTCCCTCTCCCAGGTGTGCTACACTCCAATAGGCTGCAAGATGGGGGTATGGTTCAATTTCCATCTGAAAAGCAACAAGCTCAAAAGACTGGTAGAGATTTTGAGCACCCATAGCTGCCTGCTGGAAATCAAAAGGACTGTCCTTTACAAGCAAGGGATGAGTGGGATCAAAGACTACAAAATTCTTTGCTCCTTCTTTTTAGGCATCTGATCCATCATCGCAGATTTTCAGCACACTCAAAACAACATTCTTCACAACGCTTGCTTCAAAACAAAATCATACAACAAATTAGACCAGACATGTCAAACACAAGGCCCGGGGCCCAGATCCGGCCCGTGAAGTGGTTTCATGTGGCCCGCGAAGCCATCCTGGAAACAGTAAGGGAACGGCCCCCACTGATTTGGCCCTGGCCCAGAGACCCTCCTTCTGCCAGAGACCCTCAGATCTTTCCCACTCCTGTCCAGGCCCCCATAGGCACCCTTGAGGTGAACGATGTAGAGCTGGCCAGGCCCACCCAGTAGACCATACGCACTCTAGCCATGCCCACCCAGTAGGCCATGCCCACCCAGGCCACAACCACCCAGCCCCTGAGGGCAACCGCAATGCTGTTGCGGCCCTCAATGAAATTGAGTTTGACACCCCTGAATTAGACTGATCAGAGAATTGCAATCTTAAATATATTTACCAAAGAGTAAAGCCAACACGCTCCAAAAGACTTGCAGCTAACACAGAACTGAAATGAATGGCAATTTGATGAGCTCAGTTATCACTACAATTAGATCTTTAATTAATTCTGTACAGTATACCACAAGTTGTCTCGTATCAAGGAGTCCCACTGGATGATTTAGCTTCATTCATCCGGGATAAATAAACTGTGTTCTACACAGCATTCCTGAATTATCTCACCAACATTTGGCAATAAGCCTCTTTAGTTTTGGTTAATATGATTCTTTCCTCCCTCCCTCCCTCCCTCCCTCCCTCTCTAAAACATGCAGTTTTCCAGTTATAAATCTTCAGACCCATATGCTTACCCACACATTCAGACAAGGGAAGGATAGCTCCTGTCACAAAAAAAATGCTATTGACTTGTTGCAACTGTTCTCCAGGATCCCAGACAAAATGGTTCCCTGGATGGTGAGGATGGTGAATCTGGGTACTGCTATATCTTGGGGAATTTGCCAAGTATGTGCTGTACATTGAATCCATTCTACAGAAATGGAATCATAATGCTGTTCAAAGAGCTGTTCTGTGCCATATTATCCGTTTCAGTTCCAAAGCTACAATCTAATAGAACATAGTTTCATGATATTTTCCTTGGGAAACACCTAGGTTTCCTTGGATTGGTCTTTCACTTAAGGGAATACTAGCCATTTCCTCTAAATTATTAACTTCCTGTCATCCTGCTCTCTCTTCTCTCCCGTGCTCAGTTGATTCTTGCTTGCTCTCAAGGTTTTGAGCTGATATTTCTTTGTCTTCTCTCCTGTGCTTAAAGGTTTATTCTGTCAATGATGGGTCACTTCATCACATTCTTGCTGATAATGAGACAACATCCCTAGGACTTCCCACCACCTCACTGCACTTTATGCCCCGTGGACCTGCCCACAATGGAGATGTCTTACTTACCACCTGTGAGTAACGCTTTTCTAATATGATGAAGTTAGATTTCAACTCCTTGGCACACACAGTATTCATTTCTTTTTGTTTGGAGTATGCAAGATCCTTCATATTATTAAGCCTTCATCATACATTAAATTATACACTTAATAAAAAGAAGGACTGGGGATGACATGATAGCACTGTTCCAATATCTAAGAGGTTGCCATAAAGAAGAAGGGGGGTGTCAACCTGTTCTCCAAAGCACCTGAAGGAAGGACAAGAAGCAATGGATGGAAACTAATCCAGGAAAGAAGCAACCTAGAACTAAGGAGAAATTTCCTGACTATTAGAACAATTAATCAGTGGAACAACTTACTTCCAGAAGTTGTGAATGCTCCAACACTGGAAGTTTTTAAGAAGAGACTGGAAAACCATTTGTATGGTATGGTATGGTATGGTATGGTATGGTATGGAATGGAATGGAATGGAATAGAATAGAATAGAATAGAATAGAATAGAATAGAATAGAATAGAATAGAATAGAATAGAATAGAATAGAATAGAATAGAATAGAATAGAATAGAATAGAATAGAATAGAATAGAAGTTGGAAGGAAGCTTGGAGATCTTCTAGTCCAGGCCAGACGCATCTGTTAGTCCAACCCCCTGCTCAGGCAGGAAACCCTATACCCGTGGTGGTGAACCTATGACACCCGTGCCACAGGTGGCACGCAGAGCCTTTCCTGTGGGCACGCGCGCCATTGGCCCAATCCTAGACCTTCAGTTGGGTTTTATAAAACCTTTTTGCTTTAGGTCTCCGCCGCCGTGTGCAAAAAAAAAGGTTCAATCAATCAATCAATTTCAGCTTCTTGCAGGAAAAAAAAGATCTCGCAAAGTTGGAATTGATTGATTGAACTTTTTAGTCCCACCTATTCTGCCGTTACCACCGCAGCCATGCCCACCCAATGGGCCACGCCCACCCAGCACCCGACAATACATAAGTGGGTTTTAGGTTGCAGTTTGGGCACTCAGTCTCTAAAAGGTTTGCCATCACTGCCCTATACTATTCAGACAAATGGTTGTCCAATTTCTTCTTAAAAATTTCCAGTGTTGAAGCATTCACTACTTCTGGAGACAAGTTGTTCCACAGGTTCAGGAGTAGGCAACCTCGGCTCTTTTATGACTCCTGGACTTCAACTCCCAGAATTCCTGAGTCAGCTGGGAGTTGAAGTCCAGGAGTCATAAAAGAGCTGAGGTTGCCTACCCCTGTACTGGTTAATTGTTCTGTCAGAAAATTTCTCCTTAGTTCTAGGTTGCTTCTCTCTTTGATTAGTTTCTACCCATTGCTTCTTGTCCTGCCTTCAGGTGCTTTGGAAAATAGCTTGGCTCCCTCTTCTTTGTGGCAACCCCTGAGATATTGGAACACTGCTATCATGCCACCCCTAGGGCTTCCTGCCTGAGCAAGGGGTTGGACTAGAAGACCTCCAAGGTCCCTTCCAACTCTGATATTCTGTTATTCTAATTTGGTTTACTTTGATATGTGAACGGACCTATTTAAGCATTGCCATTTGTAGTTCTCTTGATCTTCTAACTGTGGCTGCATCCTTAAGCACTGACACAGAAAACTCTTTGTATGCTGGATGTTTTACAAAGCTGCTCATGTCAGAAAAGGACTCTTCCTAATTGTGCCCTATTTTGACTTCTGCTGCCCTGTGGAAAAAAAGAATGTTCTCTATCTACCTTGAATAATATCATTAAATCTCCTGAGCTCTCTCCCAACCAGATTCTGGTGGGAAAGTGAAATTATGGCACGTCTCTACTCACACCTGTGTGTGCACCATCACAGAAGATCGCCAAACCCTCGCAGCTTGTTTCAATCCTTCTGGCTCCACGTTTCTCACAGCTGGATCAGGACCTGGAATTTACCTGTATGATGCTCAGACCTGGGATAAATTGCAAACTTTTCTGCCCAGGTAAGGTTGAGATTTGGACATTAGCTCTTGAGAGGGTCAGAAATAGTAAGAACTAAATAATGGGCTCAATTTAGTAGGGAGTTTTGGGGGTGGGTTTGGGGGTTTTAAGTGCAATTGTAATGGGCAGAAGGAACAGGAGGAAGTGCTCCAACCAAGACAGTGGTCAGATGAAAAGAATTCTGATGGAAAAACTTTGGTAGCTGTTATTGGTGGTTGGTTCTCCGAGCTTGCTGTTTGGCTTCCGAACATTTCATCACCAGGCCAGGTAACGTCAGCAGCGGAAGTTCAACTGAAGCGTCTTGTTTCAGTTCTCTGCTTTTATATGGCCTTGTGCGGTTACTGTCAGGACCCACCCCAAACCACTGTCTTAGGAAGACAAAACTCTTGGAGCCAAATCTAGTCCAAAAGGAATCTTTACTATGACATGCTTGGTTGTAGGAATGCAAGACAGGACTTAATATTGTTCTACAAACTAAAACCTTATAAAGAGTTCCCGGTTCAACCCCCCCTTAACCCCATTTGGTCAGTCCCCCATCATTTACCTCGTATCATCCCTCTCGTGGGAAAAAGGAACTTAGGACCTTTTATGTTTATTGCTCTCTTCCTTGACACAAGCCAGATGCTACCTACCCTAGCCCTCCCTTTTGTTCCCCCAGTTCAAAGGGCTTCTCTTTTCCTTTGAAATGCCTAATACAGGCTCAATACACATTCGTTCCCTACTCCTCAGGAGATGGCAGAATCCAGGAACAATGTTTTAAACATACATTTATGAATATGATATAAATGGATTCTGACAGTTACACTGTTGGTTAGCTGTGTGGTTGACAGGTCACGTGATGCAAAGATCACCTGGGGGAGGAAGGTCATGCTGGTTGGAGGTTACATGAGCCCATGCAAAGGTCACCTGGAGGTCAAAAGATCTCTGAGTTTGGGCTAGAACTGTAACCTGAGCAAGAGCCTCAGACAAGACTCTCTGTAGGCCACATGAAGATAAGAAACCTGGAATTAAGGAGAAACTTCCTAACAGTGAGAACAATTAACCAGTGGAACAGCTTGCTTTCAGAAATTATGGGTGCTTCATCACTGGAGGGTTTTAAGAAGAGACTGGACAGCCACTTGTCTGAAATGATATAGGGCTGTGGTGGCGAACCTATGGCACAGGTGCCACAGGTGGCACGCAGAGCCCTCTCTGTGGGCACACGCACCGTCGCCCCAGTCCTAGGCCTTCAGCTGGGTTTTATAAAACCTTTTCACTTTAGACCTCCACCGCCGTGTACAAGAAAAAAAAAGGTTCAATCAATTTCAACTTCTTGGGGGGAAAAAGTTGTTGCAAAGTTGGAATTGATTGATTGAACTTTTTAGTCCCACCCAGTCTGCCATTACCACTGCAGCCATGCCCACCCGGCACCTGATGATACATAAGTGGATTTTGGGTTGCAGTTTGGGCATTGAACTTTTTAGTCCCACCCAGTCTGCCGTTACCACCACAGCCACACTCACCCAATGGTCCGCGCCCACCCAAAGGGCCACGCCCACCCAAAGGGCCACGCCCACCTGGCACCCGATGATACATAAGTGGGTTTTGGGTTGCAGTTTGGGCGCTCGGTCTCTAAAAGGTTCGCCATCACTGATATAGGGTCTCCTTCTTGAGCAGGGGGCTGGACTAGAGGACCTCCAAGGTCTCTTCCAGCTGTATTTGATTGATTGATTGATTGATTGAAAAAGGTCGTTCAGATTTTCAAAATTGCGTTACTGCAGTCTTATGATAAAAATATGATGAGCATGCATTATTTTGGTTTAGTAATCTGGGCCGCCTCAAAAAGCTGACAACAGCTATCTTTTTCCTCCAGCAATTCCCCAACTGTGATGGACGGGCATATGTCCCGAATCTATGCTTTGGCCTTCTTCCCAGAAAACAATGAACGCTTCATTTCTGGAGGATGGGACGACACAGTGCAGGTGAAACTGAGCAACTCAGCCAGGAACATTGGTTGTACTGCTGAGCAGTTATCGGGTTGAGAATTGGCAGTGGGAATTTCAGGATCCTGTATAGCAGACGTGTCAAACACAAGGCCCGGGGGCCAGATCCGGCCCATGAAGTGGTTTCATGCGGCCCGCGAAGCCATCCTGGAAACAGTGAGGGAACGGCCCCCACTGCCTTGGCCCTGGCCCAGAGACCCTCCTTCTGCCAGAGACCCTCAGATCTGTCCCACTCCTGCCCAGGCCCCCATAGGCACCCTTGATGCGAATGATGTAGTGCTGGCCATGCCCACCCAGTAAGCCATACGCACTTTAGCCACGCCCACCCAGTAGGCCACGCCCACCCAGGCCACATCCACTCGGCCCCCTGAGGGCAACCGCAATGCTGATGTGGCCCTCAATGAAATTGAGTTTGACACCCCTGCTGTATAGCAAATGGCTTATGAAAAATGCTCTTCTCTATTTACTGGACATACCTTAAAAGGAAAAGCTGCTTGGGACAAATTCTCACTTTAGCTATCACAGCTGTTTGATTTGGGGGGGACGCTGGTACTGTCTTATCCTGCAAATATCAGAGTTATTCTAAGTTGCTGGTTTGAGCAACCCAAAACCTTAGCCAGCTTGACCACTATTTTGCACAAACCCAAGAAGAACCTACAAGACATGCAAAATACCCGTTGGTGCTGATCCATCTTCATTCATGTGAACCCGGGGTTGTTTGATCCAAAATAGAAAGATTGGGGGTGGAGTTTAATAGCACTTAAGACTTATATACCGCTTCATAGTACTCTACAGCACTAAGCGGTTTACAGAGTCGGTGTATTGCCCCCAACAATCTGGACCCTCATTTTACCAACCTCAGCAGGATGGAAGGCTGAGTCAACCCTGAGCTGGTCAGAATCAAACTCCCGGCAGTGAGCAGAGTTAGCCTGCAATACTGCATTCTGACCACTGTGCCACCATGGCTCTTAATATCTCCGCCTCCACCTCCAGCCTCTTTTTAAAAATAGTTCATTTGTCTCTATAATGGGGAAAAGGATGTGGGGATTTTTCTTAACAAAGGGGTTGAAGGAAAAGGTTATGTTCCCCCTGCCCCATTCCACGTTTATGTATATGGTCCAAAGATGTGGACTATGGGTGTGCAACATTTAGGAATCTTTAACATCTTTTTTATTATTTGATCTTTGAAGGGCATCAGATGCAGGTTGCAGACAGATGGCCAGCAATGTGGTGCCATCTCTGGAGGGGTTGAGGCTGAAAAATTCAGAGGGTAGGATTTGAATTGGCCAATGCTTCCAACAGATGTTTAGCACTGTTAAAAGAAAAAGGTGGATTTTTTTTAAAGTAAATCATGCTGCCCAAAATAGGCAATTTAGCTGTAAGCTTGCCATCTTGGTAGGAAAATCTCTGCAGGCCACAGGGACATTTGGGGCTTTGGGGATCCCAGGACTGGAATCAAAAAACAAAAGCAAACCAGAAGGATGGCTGTATAATAGGTATTTTATAGATTGTGCAATTTGTTTCAAGAGACATACCTTAAAATTCGTCCCAGAATCATAGGCGTCATCTTCGTTCCATAGGCAAATAGGCCAGGCAAGGGAAATATTATCAAGTGGGTGTTGGAGAATGTGAAGCTATCTAACTACTTTTTTTTTCTTTTTTGTCCTTCTAGTTTTGGGACACACACTATCCACATTCACAACGGTATGCCTATGTATCTCTTCTACGTCTCCATCCAGTTCTCTTAACTCACTCTTTGGGTCCCTTCTTCACCTTCCACCCTCTTCCTTTTCTCCTTTTTTCTTTCTTTCTCCAATCTATTATTTCTTCTTCTGCCGCTTCTGTTCTTACATCTTTCCCACCTTTGCTCTGCCCTTCTCACAGGCGTATTTCTGGGCCCCACATCTGCGGAGATGCCTTGTCAATAGACAAAACAGGCTCACAGATTTTGACAGGATCCTGGAGGCGGCATAACACCCTGCAGGTAAGAGCTGGCAAAGTGACCCCTCTGAAGCTCTAAAGTTGATCTAGAGCAGGGGTGTCAAACTCAATTTCACTGAGGGCCGCATCAGCATTGCGGTTGCACTCAGGGGGCCGGGTGGGTATGGCCAGGGTGGGCATGGCCTACTGGGTGGGCATGGCTAGAGTGCGTATGGCCTACTGGGTGGGCATGGCCAGCTCTACATCGTTTACATCAAGAGTGCCTATGGGGGCCTGGGCAGGAGTGGGACAGATCTGAGGGTCTCTGGCAGAAGGAGGGTCTCTGGGCCAGGGCCAAGGCAGTGGGGGCCGTTCCCTCACTGTTTCCAGGATGGCTTCACGGGCCGCATGAAACCACTTCGCGGGCCGGATCTGGGCCCCGGGCCTTGTGTTTGACATGTCTGATCTAGAGGCTTCAGAGATCATTTGGATTAAGCCATTTGGTTCCTTTTGACACAGAAGCATGATCTACCAATAGAAGACGATATTAGTAGCTCAGGGTTGGATTGTAGGGGCCCTTGGGGCTCTCTGAGCTTGGCTGTTTTCTTGCAGACATTTCATTACCAAACTAGGTAACATCATCAGTGCTAGAGGGAGCGAGTTTGCTCTCTGCTTATATTCCAGTGGCTTGATGTTAATCTGGGTGTTAATCTGGGTATTGATTGCTGATGGGAAAATGTTTTGATATTTTTGTTTCCTTTTTGATTGTCTCTTTTGAATGGTATGTAGCTGTTGTAGAGCTCTGTGTGTCTGTTGCGCACAAATGTGATAAATCAGTGGTCAACAGGCATGTATTTATAAGGATTGCAATATCCTGGGATCATTCGATTTGCGAACTTCCCAATCAACTTCCAACAAGCGAGATCATTGGGGGAAGTCCAATATGCTGACTCTGAAAACCATAAACCGCTTAGAGAGGACTATGTAAACACTATAAAGCGGTATATCAATCTAAGTGCTATTGCTACTGCTATTGTGAAAACCTACCATTTTGCTTTATAAGAATGATTAATTGCTTAGCATTATATGTAAACAGAACAAATGGTTTCTCTGAGAAATCATAGCCTAAATCTGGAAATACAATCTAGGAACCAGCCAATAAAATACAAATAATTGTGGTTTGCTTTTTTTTTGGCCTCTACCCTAGATTTGGGATGCTGAAACGTCCAGCAAGATAATGGACATTCCAGAAGATTTTCGGGGTCACTCACAGGTTGAAGAACTATTTCTCATTATTGCCAAAACTCAGACAAAACCAACATTCCCCGAAGTCTTGTGTCCTCCAGAAGTGGTGGACCATTTCCCATTAACTCTAGCCAGCATGGAGAAGGGTGAAATTAACCCATCATACATTTTTCAATAGGGCACCTTCCTGGAAATAGCCATTCAACCACCACATTTATAAGATGCATGGAACCCCCTTCTCTTATGTTCTCACTGCAAAATGCGCTTGGATTTTAACTATTTCCACCTTAAACCTCTCCAACCCTGTGATCTGACACCATCCCCTTTCTTCAACGAGACTGTTTTGGCTCAGTCTGGTCTCGTAGCCCATTTCCTGTTTGGAGGGAACTGTCCTCTTATCCTTTCTCCTGTTTTTTGGACTTCAGCAGCCCTTGTAGCTCTTGTAATGGGAATGGTGGCTTGATGGCTTTCCATCTTTGCCTTATTTTCCTGGAGAAATGAGCAAGGATAAATTGTTTTTTTTCTCTCTTCCCCCCCCCCTTCCACTTAAAAACAGACCAACCAGAAGGCTGTTTTGTTATTGTAGTGTGCGCAACATTGTGAAATCACAGCTACCAGCTCTTTAGCTGGTTTTGGCTGCTTACACAGTGAGTTCTTCCCAAGAACCTAGAACATTGCAATGTATCGGTATAGTATATATGTGGCTCCAAGCAGTATGGCCCGATTGCAATTGACAGATGGAGAAATTGCCAATGCGCAGATCTTCTAAGTGCCATCCAAGGTTTTTGGGTATGGCACCCAGTGTGCCGATAGCCACTGGGATCACCACGACCATTTTATACCATAATCTTTCAACTGAGTCTGGCTAGACTTGGTGTGGGACTGTGTTTTCTGCTTCTGGTTCTTGGTCCTGCAATAGCAAGGGGGGGGGGGAGGTTGAAGGTACCTGCAAGAAAATTCTTTGCAAGGTTTGGGGAATAAAAATGAGAATGCCTCCGTTTTATTTGCCATTATTTCCACAGCCATGGTGTCTCGGTCTGTAGCCCCATCATGTAGTCTTGTTCCCTTACTTAGACTGTGTATCTTAAGGTGATTTTAACGGTGCCCATTTGCCAACTGAGAGCTGAACATTCTTGGCAAAAAAAGGAGGATAATTTCTTATGAAGGTGACTTCTCTTGCTTTCCCCCCAGCTGTATACTTGCCACTTCCTTGGCACTGACTACATCATAGCTGGTGGGAGTCGGAACAACCTGTGTCGACTCATTGACCGAAGAATTCTGATGGTAAGGTAGCTTTGCTAACCCTTTCCAGAAAAGGCTTGGGTTTGTAGTAGGGCAGGTGTTTTGCACCCCACGTTAAGTCTCCAGGAACCTGAGTGCCACGCAACTTTGTAGTATTCTTATACTTGTTAACTAACACAGTTGTTTTGTATTTTAATTTGATTTATTTTTCTCTCCTTTAAAATGGTGAGAAGGGTTTATCAAAGCATTACAGCCTGGAATATAGGAAAAAACTTTTATCCTATTGCTGTATGGATAGATGGATAGCTTCTAACATTCCTAAACTGAAAAGATAAGTTCCTCAGGGTCAGGATCATGTTTGATTTAATAGGATGTCTGGATGTGTTAATGCTAATTGGAATCTGTTTTGTCTCTTCATGAACTCCAAACAACCTTTTTCCTCATTAATATCTTAAGTTTGATGCCCCTTCTATACTCGGACCTCTTTTAAATGGACATACATGTAACATGTTTGAGTACATGTAGCTGATTTACTGTTGTTGGGGGGGGGAAATCAGTTCCAAGCCAGGAGTAAGATGCTGGAAATAAAATGGAGGCTGCTTAGGAAAGAAGATTCTTGTTTATTGATGAGCAGAACCAGCAACAACATGAAGTTCTGGGACAGCTGACAAAATGGAGTTGCCAAGCCTGGAAAACAGTTGGTTAAAGCCTCTTTTAATCTCAATTTTCTTCTTTTTTTTTCTAGAGCACAGGGGCACTTAATGACCTGCCTGGGGGTGTTTATAGTACCGACATCAGCTGCCGTGGAGTCCTGGGTGCAACTTCCAACAACTTCCTGTATCTTGCACAGACTCCAGTAAAACCTTGAAGCCCTCCTGTGTGATTGCGAGGAACTCTTGCTACCACCTGAAGGATATCACCAATGCCTTTGATCATCGTGACCCTGACCAACCTTTCCTAGTGTCCCAGATGTCTGTCAAAATCATGCATGCGGTCACCCTGATGTGCCTGCCGTCTCCCCATCATCTTCAGCTTCTCTGTGGACAAATAGAATCATGGTCTGTCTCTAGAGACTCCTGCTTGATTGGATGTGCCCCATTTCACCATGCTCTGCTGATGTCAATCCCTTCTCAGCATGATCCTCTGGAGATACTGTCCTGCTGGAATCATCTCATCATAATTTGCTTCAATCAAACTCATCATGGTTTCTTTTTGTGGAGATGTTTTGTTTTGTTTGGTTTGGTTTTTCGATCTTGTGCCAAACGCTCTGGGACTCTCATTGCATGCAATCTTCCACGCAAGAAATCTTAAGCTGTACAGCTTCTTGCCTGAGACTGTGACTAACTGGGTTATCCCCACAATTTTGCAGCTGATGTCCCACCTGTTGTTGCTGCTGGCAATCCCAGCGTGCCTTGCTGCTCCAACCCTGTGCTTGACCAAGGCCATCCTACACTTCAATCCCAGATTGCAGAGAATTCCATCATGCTCTAAACCGCTTTCTAACCAAACTGCTGGAGGGGAAGAGGCGTCCAGTATTTCTGCCTTATGTTTCCATCCTGCCTGGGGGGTGTGTGTTAAGTTTTCTAAGTCACTTCTTTCTCTCTTTTCATAGCCACCTCCCAAGGTGGTTGCCCTAAAAAAAAAAAACCTCCCTTGGTGCCAAATTAAAACATCTTGGCTGAGTCTTTGTGCCTGTCTTAATAATCCTGGGTCTCTGGGGAAGGAAAATGGGATCTATTTAAACAGGAATGCAACAGAGTGGAATTACGGTAAGGGTCCCAGATTCTTGGAAATGGTTTATTTTATTTTTTTATTTTATTTTAATCCCATTTATATCCCGCCCTTCTCCAAAGACTCAGGGCGGCTTACAATTTAAGCACAAACCAATGTGCTTAGCAATAGCCTTCATTCTATGTATATGCCTGCTTGTTAGGGCTTTCACACACCCCCTAAGCGGCATTATTACACAGTCAGCTTATTGCCCCCAACAATCTGGGTCCTCATTTTACCTACCTCGGAAGGATGGAAGGCTGAGTCAACCTTGAGCCTGGTGGGACTCGAACCTGCACTAATTGCAGGCAGCTGGTGTTACTTAAGGAGGCATTAGCCCACTGCTCCACCAAGGCTCTAAGGTTAAGGACTTCATTCCGGGGAATTGTTTTTGCCACCAATCACAGGGCTAAGTCATTGAATTTGTGAAACGACACCCAAGCAGAATAACAGAATTGGAAGGAACTTTAGAAGTCTTCTAATCCAACCTCACGTTCAAGCAGGAGATCCTATACCAGTGATGGCAAACCTTTTAGAGACCGAGTGCCCAAATCGCAACCCAAATCGCAAAGTGCCAGGGCCGCATCAGCATTGTGGTGCCTTGGGGGGGGGGCAGAGAGGTGCCTCTGAGTGCTGCCTCTGGCACGCAAAAACCGGGGGTGCAAAAATGGGCCACTGTGCTGCAAGTCGCAAAAACAGCCGCTGCCGCACCGTGGGGTGCAGATACAAGGCACTGTACCACACAAGAATGGGGCAGGGCTAGTGAGCAGCACGCAGGCACTAGCCCCACCCCATTTGCAGGGCGCGCGTGCTCGCGGCCCTGTGCATATATGCACACATGTAAAATGTTTCTCCCTCCCTTTTCTTCCAGTCCACCAATCGACAATGGTTGGGGACCTCTGCTCTACCACCTCTACTCGAGCTTGCTAGTTGGCTGCTTCGCCTCCTTTGTGCTGGCCGGGATTCCTGCTCCGGGCAACGGTGGTGGCCTGATGGACCTGCTGCTGGCAGCAATGGTGCTCATGCCAACAGAGAAGGCTCTGAGTGCTGCCTCTGGCACACATGCCGTAGGTTTGCCACCACTGTCCTATACCATTCCAGACAAGTGGCTGTCCAGTCTCCAGTGATGAACACCCACCATCTCTGAAGGCAAGCCTGGTTAATTGTCCTCACTTTACAAAGCGATGCTAGTACTTCATGTGATCTTGATTCTGTCCCTCTGTTAATGCAACCTAGGATTGTGTTGGCTGTTTTGGCTGCTGCCACACGCTGCTGGCTCATATTGAAGTAATTGTCCACTAGGTCTCCGAGATCCCTCTCACAAATCCTGTCAATCTGTAGTGTTTCATCTGTACATTTGATTTTTGTTGCCTAAGTATAAAACCCTACTTTTCTCTCTGTTGAATTTCATTTTGTTAGCTAGGGCACAGAGCGCATTTCCCTCGCCAGTGAGCAATCACAGCACTCACCGACAACCTTGGAGATTAGAGAGAAGGTTTTCCAGATCAAGGGAATTACCTGATGCTGAGAAAGAGAGAGGCTGTGGACTAAAACAGTCTCCTGCTTTCTAGTCCAGTACCTCAATTATCATATCAAACGGTCTGATTTGCCAGCAGACGATCAAGCTGATCCCTGTAGATCACTTTTCAATTGATGGAAGAGTTGATTTCCCTTCCTGGTGGAAATCACCCACACTCCAGAAACCCATTTTAGCTTCAATAATAGTGAAATGCCAGTATACAGAACATCTGACTTATGGCCATTTGTTTAACAACTCTTCGAAGTTATGACTGTTGAATTAAGAGGATGGCCGTCGCAGCATCCCTGCAGTCACATAATTGTGGTTATGGCGCTTGGCAACCATTGTGTATTTATGATGATTGCAGTGTCCTGTGGTCATGTGATTGCCATTTTCAATTTTCCCAGCTGGCTTCTGACAAGCAAAGTCAATGGGAAAGCTGACAGGAGGTCATGGGTCACAGTCACGCGATGTCTCGTTTGACAATTGTGGGCGATTTGCTTAATGACTGCAATTGTGATATCTTGCTTAATGGCCACAACAGAAAAGGCCTTAAAATTGGGGGCAGTCATATGATGTCTCATTGAACAGCCACATTGCTTAATGACCAATTTTTCCAGTCGCTATTGTGGTTGTAAGATGAGGACTATTTATATTACGTTCATTGCACCATCCAAAGGCTCATAACCAGGCAGGCAATCTCTTAAGAATGGGTTTATCTAGACTTCTAATCTTAAAATTGAGTCGGAATTCAGAAAAGAGAGGAGAGAATCCATCCCACCCACTGCATCTCTAGCTACAGATCTCGAGTTCAAGAGCTATTGGGGAATGCCATTCACACAACAGAAGCGAGAAGAAGTGACTATTTGATATCTGCTGGTGTGCTTTGCGCGGTGCAAGTATTAGGCAACTTACGGCCACGTTCACTGTGCCGCTTCATTCTCAGTTGAGTTGCACAGCAAAATGGTTTGGCAAGCTGGTTAAGCAATGGTGGGGGGAGGAAGTATTAAAAAAGGGTGGCAGTGGTCCCATTTAAACATGATTTTGGAGGAAAAAACGACTGGCAGAGCAAACGAGAGAGCCCCCAAACCCAGCAGAGATAAACAGTGGCAATAAAAAGGAGGCTGTATAAAAATCAGATTCAGAGTTTATCATTTCTTAACTGAGGCAGAAGTTGAATACTTTAAAATTGTTGCATTTTATAAGGTAAAGGTAAAGGTTCCCCCGCACATGCGTGCTAGTCGGCATGACTAGACACCAAAGGCGCACAGAGCGCTGTTACCTTCCCACCGTGGTGGTCCCTGTTTTTCTACTAGCATTTTTATGTGCTTTCAAACTGCTATTTTGGCAGAAGCTGGGATGCGCTCACTCTGGTACTCAGCACTCGGGATTCGACCCGCCAAACTGCCGACCTTCTGATCAACAAGCTCAGTGTCCTAACCCACTGAGCCACCGCATCCCTGCATTTTATAGCTTGCCTTTATAAAGAACTGTAGGATGCCCCAGTGAAGCTGCTGTTGTTTAGATTCAGGAACATAAAGCATTCTGGTTTTGAAGAGAAGAGGTGAACAATTTGCTCCTTATAGATCTTCCATGCTGGAGACTTCCCTTTTTTTCTGTCCCGCTCTTTCAAGCAGCTTTTTGCAGCAACTGTCCTGTCTCCTTTTGGCCCATTTACTGCTGCCCCAGTATTTTCATGCCAGCCAGTGCCCTGCCTGTGCCATAGTCCAAACGAAATCAAAGTCCAGTGGTAAGCTCTGACAAAGGAGACCTTGCCAATGAACATTATTATGCAAGTTTATCAACCTCCACACAGCCTGGCTCAGATGTCCTGTAGCTTGGACTCAAGTTTTATAAGGCTTGACCTGCCACCTTTTTGGTCTGGTAAATAGCCTTGGGTTAAAAGGGCCAAGTGTCCCTTTTAAATCTCAGGTAGACAAGTGGGATTTGAAATGATAAGAATTTGATCCCTGAATTTGGGAGAGAGACCTTAATTTTGCAAAGTGGATTTTTTGTGCCCTCCACCTCCTGCTAGTCTAGATCACAAGAACGTGTTTATTAAGGGTGTGTGTGTGTGTGTGAAGTGTTAACATGGCTTGTATGATTTGTATGTATATATACATACACACACACACACACACACACACACACACACACACACACACACATATATATATATATATATATATATATATATATATATATATATATATATATATATATATATATATATATGAAGGGACGTGGTGGCTCAGTGGGTTAGGACGCTGAGCTTGTCGATCAGAAGGTCGGCAGTTTGGCAGGTCGAATCCTGAGTACCGCGTAACAGAGTGAGCGCCTGTTACTCGTCCCAGCTTCTGCCAACCTAGCAGTTCGACAGCACGTAAAAATGCAAGTAGAAAAATAGGGACCACTATGGTGGGAAGGTAATAGCGTTCCGTGCGCCTTTGGCGTCTAGTCATGCCAGCCACATGACCACGGAGACGTCCTCGGACAAGCGCTGGCTCTTCGGCTTTGAAACGGAGATGAGCACCGGCCCCTAGAGTTGGAAACAACTAGCATGTGCGGGGGAACCTTTACCTTTTATACACGCACACACACACACATCTCATCAGAAAACAACAATAAAAGACATTGATCAGATGCAGGAAAAGAGAGAATACCCTTAAAATATGTTGCATCTTCCCTTTTCCCATCCAAGCTCGTTTCTTGCCAACACTCCAGGACTCCAAAATGCACTCCCTGTTGTTTAGTTCATGAACAGGCTAGTCTTTAGCAGGACTTTTTTTGTCATAGAACGCTCAGAACGGAGTTCCGGCACCTTTTTTGGATGGAGCCTTGTAGGGTAGGCAAGGTGGGTTGTATGACATGTGTGAGTTCCAGCACCTTTTTCTTTTATAAAAAAATGCACTGGTCTTTGGACACAAAAACAAAAGGCTTTGGAGAGCCCGTTTGGTCTAGGCAGTAGGCTAGAAAATGGGAAAGTGTGTATTCTTTGTCTCTCCTTAGGTTTGAAAAACATCTGGGTGATCTTGGACCAATCTCTCTATCTCAACCCAACTCACATCACAGGGTTGTTACTGTGGGGAAAATGGGGATAGAAAGGAGAATTAGATATATTCACTGCCTTGAGTTGTTTATTATACAAATATCAGCTTTATTAAAAAGCTAATAATGAAGCCTAAAATTCCAGTTTGTAATTCTTGCAGATAAACTCCATTCAGCTGAGGAATAATATAATCTAATTGGGAAGTAAAAAATAATAGCAGAAGCAACTAAGTTATGTCCAGCCAGCTACTCGCCACTATAGAATAGAATAGAATAGAATAGAATAGAATAGAATAGAATAGAATAGAATAGAATAGAATAGAATAGAATAGAATAGAATAGAATAGAATAGAATAGACATTTTTTATTGGTTAAGTGAGATTGGACACACAAGGAATTTGTCTCCGGTGTATAAGCTCTCACTGTACATACAAACAACAAAGTGATAGGTCATAGATTGTGTATCATAGTTACCATCATTAATTATAAGTTATAACAAGTGATAAATCATAGATACCAATAGGAAAAGGTAGTAGTAAAGATGAGAAAATGAGAAGGATAATATCAGTACAGCCCTACTATAGCCCTAAGACAGTGCTGGGGGAATTAAGTGTTTAGCAGAGTAATGGCAGAAAAAACTATCTTTGTGTCTAATTGTTTTGGAATGCAATGCCCTACGGTGGCATGCAGAGGGGAGAAGTTGAAACATTTTATGTCCAGGATGTGAGAAGTCCGTAGATATTTTCTGAGCCCTCTCTGGTTCATACAGTGTACAGATGTACAGTGCAAAGATATATATTTACAATAGTTTTTTTAAAGAGTATTGCTGACATTCTCAGTTCAGAATAGGAATGGATACTCAGCTTGTTTGCTGCCGATACTCTGTGTAGACCATTCAGAGCCATGGATTTTGGTACTGGGATCCACCTTAGTTGCATCACTGAGTGCAGTTGCTTAGTTATGATCCACTATATGAAAGAACTCTATAGTAGAGATGTTCTGTATCTCAAAAGGGATGAGATACAGCCACAGGTAATCCCTGGGCTACATGGAAGTTGAGTCAGGATTGCCATTGCTAAGCAATGCAACTGTGAGATGCATTGTCACATAACTGCATCCCTTAGCGACAACAATCCTGGCACTCCTGATGGTCATTGTAAGCCCAAGAAGTGTTGGTTGTTAAATGGGAAGTGGCAGGAGTTCTAGGTAAGGATCATAGGAATGAGGGAGGCCAGGGGAGGCACTGGAAGGACTGGTGAAGGCTGCGTGTGAGTTGGGGGAAGTCAGGGCAGTGCTTGGGAGGCCTGATGTCAGCTGCACATAAGCACAGGAAAGCCAAAGGATGGATGCTGCCATGAGGTGCAAAAGCAGGCAGGCCAGGGAGACTTAGCAGAGTGATTTGCAACCTGCCCTGCTGACTTCAAGGTTGACTTTGCTTGTGGGAAGCTGAGGGGAAAGGTCACACATGGCAATCACCTGACCACAAGACACTGCAACTGTTGTAAGTGCAAGCCAGTTGTTAAGCACTCCAATAGCAAATCACAGAACGGTGAGGTTGCAGCAAGGGACCAGAACTCTGAGGACTGGTCCTAAGTAGCATTCTTTCAGCACCATTGCAATGTTGGTTGCTCAACATGTGATTGGTAAGCGAGGACTACATGCATAAGAATCTGGTATTACAACCACTGCTGGGAAAAACTGCAGCCTAGGACATAGTCAGAAACTCATCACTGTAAGAAACAAGGCTGCTTTGACAAAAGAACCTAACCTTTGTCTGAATAAAAAAGGTGCATAATCCTATTAATTATTCATTGTTGTTAGCTGCAAAGTCGTATCTGACCCATCGCGATCCCATGGGCAACGTTCCTCCAGGCCTTCCTGTCCTCTACCATCTTCTGGAGTCCATTTAAGCTCACGCCTACTGCTTCAGTGACTCCACCCAGCCACCTCATTTTCTGTTCTTCCCTTCTTCTCTTGCCCTCAACCTTTCCCAGCATTAGGCTCTTCTCCAGTGAGTCCTTCCTTCTCATTAGGTGGCCAAAGTATTTTGAGTTTCAGCTTCAGGATCTGGCCTTCTAAAGAGCAGTCAGGGTTGATCTCCTCTAGGACTGACCGGTTTGATCGCCTTGCAGTCCAAGGGACTCGCAGGAGTCTTCTCCAGCACCATAATTCAAAGACCTCAATTCTTTGGCGCTCAGCCTTTCTTATGGTCCAACTTTCACAGGCATAGATCGCAACTGGGAAAACCATGGCCTTGACTATACGCACTTTTGTTGGCAGGGTGATATCTCTGCTTTTTAGTGTGCTGTATAGATTTGCCATGGCTTTCCTCCCAAGGAGCATCTTTTAATTTCTTGGCTGCAGCTCTCATCTGCAGTGATCTTGGAGCCCAGGAATACAAAATCTGTCACTACCTCCATTTCTTCCCCAACTATTTGCCAGGAATTGAGAGGGCTGGATGCCATGATCTTGGTTTTCTTAATGTTATTAATTTAGTGGCCCTTTTTCTGTCCATGGCTGAATGACACATTCATACTTGGATCTCCTGCACAAGTGAGGGTTTTTGCACAAAGTCTGTGCTTTTGCATCGCATTACATTCATGTAATCATGTATTTATCCTGCATTTCAGACAAATACTGCCTCCATCATTTCAGCAGGAAACCAGCTCAATCTTCTATGAACAGTGATTTATCTTGCATGGAGGGACTCTGTGATTCTTCCACCACTGATGAGAATTTAAGCCTAGGAACTATTTTTGCACCCAGTGACTCAGCTTAGCTATAGAATATGTGAAATAATAGAGCTGCTTCCAGAAATATATAATGCACAATCCTCTGTGAAATCACAATGCCCTTGCTTATTAAATAGATAATCTCTCAAGTCAAAGGAAAAAGTTGACTTACAGGACAGGTCAAAGGAGTCCAAATGGCAGCTACAACCTTGTGGTCGAAACTCCACCCCAAAAGGGTGGGACTTCAATCACATGGCTCTGATTCTTGAGGGTTTTTACGCAGGATCTTGGGAATCTGCATCTTAAAGGACTCCTCTACACAGGAACTTAGGATTCTGCCACAGATCCCTCCTCCAGCCCACAAAACTGAGGGAGAATACAGCTTCAATTTATTTTGAAAGCATCAGTTTTCAATCTATTGCAAGTTTTCAACTTATGCCTTCCCAGCAATTGATGATGTTATCCATGGGAATGGCTTCTCAAATAGACCCCTGCTCCCAAGCCAGGCGATGGATAGAGTCGGCCGCAGAGAGCATCCTGTCTCGATATTCCAGTTCCATGTGATTTCCAGATGGGATATCTCGGATACCATACATAAGGCCCCAGCAGCAAGCCGCAATGACCCCTGTGGAGTCACTGTCTCCTGGAGGACAAGAGCAACATACAGGAAAAAAAAGATTTATGAGTGGCTGCAATGACTCCCCAGATGCCTCTCCAGATGCTAGTTTGGAGAAAGATGAGCCAGCAGCCAAGAGCTATGAGCCAGGAGTGGAAAGGCTGAGCACAGGAAAACAACTGGCTGAGCAGCTGGCTGAGGTAGAGACAGGAGAGACACAGCTGCAGCTGGGAAGCCCAGAGGTTTGAGGTGTAGAGGACACCCGGCTGCAATTGGTTGGTGGAGATGAAGAAGAACTACCTTCTCTTCCAGATCCAAGAGCACGCAAGGCTGAGAGGAGGCAGGCACAAAGAAGGTCAGCCAAGTTACTCATGAGGAGGCAGCATCACCCCTATTAATGAGCAGCACCAGCAAGCAGTTATTCAGCTCAGTAAGGGGAGTGAAATGATGATCAGAACAATTTGTCCATTTCCTTGCTGGGTGTTCTTGCCTTTGCCCTTGCCCTGTGGATTTGCCTTTGCTTTGCCTTTGCCTTGGGGACTTGCCTTTTCCTGTGGACTTGCGTTGTCTTGTGGATTTGCCTTTGCCTTAGAGCAGGGGTAGGCAACCTCGGCTCTTTTATGACTCATGGACTTCAACTCCCAGCTATGCTGACTCAGGAATTCTGGGAGTTGAAGTCCATGAGTCATAAAAGAGCTGAGGTTGCCTACCCCTGCCTTAGAAGCTTGCTTTTTGCCTAGTGGACTGGACTTGCCTTTGCCTTGAGGATTAGGGTTGACTTCTTGAGAGTAGCCTGTGGAACTCATTGGGACTGAGCTGGTGCTGGCACAAGGGAATGCTAATTCAGGCTTGGAAACTGTAATAAAGACTCCTAACATCTGCGATGTGTGTGTGAGCACAGTGTCAGCTAGTTTTAGGATCAAGCATTTTACAAGGAAGATAGTCACTCACCACCATGGAACATGGACCATCCGCAGAGCTGCTCCCAGCTGCTCCCAGCGCCCAGGAGGGCATCGTAGGCAATCATGGGGGCATCGTGACCACTCCGCCCAGCCCACCCATCCAGGCTGAAGGTTTTGTAGACGACATCCCGCTCGGCAGGACCGTAGTCAGGAGGAAATCGAACTGGGCCCCGACCATCGCTGAGACCTCGTTCTGAGAGGTACCTAAATGTGGGATGTTTTAGTTACATTTATGTATTCTAGTTAAATGGCTGTCCAGCTCACAAATGGGGATTCTGGGAGGATGGCATAGGGCTAAAAAACCAAGTAAACAAAAGGAAAACCCCCAGCACCATATAGAATGAACAGCAAATATAATCCGATCCTCCCAAAAGTGTTTTTTCAAAAGGCAACCGGACTTTGTTTTTCCTTGACAATATTTTGCTTCTCATCCAAGAAGCTTCTGCTCCTATTTAACATCAGCTTGTAGATGCTGGGTAAGGTTATCTGAAACATATTCAAGCAAAAAACAAAGTCCACTTGCCTTTTGAAAAAAACACTTTTGGACAACCATGACCTGGATAACTGAGAATCTCCATAGACATAATCCTCAAATCATTCCCAGTTAGACTCTTTTAACTTCTGGTTAAAACAGATGTGGAAAGGCTAACAGGTTCAGAGACATCTGGATTTTGGGGAGGAATATATGCTGTTCCACAGAGAAGGTGTTGTTGGGACAGAGAAGGGACAGTCCCTGGGGCCCATTTAATGACTTTGTTTCCTTGAAGGACACATACCCACCTTGCTGGACCTCATGGGCAGAGACAACTGCAGACAGGGCTTAGAAAGGATTTGTAATTGTTAACCAGCACTTTGAATTGTACCTGAAAGCTTATAGGAAGCTAGTGAAGCTTGTGGTGATATATGGGCTTACTATAATGCATTGGTAACTTCCCACGCCATCATATTCTGGTCTAATAGTTGCTCCTAGATGGTCTTATTTATTTATATGCTGCCTTTATTAGTTTTATAAATAACTCACAGCAGTGAACACACAATGTGTCACCTGCTTGGCTCAGGGTAAAGACGTTAATGTGTTATTATTAACACACTCATCAACTTTGACCCTTTGCTGGTAGATAACCTTACCCAGCAACTACAAGCTGATGTTAAATAGGAGCAGAAGGAACATAAGAATCCTGAGAAACCTGGCAAATCAGGAAACTAGATGAGATTTCTCCCACCCTGAGCACCAGGTGGAATAGCCCCAGAGAATCCCCCAAATTGGGAAAGTAGATCCTGAAAAAAATTGTTTTTCAAATTGCATCTCTCCCTCTCCCTCTCTCTCTCTCTCTCTCATCTATTTCTATCTCTCATCTCTCTCTCTCTCTCTCTCTCTCTCTCTCTCTCTCTCTCTCTCTCTCTCTCTCTCTCTCTCATCTATCACTGTGGTGGCGAACCTATGGCACGCACGCCACAGGTGGCACGCAGAACCCTCTCTGTGGCCACACATGCCGTTGCCCCAGTCCTAGGCCTTCAGCTGGGTTTTATAAAACCTTTTCGGTCTAGGCCTCTGCCACCATGTGCAAAAAACAAAGGTTCAACCAGTCAATCAATTTCAAGTTCTTGCAGGAAAAATAAAGATCTCGCAAAGTTGGAAGTGATTGATTGAACCTCTTAGTCCCACCCAGTCTGCCGTTACCACCGCAGCCACGCCCACCCAATGGGCCACGCCCACCCAATGGGCCACGCCCACCCGACAATACATAAGTGGGTTTTGGGTTGCAGTTTGGGCACTCGGTCTCTAAAAGGTTCGCCATCACTGATCTATCACATTTCTGAACTGCCTATCTCCACTTCTATTGTTTCCAGCTGTAATCAAGAGCCCTGCATTCCTTGTTCCCTTCTCTTGTCCCAACTACTTACCATTCCCACTTCTCTTGGAAATAGGTCCAAGCTGCTATATTGGCTTCAGTCTCAACCCCAGTAGCCTGGATATACTCCAGGGCAAGGGGCAAAGTCTTCAGCAACCCAGATCCCCAGAGCTGAAGGGGCAGCCCCTGGACAGCGTAAGCAGTGAAGAGGGCCGAAGCCAGAGATCCCAGATAGCCTACATGGAGGAAGTAGAGAAAGGATGAGTCTTTCAAGACTCTATAGTCCCCCCCCCCACTTTTTTTTTCCTTCTCAGTCTTTCTACAAATTAAATTTGACTCAATTATTGAAATTTACCCCAAGCTTCCAAAGGTAAGGCCTGTATAACAACTTTATTCAGTCAGTGACCAGCCAAGCATGCAACACAAAATCAAAATCAAATGGGTGAGATAAAAGTATGAATATAACAAGAGTCTCTATAATAAAAGGGTAAACATAAATTATTATGACTGATTATGTGCTATCAAATTGTTTTCTGCTTCTAGTGACCACATGGATAAGAGCATGTTGGCTTTGACAATGGTCACGTTGTGATGTTTCACAAAAATTCCTAGCACCAAAATGTTAAGGAGAGAAAAGGAAACAGACAATATAGCTAAGCTCATCCCCAAAGGATTTTCATAGGACAAGAAACTTCATAGAAATTATCGATCAGAAGGTCGGCAGTTTGGCGGGTCGAATCCCGAGTGCCGCGTAACAGAGTGAGCGCCTGTTACTTGTCCCAGCTTCTGCCAACCTAGCAGTTTGAAAGCACATTAAAAAATGCAAGTAGAAAAATAGGGACCACTATGGTGGGAAGGTAACAGCGTTCCGTGCGCCTTTGGCGTCTAGTCACGCCGGCCACATGACCATGGAGACGTCCTTGGACAAGTGCTGGCTCTTTGGCTTTGAAACGGAGATGAGCACTGGCCCCTAGAGTCGGAAACGACTAGCACACATGTGCGGGGGAACCTTTACCTTTACTTTACCTCTATGCTGGTATGTGTACATCTAAAATATTACAATCTATGAAGTAAACTATATATTGCCTAAAACAAGAAAACTAAGATATAATAAAGCTGAATTGATAATTCTGGTCTGTGACTGTTAACAAAAACTGATTGATTGAAAGCTGAATTGATGAATAAAAGAGAAGCACTTATTCCTGAGACCAATTATGCCTTATTTTCCTTGTGGCAACACAGAGTTTGGCTACTGCACAAGAGAAGAAGAGTTTTGAATCTCTAAAAGATGATTCACATAGAAATTGTCTGGTCTTCCTAGGACTTTACATATTAGCAGCAGGTTCAAGCAGAATTTTTCTAGTAAAAATTTTGGGGAAAGTGGTTTAGCCCTATTTATTTTAGAAATCCCATTCAGATTACATCAAGGAAGATAGATAGGGCAAATATATAAAAAGGTAAAGGTTCCCCCGCACATGCATGCTAGTCATTTCCAACTCTAGGGGCCGATGCTCATCTCCGTTTCAAAGCCAAAGAGCCAGCACTTGTCAAAGGACGTCTCTGTGGTCATGTGGCCGGCATGAGTAGACGCCAAAGGCGCATGGAACGCTGTTACCTTCCCACCGTAGTGGTCCCTATTTTTCTACTTGCATTTTTACGTGCTTTCGAACTGCTAGGTTGGCAGAAGCTGGGACAAGTAACAGGCGCTCCCTCTGTTACGCGGCACTCGGGATTCGACCCGCCAAACTGCCGACCTTCTGATCGACAAGCTCAGCGTCCTAACCCACTGAGCCACCGCGTCCCTTCTAGGGCAAATATATACTGTACAGTAATTGCGATGTCATCAATCTAATAACAACCACTCGTGTTTAGCGACCCCAAATCTCAGAAAACTCCAACAACACATTAAAAAAAGCCAATTTTACTGCTTCAGACTCTGTCATCACATCCTGTTCAACCTGTATCACTACTGAAGGCCCTGCCCCAGGACAATTTTTCTGTATTGTAGAAAAGCTACCCAGCATAAGCATAATGTTTTTTTTCTTCCCCCATTCCTTAAGCCCCGAGATCAGTCAGTCATACAAAAATGACTCCATATATCCCTTTACCTGTGGGGTGGTGATGCGTCATTCTTCCACTTTCTATGCTGACTTGGATCAAGGTGTTGAGATCAGAGGGGTGAGGATACCTTGGAAGAGAGATTGGTTGGGAATCAAGATGATCTTGTGTTGACCTTTGATCATTCTGCTGTTCCTGCTTTGCCCTTATTTCCTTCCCCATCTTGTATTACCTAAGCCCAATGCACATGGATCTCATAGCTGCACCACAACCAGTTGCGTTAGGATTGAAAGGAATGCGATATCCATCTGGCTCCCCTGGACGTAACTGAGATGTTCCTAGAAGCAGGTGGGGGGGAAAAAAATAATAGCACATTGAAATGTTTACTGGCCAAATGACCTTGGATTTTTGGTTAGACATCCTTTGTCCTGGACGTCGTATTTGTTTACAGAACAAAACAATAAGGTTTGTGATCTAAAATGGAAGATTTGCGTATAGCTAAAGAAACTTGATTATTTTTTAACTGTTTTTTTTTCCTTCCTGAAACTGAAAGTAAACAACATACAGCAAAATCTTTTTTCTTCTTTGATTATGGAAGCCTCTTATGGCTTTTTGTATAATTTTTTTTTTAAAATGAATGTGTTGTGACTCAGGGCCAGCCTGTGGGTCCGACAGCCGGCTCCGAGGTATCGGATGACTCAGATGTGGGGGAGGAGGGAAACGAACCGGCTGATGATGATTTGGAGGCTTTGCAGAGTCCTCAGCCGGGGACCTCTTCTCAGCTGCGTGAGCCCGAGAGTGCGGAGGAAGATGACCCACAGCTGGCCCTGTTCAAGGACGCCCGACGCAGGAGGCAGTCGAGCAGGAACAAACAAAGAAAGGCTGTGAGACTCCTCGGGAGGAGGCACAGGGAGACCACGCCCTGAGCTCTCTATAAAAGGAGTGTTTGGGGAGGGGCTGGTTGCTGAAAGCAACTTTTCCGCTTGAGAAGACAAGCTCTAGTGTTTTTGTTAACTGCGTAATTAAATCTTGGCAGAAGCCTTTTAGCCTTGGACGCTCTCCAGTCTCTTCTTTTTGAATAGGGGTTTGTTAGAAGAGGGCTGGTTCAGAACAGAATGTGTGATTTATGGTTTGGATCAGGGATCCCCAACCCGCAGGGCACGGACCAGCATTGGGCTGTGGCCTGCCAGGAACCAACTGGGTTGCAGAAGCAAGTGAAGCCCCATCCACACATGCAAGGGATCCAAGCAGTGCAAAAAACCATGCCCCCCCCATGCAGAAAAACTGCCCCAATGGAGTGTTACCCAGAATACTGGTGGGCCCAGGTTTTCTCCCCTCCATATCTTTCATAGCCTCTACGTAGCATCTTGCCAGCTCCTGGAACAAGGCCTCTCCGGTCTTCCCTATGCAAAAAAGATGGGAAACAAAAAGCGAACAATTTTTATTTTTAAATTTGAGACTAGAATTTACTTTGCTCTTGTCCTTCTGCTCTGCATAGGGCTTCTGTTGATGCAGTTTATCACCAATCAAAACGTCTATATTTATTTTATTTATTTTATTAAATTTATATGCCGCCCTTCTCCCTAAGGACTCAGGGCGGCGCACAACAATAAAAATTAAAAACATAAAATAGAAAATTTTAAAAAGAATTAAACAATAAATACAATAATTATATGACAATTTAAAAACCAGTAAAAAGCCTAATTAAAAATCGTAGTCAGTCCAGGCCCGCTTGTTGGAACAACCACGTCTTCAGGTCACGGCGGAAGGACCGAAGGTCAGGGGTCGTCCGCAGCTCTGGGGGCAATTCATTCCAGAGGGTTGGCGCGCCCACAGAGAAGGCTCTCCCCCTGGGGGTTGCCAGCTGGCATTGCCTGGCCGACGGCACCCTGAGGAGGCCGACTCTGTGGGAGCGAACTGGGCGATGGGAGGTTGACAATGGCAGCAAGTGGTCTTGCAAGTACCCCGAGCCTAAGCCATATAGGGCTTTAAAGGTTATAACCAGCACCTTGAATCGCACCTGGAGGGCAACCGGAAGCCAATGCAGCTCACGCAGGAGTGGTGTAACATGGGAGTACTGAGATACTCCCATAAGCACCTGCGTGGCCACATTCTGCACCAGTTGAAGCCTCCGGATGCTCTTCAAGGGCAGCCCCATGTAAAGAGCATTGCAGTAATCCAAACGAGAAGTGACGAGGGCGTGGGTAACCGTGCATAGGGCATCTCGGTCCAAAAAGGGGCGCAACTGGCGCACTAGGCGCACTATGCAGAGATCTCCTGAAGGATCCCTTTTCCTTGTGGGCTTCCAACCACTCACCTGTGGCCAAGGCCTCAGCAGTCGCCAGGTGCAGCACAGTGTCATCACTGACTGGCCAATCAGGGAGGGCTACACGGATCTTGTCAAGTCCCCCCATTTCCTGGAGCTCTTGGTGGATCTGGGGCCCCGAAGTACAGTATTCCCAGCGCTGGTTGCGATATCCAAGGGCATCACCAGCTCCAGAAAGCACCATGGCTGCACGATAGGCTTCTTGGGAAGGAGCGCGGTAGCTACAGGGGGATGGTGGAAAGAAATATTACTCAAGGCAAGCACCCACACACACACACTGTAAAACTTTCCCATGCATGTGTTGCAAAATATCGGAACATGTTAAAAATATTCTTCTGAAATCTGCAACTTGTACTAATTCCCTAGGATCTATTTGCATATTAAGCGGCATATCAGATCCTGTTTCTCCAACTAAAACTGGCCAGTCCTTCGGAAGGTGCACATTTAGTGGAATTAATATTTTGAACCCAGTATGAAGCAAGATTGCACCAGGGTTAACCTGAAATTCACATGGACAAAAGTAAAAAGTATAATTTACATGAAAAGGATGCTGGGTTGTAATTTCAGTGGCCACTTCACCTGACTGTCATTTTATTAACAGTCACAGATCAGAGTAATAAAAATGGAAAAGTCGCTATACAAGTGAAAGTGTGCTATTTCTCTGAGGAGTTCAAGTAGTTCTTGACATACAACCACAACTGGGACCAGAATTTCTGTTGCTACTCAAGGCAGTAGTTAAATGAATTGCGTCCAATTTTATGATTTTTTTTACCATGGTTCAGTGAATCACCGCTGTTGTTATGTGAATCACAGGGCTGTTAAATGAATCCAGCTTCCGCCATTGACTTGCTTGGGAGAAGCTGGCTTGGAAGATCACAAATAGTGATCACATGATCCCAGGGATGCTGCAACCATTGTGAATACATAGTAGTTGCCAAAAATCCAAATTTTGATCGTAATTGCAGGAAAGTTGTAATTGCAAAGGCTGGTTGTAAGTCACTTTTTTCACTGCCACTGTAACTTTGAACAGTCGCTAAACAAATGGCTCTAATCTAAGTCAAGGGCTATCTGTAGTAACTTTCCAGGAAGAATCTAACTAACTAATGTTATGGTCGATCTCTGAAAGTTTCATAAAAACACCCTCTAAATCAGGGCTTTTCAACCAGTGGTACAGGTACCACCTGTGGTACATTGGCACCTGGCAGGTGGTATGCGGCCATCCAAGACAAGTGGTAGCAGGGGAGGGTAATGAGCTGAACTGGTGGCAGCACCGCACAAGCCTGAGCGAGAGATGGCTGGAGCTGCAGGGCTGTCAGGGCTCAGCAGAAGCGCCAGATCAGCGCCAGGCTCCAGCTGGAGCTCGGTGCTGATCCCGGCGCTTCTCCAGAGCCCAGAAGAAGCACCGATCAGCTGGAATGTTGCAGCATCTCCAGGGTCTTGTGATTTACATTCAGATGCTTGGCAACTGATTCATGTTTATGACGGTCACAGTGTCCCAGGGTCGTGTGAAGTGACCAAAACCTGCTGCAACCACCCAGAAGATAGGGGGAGGAATAAAAACCAAACTACCTCCTACCCCACCCCCACCGCCAATCCTCAACAGAAATGCTCGCAACAATGAGTGGGCGGGCAGGCAGGTGTCTTGCTCGGCTGTGGCTTGAGTGGGGCACTTTTTTCAGTGCCATTGTAACTTCGAACAGTCACTAAGCGAACTGTTGTAAGTTGAGGACTACCTGTACTTTATCACTTTTTTTCCTTTTTTTTGGTGATTAAGTTTTTGACCCCTTGCTAGGCGACTGGTGGTACTCAGATGTTGCCTTATCCTAAAAGTGGTACAATGGGTGAAAAGGTTGAAAAGCCCTGGTCTAAAAACAAGGTCCTGTAACAGCAAAACCACATTGTGATATTTCTGCCCGAGGGGTGCAACCCATCAAACCATCAGCAGGCGAGCTCAATTTAAGGGAGACTTTAGAGCAGACATGTCAAACTCGCCACGTCACGTGACGTCGCGCGACGTATCGGAACTTTTTCCCATTGCCGGGCGCGGTTTCTCCATGATGCTCCGGCCTGCGGGCCGGCAGTTTGACACCCCTGCTTTAGAGTAAACGTGAACAGCGTGGAGTTCAAAAGGAGCTCCATTCGACGGATGTACAGCGCCACTTTCAAAGGCTTAAGCTGGCTATTATTGAGATGCCGCTGTATTACATCTATTACGGTAGCAAGCTCCCTAAGCAAGAAAGTTACTGCAAAGCAAACACCCCCCCCCCCCCGAAAAAAGCTACAGTATTTGAAACTAGTGCAGGGGTAGGCAACCTCGGCTCTTTTATTGACTCGTGGACTTCAACTCCCAGAATTCCTGAGTCAGCTATGCTGACTCAGGAATTCTGGGAGTTGAAGTCCACGAGTCAATAAAAGAGCCGAGGTTGCCTACCCCTGAGCTAGTGGTATTGCTGCGGTCTGAGAGCCGCGATGTTAGCCGTGAGCGGATTCTCACGACCTTTCTCCTAACGCATCCGAAAGAAACGCGTTGCAAAAAAAAAAAAAGAGGTAAGGAAACGGAAGCAGAGGAACCAGGTGAGAATGTTAAAAAAAAAAAGGGAGGACCGGGCAGACGACCTGCTCTTAAAGCAATTGCCCTCCGGATGACTAAGCTAAGCCACGGGAATCAAGTCGATTTGCACGTTTATTGATTATTGATAGGCGGAGGAGAGGGCGGGGGAGGGGGGGGCGAGAAACCGCTTACGAGCCTTCCATGACTGCGGAGAAGGCAGGGGGGGGCGACCGCTCCGTCTTCGTCCGTCCGACTTTGGAAACCAAAAAAACCCACCACTCGCCAGGCGCTGCTTGTCCAGTGGGAGGACTTTAAAACGAAAGACTCTGCAAATCCGCTCCGTCTCCCCCCCCCACGCCCGCAGCCGCGTTGGGCCTGGCCGCCCCTCCCCCCGCCCTCTGGGAGCAATGGGACGATCCGAAGTGGCAGCGGCTTGCTGAGATTGGAATGGAATGGAATGGAATAGAATAGCAGAGTTGGAAGGGACCTGGGAGGTCATCTAATCCAACCCCCTGCTCAGGCAGAAAACCCTATACCTCTTCAGACAAAGGGCTTTCCAGACTCTTCTTAAAGACTTCCCGTGTTGGAGCATTCACAACTAACCCTAACCGTTTTGGTTGGTTGAGTTTTAAAGGATACTGCCTGCTCCTAGTCCAGGGGTAAGCAACTTTGGCTCTTTTTATGACTGGTGGACTTCAACTCCCAGAATTCCTGAGCCAGCACAGCTGGCTCAGGAATTCTGGGTGTTGAAGTCCACCAGTCATAAAAGAGCCAAGGTTGCCTACCCCTGTCCTAGTCTATTCACTCTATCCTTAACATAGAGGTCCACTGGAAACAATACATTAGGCCAGGGGTCTTCAAACTCGGCCTTTTTATGACTCGTGGACTTCAACTCCCAGAATTCCTCAGTCAGGCATGCTGGCTGAGGAATTCTGGGAGTTGAAGTCCACGAGTCATAAAAGGGCCGAGTTTGAAGACCTCTGCATTAGGCCATCATTTGTTGTTTTGTTTTAGGGTTGCATGTTGCCCAAACCCAGCCATTGTGATTTGCCATCCATAATTTTATGATGTAGCATATTATACTTTGGCCACCTAATGAGAAGGAAGGACTCACTGGAGAAGAGCCTAATGCTGGGAAAGATTGGGGGCAAGAGAAGAAGGGGACGACAGAGAATGAGGTGGATAGATGGAGTCACTGAAGCAGTAGGCGTGAGCTTAAATGGACTCCAGAAGATGGTAGAGGACAGGAAGGCCTGGAGGAACGTTGTCCATAGGGTCGCGATGGGTCGGACACGACTTCACAGCTAACAACAACAACAATATTATGCAACCCAGCCAGTTGTGACTTACATAGTATTCAGCCACAGAAAGAATTGGCTGGTTCCAAACTCCACCTACTTAGCCAGTCTGTTTAACAATGGTTTATTAAACCAGTCAAAATGGCACATCTCACTCAATGCTCCAACTCAAAAAGTTGCAGACTACATCTGGGCAAAGCGTGTTGACTTGTCTCAGCTTAGAGTAAACACTGTTAAGATTTACAGTAAGGGGGTTGGGTACAATTTTGTAGGCAGTCTCTTCTGCCTCAGCATATACATTGTTTTTCAGTCTTCAGTGCCAGCATTGTTCACAATCTGTTGTGTCTAGTGTAGAATCTTACAGTTGTTTGTTTCCCAGCCTAAAAATTCTGCTCTGAAATTTGAGATGTAATAGGAAAAAGGGTTGCTCTCTGGCAGGTCATTTACCTCTTGCCACTGAGCAGCTGCAGTGTTTCTCCATTTGATGCATTATAAATGCTTTGGTCTGCAATTGCTGTATTGGACCAGCTAGTACCACAATAACAAGTTGTAGTCCCAAACATCTGAGATACAGCCTCAGTATAATGCAGGGGTCTTCAAACTTGGCCCTTTAATTCCTCATGCCTGGCTGAGGAATTCTGGGAGTTGAAGTCCACACGTCATAAAAGGGCCAAGTTTGAAGACCCCTGGTATAATGCAATGATGTTTTCTGTCTTATGAATTGTTGAATCAAGTGTTAAAAGGACAATTGGTGGGCAGCACGCAATATCCATCCCGCTTGCCCAATATTCAGGGCAATCACCTGCTTCAAATACAGTCAACTTCTTTGTCCCATCGCAGTTTAGATCCCTGACAACTCCTGTTATAAGGGTGCTAGTTCAGTCTCTCTACACAGGGGTCTCCAAACTTGGCAACTTTTAAGACTTTTGGACTTCAACTCCCATGCATGGCTGGCTGAGGAATTCTGGCAGTTGGTGTCCACAAGTCTTAAAAATTGCCAATGTTTCTCAAGGACAGCAACTTTAAAATGTTAAGCTGAGTATTCCTCAGCCAGCATGTTAGTATGCAAATACATTCATCACATCCAGTATGCAAAATGTATGTACATAATTTAACTTGAAAAAACCTGGCTTAATAGTACTCTATCATAGGGTACTGTCATAGGCCAATAACAGTATGGGAACAGTAGATTTACAGAAATAATCTGTAGGGGTATGCAGTGATTCTCATCCATAGAGCAAAGAATTACTGTAATTATTCAGTGTAGCCTGTATGTAGCACTAGTCACAGGGGAAGGCAACCTTGGCTCTTTTATGACTCGTGGACTTCAACTCCCAGAATTCCTGAGCCAGCCATGCTGAGAAGAAAGGGAGAGGTTTCCAAGCTGAGCCATGCTGGCTCAGAAATTCTGGGAGTTGAAGTCCATAAGTCATAAAAGAGCCAAGGTTGCCTACCCCTGCTCTAGCCCTTTAAAGCCGCTGAGTCTTTTCCAAGTCTTAAATGGCTGCCCTTTTCAGCTAACATGCAATCCCAGAAATAGATGTATTTGGCATAAGGACAGTTGACAGATGTAATGCTCTGAAGTACATTTTGCCCTTTGAACCCCAACTTTGCACAGCTTTGCAAACTATTCTTGAAAAATGACAGCTCCCCATGGTTTGACCTACAACCATTCATTTAGTGACCATTTGAAGTTACACCACCACTGAAAAAAGTGACGACTAGTCCTCACACTTACAGTGTGTCTGTCACAGCATCCCCATGGTCATCTAATCAAAATTTGGATGCTTGGCAACCAGTATTTACAATGTTTGCAGCATCCGGAGTCTTGGGGTCACAATTTGTGACCTTCCCAGCTGACTCTCGACAAGGAAAGTCAATGGGGGAAACCAGATCCGCTTAATAATTGCATGATTCGCTTAACAACTGCGGGGATTCACTGTGGCAAAAAAGGTCATAACATTGGGCATGATTCCTTTAACAACTGCTTTGCTTAGCAACAGAAATAGGTCATAAGTCAAGGATGTAGTGTCCCAGGAAACCGGATTCACTTAACAATTGCATGATTCACTTAATGAACTGCAGGAATTCACTGTCATAACATGGTTCCTTTAACAACTGCCTTGCTTAGCAACAGAAATTCTAGTCCCAATTATGGTCATAAATCGAGGATGTACTCTCCTGGATGTGTGCAAACACTGTGAGACCGTTTTTAAAAAGCATGGCGATGCACATTCTGAATCCTAGTTGGGATTCCAATCTGGATTTCTGGTATAGCTAATGATTTATTAGCTACTGAAATCCTGTCACAGAACTATAGTGTCCGCAGTTTCCCTTTAATGGAATGGAGACAGGCAGATAAATGGCTTTGAATCCAATCTAAGTTTGAGTCGGTGTAAAAATAGTTAGGGCAAGGGTTATTGGGAAACAGCATTAGAACATTTTGTGGGAATCTCTCTGGCAAGCTCCAGAAGGTTTGCTCCAAGTTGTTTCAAATGCTTTCGACATTTGATCTGGTTTCTTCAGGGCACTTGAATAGCCAAGGCACTGGGGTCCGGGGGAGGTGGAAATAAATGTTCTGAATCATCCTCAGAGTTTGTCAAATGCCATGGAGCATTCAAGAATTAACGCTGCATGTTAAGACTAGAGATCTACTTAATTATAACATTAATTATAACAATCCATTAGCCAAACTAGTCAGGGAGTGAAAGGGAAGGAGGGAAAAAAGATGCCAGGGTCATTATCTCGCGAAGGGGAGAGAAAGAACAGCAAAGATGCTGGAATGGAAGAAAGAGTTGGTCCAGAATTTGAGGGAGCAACCAGGAAGAGAAATTGGTAAGTATGAAACTCCCAAAAATACGTACGGGGGCCCCCAATGGGACATTTGCCCAAGGATTCACCAGCCTGATGAGCACCACCACTAATAATATATGATGCTGACATAGAAAATAGGAGATTGACTTACTACAGTTTAATACTTAATACAGCACAATTCTTGCATTTGGGCATAATACGCTATGCCCAAAGATATGGACTACATTATAGTTTATTACGATGAGCTAGTCTCTCAAAAGGCACTCTTTTTATAGCTTCATCTTTCACTTTATACGAATCCTAGACCAGGGGTCCCCAACCCCCGGTCTGTGGACCGGCACTGGTCCAAGGCATGCCAGACACTGGGCCACAAAACAAGGCCCATCTGCGGGATGCAGGCAGCATGCAAAACCATACCCCCTCTGGTCCATGGAAAAAAACCTCTCTCCAGAGAACTGGTCCCGGGTGCCAAAAGGCTGGGGAACGTTGCCTTAGACCAGGGGTAGGCAACCTCAGCTCTTTTATGACTCATGGACTTCAACTCCCAGAATTCCTGAGTCAGCATAGCTGACTCAGGAATTCTGGGAGTTGAAGTCCATGAGTCATAAAAGAGCCGAGGTTGCCTACCCCTGGCTTAGACCAAATTAGCTAAGCTTTCCAAGCCTCCTACTGAAATAGGATCATAGCTCAGGAATAAAGAGGTACTTAACTTTCTTGTACTGTAAAGACAAATCCAATTACATATACTTCTCCTTTCAGTACTTCCATTGCCTGGACAAAGACAGGTTCAATTCTACCAAGGTTGCAAAGATGTGAAAATTGATGTTTAAGTGTACGGTATGTCCTTCCCAGTACACAATTACTGGGCTCAATGGACTATTATCCAGAGGGTGCAGCTATATGTGTATTTAGAAATAAAGCAAACATTATATGACACACTGTATGTCTCATTGTTGTCACATCTACATAATTAATAACACTACCCTCTAAGGAAAAAAAAACGGCACACAATACTTCATTTTTTATGGAACTAATGTTTAAGGGGCTCATTCTTCTGCACCGCTTAATCACCAAGACTCATTTGCTCAGCTGACCTCTAGTAGACCAATCCAGGCTTCTCTCTGTTCCCTGGATCAATTATCCCTCAAGTAGAAATGATGGTGGAATTCTTGGTTCTTTATTAGTCAACAACACTTAAACCGCAAAATTGAATTGCTTTGGGAAAGGTCCATCAAAATACTGCTACTGATAATTGGGAGAAATTCTCAGGATGTGTCATCCAAAGTGCAAGGGAGAAAAAAAACAGGTTATGGCAAAACTGGAAGTTGTTCAGGAGAAAGTGTCCTTGGTGGTGATCCATCCTTCACAAAGATAAATAGATGCACCAGTGCAAAACGGATCCTTAGAAATCCTCCTTTCAACCTAGAAGGAAGAAAAGAAAAAGAAAACGATAGTTTAGGCTGCGTACAGTGGGATTTGCAGCCTTTTCAGCAACAGACACACTGCAGGCTTTACACACACTGCCCAGCTTGCTATTTGGGACAAATCTAGGCTGCTTAGTTTTAAAAAAATAATGTTCTTATAAATTTGCTCAACTTCTGTTAACTATTCAGACACATCTAAAATATTTTCTTAGTGACTTTCAAGGTGTTCCTTCTGATGACCACAACTCTGGGATGGTGTATACCAGAGGTAGGCAACCTCGGCTCTTTTATGACTCATGGACTTCAACTCCCAGAATTCCTCAGTCAGCTGACTGAGGAATTCTGGGAGTTGAAGTCCATGAGTCATAAAAGAGCCAAGGTTGCCTACCCCTAGTGTATACCTAGTCCAATCATGATTAGCTTCTTCAAGATCAGCCAAATTGATTTGGTGTTGCCACAACAAAGGCAATGCTGGGATTAGTGCACACCATTATCTGCTATCACAATTCAAGTCTTATTTACCCCAATCCCCTTCCCGGGGTCTGGATAGCTCAAAGTCCAAAACAGATATTCTCATAGTCTGGAACATCATCTTCACTCTCCCGATCACTAGTGCCAACTGCTGGAACTTGAGAAACAATAACGTGTGTTAAAGTGTGTACGTGTCTAGATAGATAGATAGATAGATAGACAGACAGACAGACAGACAGACGATGATAGATAAATAGATAGATAGACAGACAGACGATGATAGATAGATAGATAGATAGATAGATAGATAGATAGATAGATAGATAGACAGACAGACAGATACAGACGATGATAGATAGATAGATAGATAGATAGATAGATAGATAGATAGATAGATAGATAGATAGATAGATAGATAGATAGATAGATAGATAGATCGATCGATCTTGGGGGATAACTGGTTAATGAGAGACTAAACCAGAAGTCAACAACTACCCCAAGGCCACAAGTGGTTTTCCAGGTCATTTTTGCCAGTCACAGTGACTTATCCCTTTCTCCTGACTTAATGTTACAATCAACAAAAGACCATTTCTGTAAAGCCTGATAATCATAGAGCTGTCTCTAGCATAGAAGCCCCTGAGAAAACTCTGTTATTATGGCCGTAGAAGTAGAGCCATCCCAAACACCAATAGCAGCTGCAATGTAATTCAACAGGGGACTGACAAATAAGGAAGGACTTTTATTTTCCTTTCCTAGCGCCCATAGCTGTTTTGAAGCCACTTGGAGGAAAAGGCTCAAGGGATGCTGCTCATTCGCCTGGATAGGAGTAAGACACCCTCTCCAGCCCTCCATTCAGTATGGCATGCGATTAGTTTAGTTTAGTTTAGTTTAGTTTAGTCACTCACCAAAAGAAGGATCTAGTATGATCGCTGTTGGCTCTAGTACATTCACGTATTCACCTTTGCAGGAGAAAGGAAAAACGAAAGAAAAAAGTGACATTAAATCCCATATCAATGTCAGTAGAGGACCACAGCCTTCCCTAGTGTTGGTCTAACCAGCATGATTTGCTGGAAAAAAAAGTAGAATAAATCTTGCTGACCAAGTAACTATAGCTCATTTGAGAAATGTTTTGGGTTCTTTTCCCTTTTATTAATTGCTCCTGCCTTAAAAGGTAAAGGTAAAGGTTCCCCCGCACATGCATGCTAGTCGTTTCCGACTCTAGGGGCCGGTGCTCATCTCCATTTCAAAGCCAAAGAGCCAGCGCTTTTCCAAGGATGTCTCCGTGGTCATGTGGCTGGCATGACTAGACGCCAAAGGCGCACGGAACGCTGTTACCTTCCCACCGTAGCGGTCCCTATTTTTCTACTTGCATTTTTACGTGCTTTCAAACTGCTAGGTTGGCAGAAGCTGGGACGAGTAACAGGCGCTCACTCTGCTACGCGGCACTCGGGATTCGACCCGCCAAACTGCCGACCTTCTGATCGACAAGCTCAGCGTCCTAACCCACTGAGCCACTCCTGCCTTACACCTATGTGATTACTTAGAAAGGCTTGGAGGGGGTGACCAAAATAAAAGAGGAATCAATCAGGAGGAAAACAAAAATACCTTTCCAACAGTGACTGGCCTCACACATTCAGACTGAGTCAGGGTTTCTTTCAGCTGTGGGTTATTGAATAAACCACTACTGGCTAGGTTCAGAGCCAACATAATAATTTAGTGCCGGGGTGTCAAAACTGCCGGCCCACGGGCCAGACGTGCCACGAGGAAACTGCGGCCACCCCATTGCCAGCAATGGGGGAAAAGTTCCGATACGTCGCGCGATGTCAGGTGACGTCGCGAGTTTGACATGTCTAGTTTAGTGCCTAGAAATTATGGTAATTACAATTCAAAAGACCTGGGAGGCAGATGATGGGACAAAAATTTAGAATCTGCTTTCCCTATGAAATTTACAGTATTTCTATTTCAATTGAGATTTCTATGAGATTTCTGTGAGATTCACCACAATATTTTAAAATGTGCGTGTTTATATATAAATGAATCCTTGCAAATGTAACATGGGTTTTATTTTTCCTTTGTTTCTTCTTCATCAATGTTTACAATGGGAGAGCTTTTTCTATAGTGGCATCCCACATATGGAATTCTGTCCTAACGAATCCCAGTTGGGGTGACACTCGCATCATTTTGGCATCAGGCAAAGATCTATTTGCCCAGGGGGGTTTTCATTGGTTTTTAAATTTGTATTTTTTTAAAACTCTGAATGAATGCCATTTTGCTGCCTACCTTGTATGTTTTCATTTTGCATTTTATTTATAAACCACCACGTTTATTCTATATGTTCTTTTTTCAAAATACAATAGAATTTAAAGAAAACTTTAAATATACACTAATCAGCATACATTAAAAATAAAATGTCATTGCATTCAGCTCTCAAAAATAAATACCATTATGCGTATAACCACATACACATACATATATGACGCAGAGAAACATCACAGTCTAGTTCAAATGTTTGCATATACTTGACGGGGGGAAAAGAATCCTGCGAATTTACAAGACAGATGGCATAAGGAACAAAGCTGATACAGAATCTAGTAGTACTGCTATAAATGAATGATTTATTTGTAATTATTAATAATTATTTTAATTATTATTATTATAATGAATCTTTTAATGTGTTTTGTTATAAAATGCCTGAAGCCTTCGGCTATTGGGCGGTTTTAAAAAAATTTCATAAATAAAATAAAAACAAATATGTTTCCAATATATCTGGAAGTTATAGAGCCTTGCAGAACTATTTTTAAAGCTATAGGACAGTATTTGCTCCTTCATAGATAAGAATGTCATTGTAACTTGCTTTGTTCCACTATATGCCAACCAAACCATCTTCTAAACTCAACTCCACCACCATTTCTTCCACTTACCGAGTGAATGCCGATGAGATTCTGGCACATTTTCATATTGGTCCATTATGGACTCTAGAGAAAAAAAATTAGGTGAAGGGAAGCATGTTTAAAAAGAATGAAGCAATACATATTACAAGTAGTCCTTGACTTACAGCAGTTCATTTAGTGACCGCTCAAAGTTACAATGGCACTGATAAATGTGACTTATGACTGTTTTTCACAGTTACGACCTTTGCAGCATCCTCATGATCATGTGATTAAAATTCAGATGCTTGGCAACTGGTTCATATTTAAGACTCTTGCTATGTCCCAAGGGCCTGTGTGATTACCTTTTGCAACCTTCTCACAAGCAAAGTCAATGAGGAAGCCAGATTCACTTAACAACTATGTTACTGACCTATCAACTGCGGCTGATTCATTTAACAACTGTGGCAAGAAAAGTCGTAAAATGGGGAAAAACTCACTTAACAAATGTCTCACTTAACAACACAAATTTTGGGCTCACTTGTTGTAAGCTGAGGACTACCTGTACTCAGGGTTGTTAACAATTAAATTAAGATAGTGAATTAATAGAGTAATTACAAAATAATCTTTTTTTTCCAGAAAAACCTAAGTTTTAAACACATAAAATACTGCAATCTTCTGTATGCAGGTGGTCTTTGACTTGTGACCATAACTGAGCCTGGAATTATGGTGGTATGTTGTTGCAGTTATTAAGTGAATCACCATGTGACTGTTAAGCAAATCCATTTACCCAATAGGCGTTTTTTGTTAGAAACGGGCAGTAAAGATAGGAAACCAGCAAACCACATCAAAATGGCGGCCTTGTGACCCTAGAATACTGCAAATGAGCCGGGTGCCGAGCATCCAAAATATGACCACATGACTGGGGGGGGGGAGTGCATGTGACCATTGTAACTTTGAAACTGGGTTGTAAACAGCTTTTGAGGTGTCCATTGTGACTTTGAACAATTGCTAATTGACCAGTTGTAAGTTGAGTTCTAGCTGTTCTTATCTAGGCATACACCTCAAAACATGGTAGGATTTACTTGTGAATTGATCAGCACAGATCTGAAGCACCCATGCTAGTTGCTAAAAATATTCCAAATTGTTAGAAGGGAAAAAATTTTGACTCTCATCCCGCAGAAACAGATCGGTGATGAGGGGATGCCCTTCTCTTCATAGAACCTGGGAAGACATCTCAGCTTCTAATGTGGTTTCTTTGACAACCACAGAAAATGGTTGATCTTAAAAAAATGTTTTCTTTCCAATATTTACAAATACTCTGTGATATTTTTTACAGGATTGTATTTTTACAGAGGCTACAAAATCTTAACAATTGCGCCTGGATTTCCTACATTTCTTATCATCGTAATGGATGCCGCATCTACTGTTGAGGGTAAATCAGAAAAGTAATTTTAAATTTCCAGGGCAAAACAGCCCCATCTCTGAGGAGAAAACTGTTGTCTCAAGTACGATGTGGGTTGTTGCAAGTATTGTGTGAGGTTTTACTTCTTAAATGCTCAACAATCCGAAAGAAAAAAAAATTGTATTGCCCTAAGATCAAGTAAACAGAATGTCTGAATTCCTTAAAGAAATATGTATTTTTTTTAAAAAGAGTCTCATACAACATAGCAGGAATGTATGTGCGTTTGGCTAGACTGTTTTCTTCTTCAACTTCCTTTTCTTCTAAGCAGTGCTTTTTTTTGTAAAAGAAAAAGGTGCCGGAACTCACACATGTCATACAACCCACCTTGCCTATCCTACAAGGTTCCATCCAAAAAAAAAGGTGCCAGAACTCTGTTCTGAGCGTTCTATGACAAAAAAAGCCCTGCTTCTAAGGGGTTTTCCCCCTTAAAGGTAAAGGCAAAGGTTCCCCCGCACATGCGTGCTAGTCGTTTCCAACTTTAGGGGCCGGTGCTCATCTCCGTTTCAAAGCCGAAGAGCCATCACTTGTCCGAGGACGTCTCCGTGGTCACGTGGCCGGCATGACTGGACACCAAAGGCGCACGGAACAGCTACCTTCCCACCGAAGTGGTCCCTATTTTTCTACTTGCATTTTTACGTGCTTTCGAACTGCTAGGTTGGCAGAAGCTGGGCGAGTAACAGGCACTCACTCTGCTACGCGGCACTCGGGATTCGACCCGCCAAACTGCCGACCTTCTGATCGACAAGCTCAGCGTTCTTAAATCTTGCTGGGTCTGGAGGTTCCTCTCTTTCCAATTCTAATGTCATGCGGATCAAGAAACCATGTGAGACCAGCATGAGGAACCCAAAGGCAAAAAAAGGCAACTTAATCCAACAACACTAAAGAGGCCATGACCAGGAGGGACAAAAGAATCCTCCTAGTTGCCAACTTACCAGAAGAGGCATGATCCTTATTTCTCTGTTCTGTGATTGGAACATCAGGCAACACCTCTCTGTTGAGGGCAAGCAAGACCCAGTAAGAACAGAATGAAGCAACGAATCAATATTGCTACTCCTCACCCACAACTGCCTTCATTAGGTTATAAATTGGAATTGGTCTCTATTTCTACTGCTCATTCTTTCCCTTTTTTGTATTACCTCTCTTAAATTACTAAGAAACAGTTATTAAATTGGCTGTGAACAGATGGCAAGGAATGTCATAAATGAAAAAATAGTAATAATCCAGGAATCCCAAGTATGGAACCAAGAACTTCCATAAATACAAAACAGATACATTAAGGAATCAAGTGCTGTGATTCATCCCATATACCGTATCTATGAACCACAGTTTTTAATCCAACTTCTAGATTATATATATATATATATAAAAGCTTATTGCCCCCAACAATCTGGGTCCTCATTTTACCTACCTCGGAAGGATGGAAGGCTGAGTCAACCTTGAGCCTGGTGGGACTCGAACCTGCACTAATGGCAGGCAGCTGGTGTTACTTAAGGAGGCATTAGCCCACTGCTCCACCAAGGTTCCTATATTCCTACATTCAAACAACTTGGTATCATTTTTACCCTCTGTATTGTAAAACCTCTAAAATGTTCAGATGCAGACAAAGGAAACAACTATATATTAAATTTCAGAATTACATGCACACGTACACATATATACACATTTAGGCAGAAAACTATCCAGTAGGTTTCACATACAGAGTGTCATTTCTTCACCCAGTTGCCTAAAGCATACAATGGTAGCATCTTCCAGGCTAGGGAGAGCATTTCAGAGAAGGAGAACCATCACAATACAACTACAATGCTATACAGGGAGTGCTCAACTTACGACCACAATTGAGCCCGATATTTTCTGTTGTTAAGTGAGACCATTTTTAAGTGAGTTTTGCCCCGTTTTACAACCTTCCTTGCCACAATTGTTAAGTGAATCACTGCAGTTAAGTTAGCAACATGGTTGTTAAAAGGAATCTGGTTTCAGATTTGACTTTGCTCGTGAGGTGGTCGCAAAAGGGGATCACATGACCCTGGGACACTGCAACCATCACAAATAAGAATTGATTGCCAAGCATCTGAATTTTGATCATGTGACCATGGGGATGCTGCATCGGTCATAAGTGTGAAAAACATTCCTAGTCACTTTTTTCCAGTGCTGTTGTAAGTTCAGACAATCGCTAAACAAACCCTTGTAGGTTGGGGACTACCTGTAATTATAGTTACATTCCTTGGCTACTCTCTGCACAAACTGGGAATGATAGAAGACTAAATTATTCAGAGTCTAAAATAACACTATATTGACCTAAATATGCTTTCCCCCTGACTCCCATCCTTTCCAAAGACTTACATGTAGCCAGGAATATAATTTTCATCATCATCAGTGATGCAAGGTGGTTCTGGGAAGACAAAGCCCCAAAAGATTAGATGCTCCTCTTTAGATATAAACGAGTTCTACCTCCCTCCTCACCTTGAAAATGAAACCCCACTGAAACTATAAAGAAGCTTCCAGAATCCAAAGAAGGGCCATGCACACTGCGCCCAAATCTAGATCAAAAAGACTCAAGAGAAGTGAGGCAAAGATTGTGGGAAGGGGAAAAGAAAAAGAATATCAATTATGCTGCTACTCACCTTCGTTTTCATAACTGGGAACACTTTCTGAAAATAGACAATGTTTGTAAGGGAAATTAGGTAGTCACAATGCGGTTCAGTGGATTCCAAAAGGTACATTCTGACCTGTATCCTTGCTCTGCTTCACAAAAGATTTTCAAAAGGCCATCTATTCCAACAGCTAGGACTTCTAGTCCTAGAGCAGCTACAACACGAATAGTCTCCCATTTTCTTGTATATGAGTCGTTACAACTTACCATTATCCTCAATTCTGATGAATGCAGGTGTCTGACTACAAAGGCTGTAAGCAGAGACTGTGCTGCAAACCGGAGGAGGAAGAAAGAGATTGATACATGTGAAAATACCTGAAGAATCTCATAATCTATCACAGGGATGAGGTGCCCTTTATTTTTTTTTACTTTTTATTTCTAGCCATTTCTTTCAATTGCCAGGAATCTCTTGGTATATAAGAAAGCCGCTGTGATATCACCAGTGGGAGGTAGAGAGAAATTGTGGCTTTTTTATGTTTTGCTATTAATTGTGAAGAAAGTTAATTAAAACTCTTGGACTGTTGTACATTGATTATAACTTTTTTTAAAGAAAAAAACCCCTCACACTTCCATAATTCAGGGGTTTGCTACTCAAATCCAAAGCATAAACTTTAGCAAGAAAAGGTGTTGGGACATGTTCATCCTAGATTCCCATTCCTGATCTAGCCTCTGTCACTTTCAACATAAAGCTTGTATGAATTTCCCACCTACTTCCCCAATTATTCCTACCTACGAACCCTCACCCTAATAGCAATAGCACCTAGACTTATATACCACTTCACAGTGCTTTACAGCCTTCTTTAAGTGATTTACAGAGTTGGCCTGTTGCCCCCAACAATTTGGGTCCTCATTTTTCCAATCTCGGAAAGGGGGAAGGCTGAGTCAACCTTGAGAATCGAACTGCCAAACTGCAGGCAGCCGGCAGGCAGCAGAAGTAGCCTGCAGTACTGCATTCTAACCACTGCGCCACCATGGCTAATACACCCGGCTTGATACAAGGAAGCCATCAACATTTCCTAACAGGACATCCCACACTAGTCTAGCAGGATAGCAGATATATTCCACAGGAGGGTCTAGGATAGGGGTAGGCAACCTCGGCTCTTTTATGACTCATGGACTTCAACTCCCAGAATTCCTAAGCCAGCTCGGCTGGCTCAGGAATTCTGGGAGTTGAAGTCCATGAGTCATAAAAGAGCCGAGGTTGCCTACCCCTGGTCTAAGACAACTCACTACAGTCAACTCATTGAGGCCATCTCATCACAGCCAACTCACCATGACCAACTCACCCTGGCCATCTTGTTGCGGCAACCCTATGTTGCCGTGGCCATCTCACTGTGGGACAACTCACCATGAGACAATCCATGTGGGACAAATCAACACGATGTTATCTGCCACTGTTTCTTCTACATTGTTTCCATTTTTGTCAATGGAAATAATGTAAAAGAAACAATGGCGGATAACATTTATCACGTTGTTATCCCGTGTGGAATCACCTCATGGCGAGTTGTCCTGCAGTAAGTTGACCGTAGCAAGTTGTCCGTGGCAAGTTGGCTGCAGAAAAATGGTTGCGGTGAGTTGGCCGTGGCAAGAAGGCCATGGCGACTTGGCCGTGACGAGTTGCCCCATTCTGCCCACAGGAAGCCTTAAGCCTATGTTACCGGTTCCCCATGGAAAAGCAGCTAAGGAGGAAGAAGAAACAGCAGACAAACTGACAAAGCATTTGCTACCTAAAGCAAACCAGGTGGACAGTCTCCTTGCATTAAATAAAAATGTGGCCCCCATTAACAGCTGAATTGTGTTTCAACTCAAGAAGCAGGACAGCTTTCTACAATGCAGCTGAGTGGAGCTAACTAGTTTAGGAGGGCATGCAGCAAGAGACTAAAGACCCAAAGCGGCACCTTTTAGAGTTTTGCTGCTGCTGCCATTCACCGCCCAGTATCCTTCATCTTAAGCAGATGTCTTAGCACACAATTGACACTGAGAGAACAGGGGGAAGGAGAGCAACTCACCTCTGCAAATCTGGCTGGGACTGGATGGCAGACCAAGGTGGTGCTACAAACGGAGATGGGGGGGGGGAAAGAAACAATCTCAGGTTGGGCAGAACCCAGCTTCCTCTTTTACTTTCTGTGGCTCAAAGCAACAACAGCACAAGGGAACAGCTGACTAGCCAAGTTTAAACCATATTTTTAAAAGCCACAGATCAAAAGGAGAGAGAGTTGTTGTGTGTCACCATTCATTCATTCAAATTTCTTGTATCTCCCCAATTGTTTTCTTCTGGGGGTGGGGGGAAGTAGGAGTTAAACTGAAACAAGGGTGCTTCTAAATTTTAAAAATATGGGCTTATTTACAAAACTCAGCAATTCCATCAACATATCAACGCACGCCATTTCATTCATCTTTCTGTCCTTAACAGATATTTTTTCTAATGAGAGAGCGAAAAAAGACTTAATATTTAACTGCATGCACTGACAGAGAGCAATAGAAATATTTTTCTCTGACCATTCATGGTTTAGGGCAGGGAGATATAATCTCAGGCCATTCCCCCAATGAGCCAGGAGCATTAATGGTAAACTAACATAGCAGTTTAAACATTTGCTGCCTTCTCTCCCAAGCTGAAAATCTGCTGCCTCAGGCAGCCATCTCATTCTGCCTGACACAGTTCACCCAACGGTAGGGCTGGCCGCAAGATCCAAACTTAAAGCTGCACCTGGAATCCACCACATATTGATTCTGTTCACTGACATTACAAATCTTAGTTCATCTAAGATCTAAGCCAGTATATTTTTTTTAAGAAAAACATTTCCTGCGATAAGCGCAAACAGGGGTGTGTATACGTATACATAGCCCCACCTACTAAAAGGAAACACAATGTAATAGTAAATGTTGGCTTGGGCTTCTTAGGAACAGATTATCCAAATTAAAACCAGGTTCAAACACCTTCAACACTCTCAAATGCTATACTGTGTTATTAAGTTAGAGCCTTCAGCATAAAATGCCACTTTCATGACGTAGGTGTCATCTTACATTGCAGGGTACTAATGGAAGACAGTATGGCTTGAGAATGTTAAAGCTGAGGGTTCAAACTCTCAGAAGAATGGTAAAGCTGGGAGTTTAGTAGCAGGGCTACTGAATCCTGAGATGGAGGATCCACTTCCCCAAATTTTAAACCATAAGTTTTTTAAAACAACAACAACAACAACAAAGGCGATGAAGAAGTAATGTTGAAACCCTCTTAAATAGGTCAGTTTTGAAATATGGCAAAACCGAGGTCTACTTACAGGGAGGACGCCTCAACACTCTGAAAGTCTGGGAATGAATATTAGTGGAAGGCCTGTGAGAATAATAAATCATTCAGAGTCTACTTTCTGGAGGGTAGACAATATAAATCTGAAAGATGCAGTTATCATTTTTCAAGTATCTTACTCAGCAGTCATCATCAGAATCTTTTTCCAGCTGTTCTAGACTGTGTTGAATGATTTGCTCATCCCTCCATATCGTCTACGCAAACCTTTGCAAACCTGACACCCTTTGGCTGAGCTGGCAATGCTGCTGCTTCTACTTGCAAAAGTTTTAAAATAGAAGCGCTTACCACAAATATCCAGAAGAGCCAAGGAATAAACCTGGCTTCTTCTACAGGCGGAGCACCCACACTATTCCACTGAGCTACGGTTCTTCTAATTCGGTGCCACTCTTAATCTGTATATCATGCTAAGCCAAATATGGTCTGTTTGATTTTCTTTAACAAGAAAAATCCTTTCCTTTTGCTTCATCCATTTATCAATTTATATGGCTGCTGCTTCCTAGAATAAGTGATTGGTTAACATAAAAAATAATGGGCAAGAATAAAAAAACAGATATCCAGTCCCAACCAGCAAACCACATCAGACATTTTGTGAACCCAACCACTTCAACTTATAAACCTTGATTAATAAGATGGGTGTCGTGTGAACCCAGCCAATGTGAGATGTAGCCATGCCATGCTTCAGTGTGATATGTGAATCCAGCCTCTCTCTGCCTAAACCAGAGAGATATTTCCAAAGGTAATCTTATGCTGCTAAGCTAAGCAAGTCAGAAATGTAAATTGCTATCAATTTTTCTCTGTGACTATCAAAAACTCTTCTTCATGACTCATTTAAGCTTGTGCATTGAGGTCTTGCAAATTCTGTTACAAGTTATAACAGAAAATCTGCACTGAATGTCCTTGAAAGAATGTTAAATTAAAACTGCCTTGTTCTTTTCTTATCAGGGCAAAGCAACTCAAATAAATCCTGGTTCCCTGAACAAAAAGTCATTGCTGAAAGGAATATCGTTAGAATGTCAGTGCTTTGGTTTGAAACAGGAATTAGAGCCATACTTTGCAGCTGCCAGTGATAAAAATTACAGGAGGCCCTTTTTAGGCCAAAATATTGTCACAAGGTATCCCACATAATTACGTATTCATTCCAAGTACTGTGCAACCAGGAAAAAAAAACCAGAGCAAATTTATTGGTATTGCAATACACTTCAGTGAGTCAAGTTATACATTTACAGGAGCAGCTCACCCAACAGAATAGGTTCAAAGTCTATTCCAGATTGCTAAACCACTTTGAAATATAAAAGAAATATTACAAAATGCTATTTTTTAAAAAAAATAAAATAAAATAAAAACCAAGGGCAATGGACAGAGAAACAATGGACAGGGAGACAATATCTCCCCTAATGAGATATTTCTGTGTAATAAATATCTTTAACAAGTCATTTAACCACGCATCACCATAGAGATGATACCAAAAGGGACAACCCAAACACTTGGTCATCTCCTACTGTACTGTTGTGTGAATGTATCAAATTATGACAGGGTTCACTCACAATTAAGCCACACTTGCTTAATATGATTTGCTGAATAAGCACTGAATGGATTTGCACAACACACTAAACTATAAACCCTGGATCACAATTATAATGACAGGGTCCACACAAGATGCTAAGTGAAACTAAACAAACCACAGTTTGGCTTTGCATGGTAGGTGAACCAATTCATAACAGTTGATGACCTTTTTTTAAAAAAAAGCCTTAATACTCACTTCTCAGAACAGTCATAATAAAATACATTTCTAGAATCTTTCCCAACATAACTGCATTCGACTTTGACAAAGGTTTTCTTCAATGCTGCTGTTTTCTCTTACAGTATTACTGAAATGCTTTAAATGTTGGGTCTTTGATCATGTATTTTTTGCTTTTGTCACTAACTGACAAAAGGATTTGTATGGATTTTAAAATCTTTATAATCAATATTCAATATTGATTATAAATATAGTCAATATTCCAGCTTGGTAAAATGGCTGACAGAATAAGCTTTGGCCAAGTATTGGCCAAGCCTATGTCTGTAAGCTATTTCAAGATAAGAATTAATATAGGCTCAACCAAGCTGTAAGCTCTTAAAAATTGGAACGCTCACAAAGGCACCTCAATGTACCTTCAAGCCCATTTAACTGTGGCAATGCTAAAGTAAAAAAATGGAAGACACGCTAGTGGTTTATATGGCACCACTTTTTCCGGCTGACAGGCAGTTTTCTCCTCTCTTGCCTACTACCTCGCCTCTATTTTAAATTGGGAGATGCCAAGGATTGAATGGAATCTTCAGAGAATGTGCTGCACTAGACAGCTAGGGCCTCTCTTTCGATTCTTTGACTGCTACCTTGTTCAAGGTAGCCACATAACATTTGGAGTGTGCATTTGATTATGGACCATAAGAAAAGCTGAGCGCCAAAGAATTGAGGCCTTTGAACTATGGTGCTGGAGAAGACTCCTGCGAGTCCCTTGGACTGCAAGGCGATCAAACCGGTCAGTCCTAGAGGAGATCAACCCTGACTGCTCTTTAGAAGGCCAGATCCTGAAGCTAAAACTCAAATACTTTGGCCACCTAATGAGAAGGAAGGACTCACTGGAGAAGAGCCTAATGCTGGGAAAGGTTGAGGGCAAGAGAAGAAGGGGATGACACAGAATGAGGTGGCTGGATGGAGTCACTGAAGCAGTAGTTGTGAGCTTAGATGGACTCCAGAAGATGGTAGAGGACAGGAAGGCCTGGAGGAACATTGTCCATGGGGACGCGATGGGTCGGACACAACTTCACAACTAACAACAACAACAACAATTTGATTGTGGGGAGCAGATGCAAAAGTAGGATAATTCCTGGTTGCATAGAAGAGAATATTTTGCAAACTGAGCCCTCTTTTTTTCCCCAGGGACAAAAGTTGTTTCCAAGACCACATTTTACTTCTGCTTTCTAAACCTGCCTGAATTCTGGTTTCCCATTCTTTATTTTGCCCCAAGATAAGATAGTCATGGACTCACTTGTATTGGTAGTCATCGATAGCAGGTGCTGTTCAGAAAAAGAAACAGATATACCAATGAAATTAGAAGAGCCCTACAATTTGTCTTTGGATGAGAGTCGTTATTGAGTATTTAAGAACTGGAGGCTATTCCCCAAAATAAACACTTAGGAAGAGGGAGGGCAAGACTTAACTGTCTAAATCAGGGTCATGGCAATCAGTGCACAGTACCAATAGAACCACCAGGATTGGGATTGCAAGTGCCAACATCCAGAAGAAATCACCCGTGTGGAAGATATCCATGCCACCTGCAAACTGACAGTAGAGATTGTAGACTTGGGATGGCAGCAGAATCCAGAGTGAAATAGAGCATTGAGCAGGCTAGTGGAACATATCGACAGCCCTGCGAAAAATAACCAAATTAGGGTTAAGATGGTAAGGCAAATAAAAACATTTTTCTCTCTTATACAATATCCTTTGGCATTCAGTCTATGTAATAATTCCTTATTCTGAATTTTAGTTTGGACAGCATTTGGAATTTGCAGCAGTTAAGTAGAAACAAAAAACAACAAAAAAAGGAGTTAAAAAGGAAGGGTGCCTAAGGATAGAAGATACAGCATAGGCTTTTTGAGGGAAGCTGATAGTCCTTCCTTCCCCTTTATTGTTTTAATAAACAGCTCAAGGTGCTAAACACACATAATACTACTACTCCTATTTTCCCCAACAACAACCTTGTTGGGTGGAGAGGGACTAGCCCAAAGTCACCCAATCAGCTTTCATGCCTAAGACTGGAACTCACGGTCTGCTGGTTTCTAGACTGGTGCCCTAACCACTAGACCAAGGGTAGGCAACCTTGGCTCTTTTATGACTCGTGGACTTCAACTCCCAGAATTCCTGAGCCAGCTATAGTGGCTCAGGAATTCTGGGAGTTGAAGTCCACGAGTCATAAAAGAGCCAAGGTTGCCTACCCCTGCACTAGACCAAACTCGCTTGGCCACTACAGAAGGGCGGCCTTTCATACTCTTGCTTTATGCAAGGTGGTATGGAAGAAGCTGAAGACTGAATTCACATGATGTAACCAGATCAGAGAAATAGTATTTGTACAGTACGGCATTTTGGTTAGTTTCAGTTGGGGAGAGGGGCTTAGCATGTGGGCTAAACTTAGCTTGTTTTGTTAAGTTTACGATTCCAACGTATCGTTGCAATGCAGAAACTTTTCACTCATTAAATCCAGTGCAAATTAATTGCAAGATGGGCAGATACATTCTTAACATATTTGGGAACATGCAGCCTTCAGAGGATGAGATACTGATGCAAAATTAGTGGACCATATGAATTTTGAGGGAAGAGGATGAGATACTGATGCAAAATTAGTGGACCATATGGATTTTGAGAGAAGAGAAAGGAAGAAGGACAATGCTTCTTTGAGGAATTATTTTTCAAAAGATATGTTAAGAACTTTCGGACATTCTATTGTTTTGGTATTTCTTCTCTCAAAACGTGGAAAATCTCTGGCCAATTTTCAACAGAAGGTAAACTGGAATTTTTACCCAGATAATGTTAGAATAAATCAAGTCTTCACATTTTAAGTTAAAATCCCATAATTCTGTAATAATTAAGGCACTGAGTTGCAGATGAGTAAGAAGCACGCAAGCTGGATGTGGTGTTCTATATTCAAAGACAAAAAGAGGCTTCGGAGCATCACACAGCATTCACATAACATCTGTCTACCACTTCTTAAACCAAATCTATGTCTTCCCAAGTGTGAGTTGTAGTTACGGTGGAAAATCACACAATCTGAGGAGAAGATGCAGCTGATTTGAGGAGATTTAGACTGGTGCTACATGACCAGCCTATGCATTTCAAAGCTGCTTCTTTTTTCTTTTTGCTTTTGAATCTGAAGCACTGCATAACCCTATTAAGTATCAGTCCCAGACTCCTGGGTATTTATAAGCAAAGGCCAGTAGAAGCATTAATTGAGCAGAGAAAGGTATAATTTTCAAAGTGCTGGCATAAATTATTCCTCCCCTGCATGATTCTTAGGCAAATGGTACAGATACTTCCCTAATTTCCTTCAAAGGGCTAGCGTTAGGTAAGTATTTCTAACCACATGATCTTCCTCAGAGCAGCGCTAAAATCTAAAAGCACGCAATGTTTGGTCCCGACCATGATTTCTGTGGGGCATGCTAGGAGAAATGCACTCTATAATAATCAATCAAAGCAACATTGCAATACGACTGCAATTAAAGAAAATTTAAAGCAGCGAGTCTACTTCATTCCTATATGCAGTATTTAGTATGGGTTGTCTTTCAATTTAAACCAGTCACTTAGCGACCATTCAGAGTTATGACGGACCCCTCAAAAGGGACTTCTGACCCGTTTCCAAAGTTTTGACATCAACCTCGCCCCCTCCGGTCATGTGAATGCATTTTTTTGCGCTTAGCAAGCAGCCCCTATTTATGGCTTTTTGCACTGCCCTGTAGTACACAACTGCAGTTTATCACATTTTTGCCAGAAACCAGCATTTACTTCTGGTTTCCGGCCAAAATTGTCCCACAGCAAACAATGAGTTGACTTAACAACCATGGTGTTTGCTTAACGATCGCTGCAAGAAATGTGGTAAAAGAAAATGGGCCCAATCCTGTAACCAATTTTACAACCGTCACAAATTATAAGCATAATTGCCAGGCTCAATGGCAAGTCAAGGACTACCTTTAATTTTTGCCATCTGCATATTTGACTAACAAGACGTGGAGAGGCTCCGGGAGCTGAGTCCCAAAGACTCTGAAGACTATGTGAAGTTGTAACGGGTCAGGCTGCACCAATCTGTAATAGGCCTCACCACAGCGAGAACTGCAAATGGGTCTTTGAGAGCGTGCAACATTGCTTAGCAGCGATTCATCTTCGCAGGAGGAAGTCAACACTGGGAAGGGGTGGTGGTGGCTGTCTTTAAAAGCTCAATACTTCACCATCACTGAAAGATCATAGAGCTCCCCACAACATCTACAGCAGATAAGGGAGACCACATAACCAGGTGCAGTGAAAGGGGAGAATGAGTGAGGCAGTGGCTTTCCAACTGAAACAGTCTAATATAGCCACAATACTGTACACAATACTGTAAAGAGCAGTTATTTTTCTGCAGCAGAATGTATCTCTAAAGCAGGGGTGTCAAACTCAATATCATTGAGGGCCGCATCAGCATTGTGGTTGCCCTCGGGGGGCCAGGTGGGTATGGCCAGGGTGGGCGTGGCTAGAGTACGTATGGCCTACTGGGTGGGCGTGGCCAGCTCTACATCGTTCACATCAAGGGTGCCTATGGGGGCCTGGGCAGGAGTGGGACAGATCTGAGGGTCTCTGGCAGAAGGAGGGTCTCTGGGCCAGGGCCAAGGCAGTGGGGGCCGTTCCCTCACTGTTTCCACGATGGCTTCGCGGGCCACATGAAACCACTTCGTGGGCCGGATCCAGCCCCCGGGCCTTGTGTTTGACATGTCTGCTCTAAAGGAATAGTTTTGAAAACGGAGTATGTTTAAAATGGAGGAGAGCCCAACGATGGGGTGATCGCAAAAACAAATGTTGCATGCGGTTTTCAGTAAGAAATGATAGGTATTCAAGTCTAGATTTGCACTGGAGCTAATAAGCACAATTACCAGTAGGAAGCGTTACCACATTAAGGAATTCTCCTCCAGGGAAATTCACTGAGAAATAATTATTCTCACCTCCAGATACACACATATACAGAAGTGGGAAGCTACCTAAATAACCTCATGTATTCCACTGACATTTCACGGAAGGAAGCAAAGCATACAGCAGTCACTAAAAAAGCAAACGTCCTCAAAATCTCTCTTTGTGGATGGGCTAATACAACTTGGTCAAGGACAAGGGGTTTTCACGGGGTTGTTTGCCAGACAAGACGTTTTCTCCATTCTTTCTCAAGAACTTTAGTTAAGACTTCAGTTCTATCATTTACCCAGGAATTGCAAGTGTGAGTGCCTGTGTGTGTGTGCATTCTCCCCTCCATTTTCTTTTGCAACCATCTCCCAGTAGAAGAGTATTGCCTTGAAAAATGGTGACTGCTATTTTATATTAAGCAGTTTTAAAAAATTTGGAAAAGAATGCATCGCTTGGCAGGGAACAGCGTAGTTTATCTGATAAATCAAACCAGTCTGCTCTTCTTCTTCTCCTCTAATGGAATGACCAGTGTAATTGAACACAAGAATGCAGTGGACGTAGCAAACCTTGGCTTCAGCAAAGCATTCAACAACAAACTTCGATGAGCTTGTAGTAGAGAAAATGACAAAATGTGATTGCAGTATGCTAACATTAAATGGAAACAGAGCTGGATGAACAAATGGGTCAAACAACTGTATATCCATAGCTCTGTATGGAATCTAAGGGAAGCATTCAGTGGCTTACAGCAGGTCTCTGCTCTTCAAGGTTATTTCTAAATGTCTTGGAAGAGGAGTTAGTATGAAATTGCAAATGACACAGACAGCAGGGATAGCAAAACGACGAGATGAATTTCAAGGCAAATGGAAAGCTTCGCATCTGGGTAGGAAAGAAAGGGCTTCTGGGGAAGAAATGACAGACCGAAGACGGCTCCACGGAAAGCAGAGCCAATAACTGCAGGGGAATGAAAAGTTCGTGAATACCCTCTGAAACCTCTCCAAAGAAGGAGAAGGCTTGAAATCATCTTACAAAGACCATAAGGCAGCAGTCTCCAGTAGGTTTGAGCTCTGGGAGACGAAGGAGTCGCCATCTTGCTCAATCTGCAATCGGCACCATTGAAAGGACACCAGGTTTGGATAGAAAAGGATATTTCTTTTTCTAATCACTCTCGGAAATTGCTTGAGAAATATCCCATATGTATATATATCTCCCCTTGCAGAAAGCTAACAGAGCGAGAGAGATCCTGTGGCTCAAGAGGTAAATACACTGCCTAATGTGCAATCAGCCCAGGTTCGAATCTCAGAAGGGTATGGCTGACTGATGAAAACTAAAGAGTTAGAAATGCATTTCAGTCTCCCTTAATTCTTTATCACATCACACACACACACACACACACACACACACACACACACACACACGTACAATATACCTCGGTACGTATCGTTAATTGATTCTGGGAGGTGCGATGAGTACCAAACAAATTTTTCCCATAAGGAATAATGTAGTGAGTCACAAGACAGCTGACAGCGACAAGTTCTACAGTAGCTTGTGTGTTGAATACAAACCAAACAATGAGTATCGGGACAAAATTTTCGTGTCAGATTGCGATGAGTAACAAATTCAAAGAGTTTCAAAGCAGTTGATTACCAAGGTACCATGGTATATAAATCAAATCTTTAATCACACACATACACACACACACATATAAAAGTGATAAAAATGTGATTTTAGAAAGTCACAAATACATAAGGGTTTGGTTGCTTTTCTTTTGAATTCTTAAAAAAAGAGGTAAGACTTAAAATTGGACATTAGAGGAAACCAGAAGGAACTAAAGATTCCAATTCACCACCACCCAAACCTGACTTACAAACACGGAATGAAACAAAATACTCTAACACTGGACATATTTGTGAAGAATGGACCCAGAAGTTAATTATAAGAACCTCTGTCTCTATAGATGGACTGTGTTTAAAAGATGTTATAGAAAAGCAACAAGCTTTACTGGACATGACTGAAAATGATTTCATCGTGAACTTGAAAATGACAGGCTCCGAGAATGACATGGAAAAAGATGTTATACTGGACATACAAAAGAAATTGGCTTATATCTTAATAATTAAAATAGATATACAAACAAGAAACCAAGAGAGTCACCTGGATAATTTTCCTACACTGGATTTACAAAAAAGGCTTGTTAAAGCTTTGAAGGATTTTGTGAGAAGGGACAAAGAATTTTTTTTAAAGAAATCAAGTTTTAGACCTTTTTTTTGAAGGGGCTGAAGATCAGAATTCTTAGAAGTAAAAGAAAGTTAGTTTTTTAAATAGGTTTCATGGCTTAAACAATCGAAAAGGTCTTGACTAGATGATGTCTATGGTATTTCCTTTCTTTACGTTCTATTTTTATTTATTTTTATTTTTATTTTAATTTCATTTATATCCCGCCCTTCTCCGAAGGCTCAGGGCGGCTTACAAGCCCATGGAATTTTTTAGGGTGAAAAGGAACTAGAAGAGAGGTTCATGTTTAATAGCTTAAATCAATGTGGCTGGCTAGGGGATTCTGGGAATTGAAGTCCAAACATTTTAAAGTTGTCAACAATGAAAAACATTGCCTTAATCACTAATGCCACTGGCTCTCTTCTTCTGCCTAGGCTGGTTCATTGTTCTGGGAACTGGATACCTAATACCTTTAGGGAACACGTGGTGGTGGGAAGGCTGATTTAGTGGCCGCAACACATTACGATGGGAAAAGCACACAATCCATAGGGCAGACATTCCAAGGTGAGTTCGCACAACTTACTAAACCATAAAACATATATTAAAATTATGCTTAACCATGCTTTTAACTATGTTCAGAAAAAGGCAATTGCTAGGTTTTAAATTTACATCGTATGAACTCATGCTAAAGGTCAGGTCCTGGTATGGACGGTCAAAATTGCTTAGATTTGGTTAGACCTAACCAGAATTTAGAAACAAGCTCCTAAATACTTGGTTCCTCCATTTGATTGCTCTTATTCTCTAGAATTTTTGGCATCATCAAGCGTCAAATATTTTCTAATGGAGAAACGAAGGATGGACTCTGAAGTCTTTTGCGTGCTCTGCTATTGAATTAGTACTCCCTGTCACAATGAACTGGTGCAATATTTGGGGTCAAAATAAAAAGCTCGAAAGGTAGAAGCTCCTAACAAAATCCCAGGTAATTTTTAGCTTTCTAAAATCTGACATCCTCTAAATTAACCCCGGCTGGTGGGAACAGCAATTCAGGTAGTCCTCGACTTAGAACAGTTCGTGTAGTGACTGTTCAAAGTTACAACAGCGCCGGAAAAAGTGACTTATGACTGTTTTTCACACTTGTGACCCACTGGAGCATCTCCGTGAACACGCTATCAATAATTCAGGATTTGGCAACCGATTCATATTTAAGAGGGTTGCAGCGTCTCGATATCATGTGATCCCCTCTTGCGACCTTCTGACAAGCAAAGTCACTTGGGGAAGCCAGACTCACTTAACAACCGTGCTACTAAGTTAACAACTGCAGTGACTCACTTAACAAAGGTGGCGGGAAAAGTTGTAAAATGGGGCAAAACCCACTTGACAAGTGTTTCACTTGGCAACAGAAACTTCGAGCTCAGTTGTGGTTATAAGTTGAGGACTACATGTAGCCAAATGTCCAACGCAACTGGAAGAGCCTTGGTGGAGCAGTGGGCTAATGCCTCCTTAAGTAACACCAGCTGCCTGCAATTAGTGCAGGTTCGCATCCCACCAGGCTCAAGGTTGACTCAGCCTTCCATCCTTCCGAGATAGGTAAAATGAGGACCCAGATTGTTGGGGGCAATTAAGCTGACTTTGTAATAATGCCGCTTGGGGTGTGTGTGAAAGCCCTAACAAGCAGGCATATACATAGAATGAAGGCTACTGCTAAGCTTGTAAGCCACCCTGAGTCTTCGGAGAAGGGCGGGATATAAATGGAATTTTAAAAAAAAAGACGACAGGATGCAGAGGATGTAGGGTGTCAGGAGTCTGACCCTGAGGGAGACAGACAAGAGCAAGCAAAAGAGGGAAGGGAGATAAAATACCTTGAGGTTTGCAAGATGCATGTCAGCCAGATACAGGCAAAGAAACAGCCTCCGGGGAAAGACTAAAACTTATTATTGAGTTATGCTAAAATAACTGTGCCTTGCAGATATTCTGACCTACCTCACATAGATTTTTTTTTAAAAAAAAATCGGGAAGAAGCCAGAGCTTCTTATTTATTTAGAAGGGATCTCTATCCTCCCTATTCAATTCAACATAAAAAAAAAAGTATGGGAACAGCAGAGGGCACAGAGATGAGTCACATCAGTAACACTGAACCAACACCGGATCTGGGTGCCTGCAAAATCAAGTCTTGCAGAGTTCTGTGGCTGTCGTGGGAGAGATTGCTGTTACAGCCTTGCAGCTGCAAGATCAGATAGCCTTACCTGGGAGGAAATTTTAAAAGCAGCACAGGCAATCTAATCAAGAGGGAGAGAGCTCAGTATTTGGAATTGAGAAAAGGAAGGGTAGTGGGGACAGGAGACATCCAAAGTAGAGAGCGCTGTTACTCCACACAGTGCTGTACTTTAAAACACCTGTTCAACCCTCAGGCTTTTAATGCACTTGACTGGAGCTCTGGCATCAGATAAGGACAGCTATAATCTTAGGGCGAGCGCCAAAGAATTGAGGCCTTTGAACTCTGGTGCTGGAGAAGACTCCTGCGAGTCCCTTGGACTGCAAGGCGATCAAACCTAGAGGAGATCAACCCTGACTGCTCTTTAGAAGGCCAGATCCTGAAGCTAAAACTCAAATACTTTGGCCACCTATTGAGAAGGAAGGACTCACTGGAGAAGAGCCTAATGCTGGGAAAGATTGAGGGCAAGAGAAGAAGGGGACGACAGAGAATGAGGTGGCTGGATGGAGTCACTGAAGCAGTAGGTGTGAGCTTAAATGGACTCCAGAAGATGGTAGAAGACAGGAAGGCATGGAGGAACGTTGTCCATAGGGTCGCGATGAGTTGGACACGACTTCGCAGCTAACAACAACAACAATCTTAGGGGTCCCTTCTGAGACCATCATCGGCATTCCAAAAAGGGCTTATTAGTGGGAACTAGGAAGAATCAGAATTTATCTCAAACTCTCCTTTAACCAGGGCTTTTTTTGTCATAGAACGCTCAGAACGGAGTTCCGGCACCTTTTTTGGATGGAACCTTGTAGGGTAGGCAAGGCGGGTTGTATGACCTGTGTGAGTTCCGGCACCTTTTTCTTTTACAAAAAAAAGCACTGCCTTTAACTAACACAGCCTGTCATATCCCAACTTTCGAACTGTGTGACCAGATTAAGAGAATTAAGGAAGCGGATGAGATATCTCAAAGTAGGGGGAAAAACAGACAGTATCCAGAGAGAAAGTAGTAAGGAAACACACAGGGGAAAAAAAAACGCAACCCCTTCCCCCCCCCCACTCTGTCCTGTAGTATGTTGCTTTCTAATTTCCTCTGCTGTTTCCACTTTCTTACCTCCCAGCCCTAGTTCACTTTGCAAGCTTCAATTTGTGAGATTCTACTGCTTTCTCGAGAACAGTCCCAAGAAATGACAGTTTGGTCTCAAGAGAAAAACCGTAATGGACACAACTGTGGCAGCAGCTGTTCCGCCCCACTCCAACCCTTTCTCAATTCCCCCTTGTGCAAACTCACATCTACGGTCTCTTATTTCCACATCTGGATGGAGGCTTGTCTGCTGAAGCAGAGATGATGTGCTGTTTGATCGTTCCGGCAGGAAGGAAGTACTACAGCCACCAGCAGGAAGTCAAAAGGCAGAGGCACTAAAGCACGACACTGGGGTGGGGGGTGGGGAGGAAGAGGAGAGAACCAAGAGGAATCACAAATAATACCATATTCAGAAGTTTTAGGAATACAGACAGCATGAAGGGGTGATTTCAAGACTTACTTCGTCCCAGTCACCAATTTCCTAGGAAGTCCTAAATTGCTCACTTGATCATAATTCAGATGGCAGATACTTATCAGGGGTGGGGAAGTTTTACTGTACTTTCCCCCCCCCCAAAAAAAACAAAAAAAACACCCCACTTTGTAAGCTTAGATAACCATTTATATGTGATAAAATTTGAAATGTACTACTCCTACTCTTTTTCTTTCTCAGGAGTTTTGTTTTTCCGCAGATAAGTATACTTTGGATATAAAGATATTTTTTAATAGAAGTAAATCTCGACGCCAATATATACATTTTTTAAAAAAAAATATTTAAAGAAGAGTATTCTCTTTTGTGAATTAACCAATTCTGTGGACTTAAAACATCAAAAAGTGATAAAGCTTTCATCTTAAAAAAAAACAACGATGAAAATAAGGGAATTTTTTTTTCCCCCACAGAAACCTGAAATGGGTTCTGTGAACTCTTTGTTTTTCTTCCTGCTTCAAGTAAGATTTTAAACTGAATGGACAAAATAACCAGCTTTTCAAACAAGATTCTAGACCTCCCTGTATAGGATAGCAATGATAAAAGCAGCAGTGGACACAAAGTTATCTGAAAAATATTCAGACGAGGACCTATCCCATAAAGAATATACAGGCAAAATGCATTAGAGACAGATTATACATGAATACCAAAACCGTTTTATCAAGGTATAATTGTAAGAACAAAGGCCAGGTTTATATGATCAGTAGAATTAAATTCTAAGTAGATTTCCTGGAATGTATGATTTTGGACAGTGGAAGATGAGAAAATAGTACATATTTCAAAAAAAAAATCTTCTGATACACAGTAAACTCAAGACAACACACAACAGCCAAAGTAAATGTGATATAAAGCAGCTTCTTACGTTCTATTAATGCATATACCTTACTTATGTATATAAAGTAGTCATAGTAAGTCTGTTCTTTGCATGAAAAACCCCCAAGGCAGAGGAAAAAAATTATATTCTCTTATCATTGCTTATTTTTGAATTATTCTCCACACTATCCACCTTTTTTAAAAAAAAGAGTGTCATTCATTTCTTATGAAGATGGAATAGACCCAAGAATTTTCTATCGCCTCTTTTTAAATTCTTAAAAAGGTTCTTTGTCTTCTTTTAATTTGGTATTATGCTACATATATAATAACCTTTCAGCATGCACCTCCTCCCCAAATATCCAAAAATGGTTCAGTGCAGGAAAAGTGCTAAGCAGTTCAAATTACTGCATGTAAAGCCTGCAAACAGCAGAGTCTGTTTCATAAGACTTTATGTCTTAATGAGTTCAGTGAAAAAAGTTGTACTTACCAGGAGTGAAGCACTACTGCGCTGTTTCTTACTTGTACCACACAACACCAAACTGCAAATCCAGAAACATTCTTACTAATCGTATCCTCCTATTTCTGCACCCATCTTGTAGGAGCTATCTACACGTCATTCTGGGCTTTTCCCTTTTCTCCCACCCCACCTGAAATTCAAAACAGCAAGCCATGATGATCATGGTTCAGGTAAAAGATTCACCCAGCATCCACAACTACTAATCTGTAAAACCAACAATGACTTTTAAAGCCCAAAAAGACATCAAAGGAAGGTCAAGACAGCATCCAAACTGAAAAAAAAAAGTTCTAAAGTGATGAATGATTAACAGGTCAAACATTATACCAAAATCTGCATTAAGGAAGATACGATTTTGGACCCGAGCCCTGGTAGCACAATGGTTAAAATGCAGTACAATCCTGACCCGCTCAAGGTTGACTCAGCCTTCCATTCTTCCAAGGTTGGTAAAATGAGGACCAGATTGTTGGGGGAAATATGCTGACTCTGTAAAGCGCTGAGAGAGGGCTGTAAAGCGGTATATAAGTCTAAGTGCTATTGCTATTGAATGCTTAAACTATGTTGCTAATCTCTCTTGGTTTTCTATTTGGGTTGCCTAAGGGAGAGGCAACATCCTGCTATAGTTTCAGCAGATATCGCCTCCACATAGTGTATTCCAATCATGCTTTTTTACTCCAAAGATCTGCTTTACAAACTAAACCAGTGACAGCACATAATTGTATAATTTTTAGATTTGGTATCAGATAAGGAAATTCTATATGGTTTTTGTCTTGAAGCATTTGCAGATCCCGTGTTGTTAAAAAAAAGTTACCTTGTCTAATCTGATAACAAGATGTTCCCACCTCTGATATCTGAGGAAAAAGAAACCTCTAATGTAAATTAATAACGGCTCCTCAAAAGGTTTCAAAAATGAATTAATTTATTGTGGCACAAGCCAAAGCCCACTTTTTTTTCAGATGAATGAAGAAATACAGGCAGCAGAACCAAAAAAGGAATGAAATCTGTAGGCCAAAATACACAAGCTGAAGACTGTAACATTTTCCCATCAGCTGAAGAGAGACTCGCCGTATTAGCGATCTTAAATGTTATTGCTCTACCATAATAACCAGTCAGTCCAGCTGGGGGCTGAGCTTAATTCAAAATATTTGTAAGGCATCAGGCCAAGAAAAATTAGTTTCAATTACAACTCATTTTTCTACATTTGATTTTACATTGAAGCATACTGAAATGAACCCATAATTGACTGTAAGGGGGTCTAATTCACTGAAATTACAAATGAATAAAAACCCATTTATAGTTAAAGTGCAACCACTGTCTTTCACAGATCTCTCCGCAGGAAGCCTGTTAAGCTTCTGCTCCTCAAGGTAAAGACAAAATACAGCTAGCGACGTTACAAGCACTTCAAAATGAAACAAACGAACTGCTCCACTTAATGCCAGGAGTAGAAGCCAGATGCCAGTAGAACCGCAAGTAACATACAACAGTAAGCATTGAAAAATAGGAAAGGGAGATGAAGCTAGTCATCACAGGTAGTTCCTCCCTGGATCATAGCGGTAAACAACACTTGGTCGTACAAAACAAGGTATCAATCATCCAAACCTTGCCCATCTTCATGCCAATGTTCAACAGCAACAATGCTAGGAACAAAAATATTAAATCGGAGTTTGAGGCTATAACCGTTTATGCAACGTTCTTTCATGCACGTTTTCATACTTCAGAAGTTGACCATGACTTCTTAATACAGGGGCAAAGCTTTTTAGCTTCTCAAGTCAAGCATAACTGACACGTCTTTTTTAAGGGTCCCTCCTAACACTGACCTTGTCATAAATACTGGTTTTCTCCAGGGAAGGGGGGGGAAGCAAGGGGCATCTAGATGGTCAGCTCCTATCAGGATATTTCAGAGGACTGTAAAAATGGAGATACCATCCAGGGATTCTGCAAAAATATATGAAGGCAGCGAGACTACAAATAAAAGACTTCGTATGAAAACGTAGATGTGGGCTGAAAGATTCCGTTTCTCTTAAAACCCAAGGCTGTTGAAGACCGATCTTTTCAGCCATTTCTTTGTATGCCCTTTACGGGTTGCTTTGAATTTCACAATGCAGGGGGTGGGTGGTGGGTGGGAAAAATGAAATAAAAATAAAACCATTCCAAGTAAAAGGAGGTAGGAGATGAGTTTTTGCCCTTTCGTCCTCATTCATCTGAGCAACGTGAATAGTGTTTGTGATTTATATATATATATATAAAAGTCCTATATACACAGCAAACCATTGTGATTTCATTTCCTGTTGTCCATCATCTTGCCTTGGTGTCTTTAAGAGAGTCTCTCTGTCTCTGTCTACTCAACTACCAAATACAAATCTGTTCCAAGTTTCGAAAAGGACGAAGATGAGACTTCAGATAAGGACACTGGAGACAGGAACTTTTGTTGATCGCCCATGCTGAGGAACAACAATGCGGTCCTCCCCTTCCAAAGACTCTTGCAGCTGACCTGCATTGAGGAAAGAAGCATGTTAAGAAGCATGTTGAGGTCTGCCTTCAGAAGGACTGGCCTTGTCCAAAGAGGACAAGACTTTGAAAAGAGTGTGTCATACGTCTGAGCTCTCTTTCCTAATTTTCAGTGCTGTTTTCTTAGTGCTATTGTCTTAGCTCAGGGGTAGGCAACCTCGGCTCTTTTATGACTCATGGACTTCAACTCCCAGAATCCCTGAGTCAGCATAGCTATGCTGACTCAGGAATTCTGGGAGTTGAAGTCCATGAGTCATAAAAGAGCCGAGGTTGCCTACCCCTGTCTTAGCTGTACTTCCCTTATTTCCTTCACAATTACATGTTGGCATGTACAGGTAGTCCTCGACTTACAACCATTCAGTCAGCTGTTCAAACCTGACACAAGGCACTGAAAAAAAAGAGACCGATGACTGTGTTGTGATTCAGGGTCAGCCTGTGGGTTCGGCAGTTGGGTCGGACGACGACTCAGAGGAGGGGGGTGTTGAAGATCTTGCTGATGATAGCCCTCAAGCAGGCCCCTCCCACTTGGTCACCATGGAGACCCAGCTGTGTGAGCCTGACAGTGTGGATGAAGGTGACCCACAGCTGGCCCTGTTCAAGGACGCCCGACGCAGGAGGCAGTCAAGTAGGAGCAAACAGAGGAAGGCTGTGGGGCTTCTCGGAAGGAGGCAAAGAGAGGCCACGCCCTGAACTCTTTATAAAGGGAATGTTTGGGGAGGGCTGGTTTGCTGAAAGCAACCGCTCAGATAGTGTTTCAAAGCTCCTGTATCTTGGTACGTGTCTTGTTTGTTTTTGTAATAAATTTGGCAGACGGATTCCAGCCTCTTGCCGTTTATAAAGGGGTTGCCTTTTCTGCAAGGCCGGTAGCAGGCTGGTACAGAACAGACTGGTCCTCACACGTACGATCTTCTCAGCATCGTCACATGATCAAAATTCTGGCGCTTGGCATTTACAGCCGTTGGAGGGTCCCAGGGTGCCATACACTAAATGAAATAAATAAGGGTCCCAAGGGTCATGTGATCGCCATTTGTGACCTTCCCAACCCACTTCTGACAAAGTCAGTGGGGAAGCCAGATTTGCTTAATGTCCCTTATGGTTCAATTAACAACTGCAATGATTCACTCAACCACGAGGGGGGGGAAAAGGTGGTGAAATTGGCTATGATTCACTTAACCCCCTTGCTTAGCAAAGAAAATTCTGGTCGTAAGTCAAGAACTATCTGTACAGCAATTCTGAGAACGCCGGCATTACTCTTGCTCTGGGACTACTGCTTCAGCGGTTGCAAGTAGAAGCCTTTGAGGCGAGTTATCTTCTCCCCTCTTTCTTTCAATGTTTTTAAGAAAAAAAGGAAAGAAAGAAAGAAAGAGAAAGAAGAGGGGGGGAAGGGAAAAGAAAAGGACAAAGTAGATAAAATAGGGAAGTAAGCTTCAGGTCAGCGGTGAAAAAGAGAAAGGGAACTTATTCGTGTGATTCGGTGCTTTAAAGATTTTGAGGGAAACTTGGTTTAGGAGCATCCATGAAACATCTGAGGTCAAGAATGCTTCCAGTAAACAGTTCAATGCCGGTGACAATCTCCTGAAAATGTTCTCAAACACCCAACATTTCAGGACAGATGACTCATTTTTGCACTTCTAGTACTGCCTCCTTTATGTGTAGTATACAATAAAGCC